>NW_026521754.1:0-487024 GCF_021234435.1 Artibeus jamaicensis
AGAGAATTTTTAAAAATAAGCTGTGGTTGTAATAGATAGTAAAACTTTTGACCAGTTTTATTCTTTTTCGAATTTTTAAATTTTCTATAATGTCATCATATTACTTTTTAGTTCTTTAAAAATAAGAAAACAAAAAAGTTATTAAACTCTCTTAAAAATTTTGAATTGAAGATTCCTAGGCTGCCTGTGAGCTACAAATCAAAAATATGAAGTAAGCTGAACAAATTTTCCCTTTCAAAATCAAAGTGAAGTATTTAGCTATGAAGTTACGAAAGGACTAAATGTATACAAAGTTTTTCCAAAAGATTATATGAAAGTAACTCAGATACTGGTAGCTATTACATACTATATTTATTTAGTATGCCATTATGAAATTTCTATATTTAGGTTGCAAATCCATTCTGAATAATAATAATGTTCCTCCAAATTACTTTCCAGATTTACCCTTGTTGAATTGAATGGCATTAAATTTGCCATTCAGTGAAGTACCTTCTAGTTATATATACTATAATTACATTATAATTGGCTGATATTCAACATCAATCAATATTTTTAAAATAATTTTATTTAGTTATTTTTCAAGTACAGTTTTTTGTCTATTTCTCCCATCCCAGCACCCCCCCCCGCCCCATGCTCCCCACCTCCCTCCCATTTCCACCCCCCTTAGTTCTCGTCTCTGTGTCCTTCATATTTGTTCCTCCATATCCCTCCCCTTTTCCCCCTTAAATTCCCTTCCCTCTCCCCTCTGGCAATCAATATTTTGACAGAACTAACAAAATCCTTTATTATATAATCAGACAATTTCTAGTGCCAATATTTTTTAGCCAATAGTACAGCAGGCATGTTCTACTAAATTTTAGTAGAAAAAACATTGAACTGGGTTGGAGGTGAGAAAATTTTGTTTCATTATGCTAATAATATCTGACTATGTGAACCTAGAGAAATTTTTACTTCTCTTTACCTCAATTTTCTCATTTCTAAAACTGAATGATTAAATTAACAATCTTTAAGGACTTTTTAGCTCTAGAGTTCTGATATACTCAATAATTACTGCCAAATAATAACCATTCTATCACTTTTCGTGTCCCTGGAAGCACTGTGACAAGTCAAGGATTAAATATTTTGATCCTTTGTACAACATAGACAAAGAAAACACAAGAACTAGTATTTTCAGATGGTGACATTTTGAAAAGAAAATATAAATTACTAAAAGGAGTACAAAATTGGTTTTAGATATATATTATAAAGGTTTTCTCCCTTTTTATTTTGAAAATTTTTAAATTTAGCAAAAGTTAAAAACAATACTATAAGTACTATATATATTTCACTTAGATTCATAAAATGTTAACATTTTTATCATCCTGCATTCCTTCTATCAATTTTTATTTTTTCCAGACCATTTGAAAGTATTTGCAATAAAAATAAATAAATAAAAATTTTCTATTCTACTAAATGGTCAAATTAATTGTATTTAAAAAAAGAAAGTCCCTGGCTGGCGTAGCTCAGTGGATTGAGCGCAGGCCTTCGAACCATACGCTCACAGTTCGATTCCCAGTCAAGGCACATGCCTGGGTTGCAGGCCAGTTCCCTGCAGGCCAGTTCCCAGCAGGGGGCACACAAAAGGCAACCATACATTGATATTTCTCTCCCTCTCTCCTTCCCCCCTTCCCCTCTAAAAGATAAATAAATAAAATCTTTTAAAAAAAAGTGCTGATATTATGACATTTTACTCCTTAATCTTTAGCATGCATGTTCTTAAAAATATTTTTAATATATTTTATTGATTATGCTATTATAGTTGTCCCATTTTCTCCCCTTTACTCCCCTCTGCCCTGCACATCCCGTCCCACCCACATTCCCTCACAGTGTGTCTACATACACCTCCATCTTGGCTGGAAGTTCTGTTCTTAAAAATATTTTCATCTTTATAATACCACTATCACAAGTAAGAAAATTAACATTAATTCAATATTACCTAGTATACAGTCCATATTTAAAATTTCTCAATGTTCTCAAAAATGTCTTTTTTTTAATACTCACCCAAGGACATTTTTTCATTCCTTCTCAAGAGAGGGGAAGGGAGAGAGAGAAATACTGATGTGAGAGAGAAGCATCAATTTGCTTGCCTCCCACATGGTCTGGACCTGGTATCATAAACTCCCAGGCCAGGTATCAAACCAGCAACCTAGGAGCGTGCCCTGACCAGGAATCAAACCCTCAACTTTTTGATTATGGGATGATGCTCAAAGCAACTGAGCCACACCAGCCAGGGCTTTTTAATCCTTTATTAAAAAATCCAGAATCCAATCAAAGTTTATATATCACATTTAGTTATGTCTCTTAATCTAAGAGTCTTCCTGCCTTTAAAAAAAATGACATTATTTTAAAGAGCCTAAGCCAGCTAGTTATTTTGTGATAGTTCCAATATTCTAGAAGCACCTGAGTGTTTATTCATAATTAGATACAGGTTAAGCATTTTGAATAAGAACATTACATACATAATATTCTGAACTTTTCATTATATTACATCAAACTGAACATAATGAGAGGTGGTTTCAGTACTAGTGATGCTAAATTTGATTAGTTGGTTAAGGGAGTGTCTGATAGATCTCATCAGTTTAAAGATATATTGCTTATCTTTATAGTAAGTAATCTATGGTGTGATCGTGTGAGCTCGTAGTTTTAAGATCCATTAATGACACTTGCCTAAATCAATTATTTTATCAGGAGTGGTAAAATGGAGATTTTTCTATTCCATTATTCTTTGTGTATTTACTAGCTGCTATTCTGTAAGGAAAATTTCTCTTACCCCACCTCTTCCTTCCTTCCATTACTCCTTCCTGCCTTTCTTCCTCTCTTCCTTTCCTCTGTTCTTCCTTTTTTTTTTTCCTTTAGGCTTTAAAGTATCACTATAGAATCAGGGATGTTTTATAATCCATTACTGTCATTGTTATTTTTGATGTTCAAAGTATCCCAAATTTGGCTACTGCATAAAGACTCTGAAGTCAAAAAGCACAGGCAGATTTGAGGTAGATTGGCGAAATCCATAAAAGTCAATTTTTTAGTATTATACACATTTATTGAGGGGTGTTATTCAAAACATTTAACAAATGGCTCAACACAGTAATTAAACATTCAGAATCTATGCTGGCAATAAAGAACTAATATATACTGTACAACTATTACTCCCTTAGTATTACTGAGAGAATCAAATTTTCAAGTTATGTGAATAATTTTATTCATACAAAGTATTTCAGTATTACTAATGTACTAGCATAAAACAATGTTAAATCAGATACTATACAATAAAAGCAGGCCTATAAATTCCTTAATGTGGTTCATTAAGATCCAGGTTAATGTGTTAATGTGTCACAAGTAAACATTCTTAAAATTACATTGCTTTCAAAATTTTTTGAAACTGTAGATTCTTATTAAGTATCTTATTTTACTCTTACCTTTTCTGTCAGAAAATGTTGGTCTTGTTCCCAAATAAAGCTACCAATTTTTCTTCTTATTTCTGTGGTAGGGAACACAAATCCAATACTATTTTTAGAAAAGTAAATGTAAAATTTTCTAAATTTTACTAGGAGTTTGAAATTTCTAAGCCAGCATTATTCCACTTGTATCAAAAGCACCTAGCATGCTTTTTTAAAATGTAGATTCCTATTGAATGAGATTGCTCATTTCTAACAAAATTTCTAACAAATTTTCCAGATGATTCCAATGCATTGTGAGAATCATTGTTGTAAACTTTTCCCGCTGGAATATACATCCTCATTACATATCAGTGTCTTTAGACCAAGTATTGATAAAGAAGGCAATTGTCCAATCAAAATAAGAGTTATAAAATTCCTGAAGTTGTAGAATAGAGGTCCTCAAGAATTCAGTAATTTACTCTGCTAAAAAGAGAGTAGAAAGAAACATGTCTACTGAGCATGGTAGTGCAGAAATTCTACAGTGCTCAGTATGTCAAAGGACTATGTAATCATCTTAACTCAAAGATCTCAAAAGTTTTCACAGTAGCCCTTTCAAGCACAAAAAGGTAACATTCCTTCATGGGTATCCAACCTGTGGCCTGCAGGTCACATGCGGCCCAGGATGGCTATGAATGTGGCCCAACACAAAATTGTAAACTCACTTAAAACCTTTGTTTTGCTCACTAGTTTTCATTAGTGCTTATGTATTTAATGTGTGGCCCAAGACAACTCTTCTTCCAGTGTGGCCCAGAGATGCCAAAAGGTTGGACACCCCAGTTAGTAGTAGCCACTAGACTAGCTACATGTGTGTACCTATTGACATGTGCCACTAGTTCAAACCAAGATGTGCCATAAGCATAAAATAAATACTAAATTTCAAAGACTTAGTATAAAACAAAAGAATGTAAACTATCAATAATTTTATATGTATTTCATATGAAAATGATATTTTAGATGTGTTAGGTTAAATCAAATATATTCTTAAAATTAATTTTACTTTGTATTCTTTTTAATATGGCTACCAGAAAATTTAAAATTAATATATAGCTATATTTGCATCTTCATACTTCTACTAGACAGTACTGGTCTAGACGGATAACAATGTATAGTTTTCATTTTTTAAAAGGAGCATATTTTCATTTCTGACAGTTTTTACAAATTTAAATACATTTTAATATGAGTCTAAACCCAAAGTCAGGAGTCATTAATTTATTTACTTATATAACCACTTAGAACAATTTATTGTTATAACTAGGTCCTGTCAGGTCATTAACTATGAAAGGAACCCAATGTTTGGGGTTTCTGAAACTCTTCTATAAAAATCTTTTTAAATTTTTTTAAAACACTTTGCTCACAGGGAATTTGTACTAGCTTCCATCTGTCTTGCTATGGATGGACACATACATACACATCAAGAATTGGGTAATAATGCAAGACCTACAAAAATGGGATATTTAGAGTTAGCCCACATAAGGTAGGTAGGATTTGAACAGAATAGGATAAGAAAGTATGTTCCAATCAGGGAAAACTAAAACTACAAATTTCAAAAGCAGTTTATTTTCTTACTCTAGTTCACAGCATTGCTGAAATAATTAATGCGAAAGTACTTTAAAAATATACAGAACAATAGTAATATGTGGATTTGGATTAATCATAAATCTTTAAACATCAGAGAATAGAAAAAATTGTTCTGAAATATAATGAAAAGATTCGAATCTAGCAAAGAACATCTTATTGAAGGCTCACATATCAGACTGCTTAGATTATCTCATTTTATCCTGAGGATTCACCATGGAATCCCCAGGACGTGGGTTGAAGCCTGGCACGCAGTAGGATTTCAGTGAGTGAATGCGTGAATGAAGGATAAACAAATAAAACTAGAATATAGACCCAAGACAAGCTGATCCAAAGGCCATGCTTTTCCACTTAGATCAGTATAGTTAGGTGACTTAGCTGGATTTGGCTGTCAGACAGGGATTGGGTGAATGATCTTTGCTAACCTTCTTGCACGCATGCAGGAGGAAGAAGAAAATGACCTAAAACCACAGAATTTTTAACTTCAGCGTTAGCTACTGCAGAAAGATAGTAGGCATGAAAAACTGTAGCATTGTCGTCTGTGTAATCAAGGCTCTGATATATTCTAGGAGAAAGAAAGAAAATATTTTAGATTATGAAATGAACACTAGTATGTTCAACCTTTCGAAAGTAAATGAATGGAAGTAGGGAGAATTATCTGTAGGTAATCAGGAGACTGGGGGTCCGGGGTGGAGAAGCAGGACAACCAGGACAGTGACTAGGTTT
This sequence comes from Artibeus jamaicensis, assembly GCF_021234435.1. Classification (NCBI taxonomy): domain Eukaryota; kingdom Metazoa; phylum Chordata; class Mammalia; order Chiroptera; family Phyllostomidae; genus Artibeus; species Artibeus jamaicensis. Next base: position 5,778 of record NW_026521754.1, read on the forward strand.
CTGCTTCGTAAACATAATCAGACAGCAATATGAAGGAGGACCCCAGATGGACAGATTGAAGGATAACTACCGTGATAATCTGGTCAAGAGGTAATTAGGCTGAGTACTAAGGTAATGACAGTGAGTGAGTGCTAAGAACATTTACAGGGGTACAACCCATGGTGTTTGGTCACGGACTGATAAATGGAGGTAGGGGTTGTTATTCAAAAGAAACGACAAAGGTTTTAAGCTTGAGAACACAGGACCTGGTGCTGGTCTGAGAGGCGACCAGGAGTTTGGTTTAAACATATTAAATAGGAGGGGCCTTCGAGACAGCCGAAAACACTGGAACTGGAGAACTGACTCGGGGACCAGGTAGAAGGCCATGCTAGTGAGGCAGAAAGGAGAGAAGAAAGGTTATCTATCTTCATCCCCACATCTAACACCGAAAACATGCTCGTTTCCAGTCTATTCTGATCATCCCCATTCGATTTCCAGCTCCTGGCTCTTCGTGACGCGAGAGGCACTGCCAGGTGGCCTTCGGGTACCTCAGCGTGTCTGGGTGGGAAGCGTCACAGCTGAACAGGAAGTCTGCGGCCCTCACGTCACTGATCGTCCCCCCTTCGGCCACTGTGGAGGCAAGGGCAAAGGGTAAGCTAGCAGGAACCTTCCGGCCAAAGCACAAGAGTGGGGAGGGTGCGACCCTCACCACCTCACCCACCCCTTCCACCCAGCTTCCTACCCCAGAATTGCCTCTGGTCCCGGCTGACGCTGCGGCAGAACCAACCCCGCTGTCCTCGAAACATGGCGCTGCCTGGCAGACTCGGGTGTGCGCGAGGGGGCTGTAGCAGAGATCGCTGATTGGTCTCAGGTCTGAAGCCAAGTTCGATGATTGGTTGTCAGGGTAATGGGCGGGAAAAACCTGAGGCAAGAGGAAGAAGGGTCCAAGCACTAGCAGACTGAGTTGATGATCAACTGATAAAATTGTGGAGTGGACTCTCGGCTTCCTGTCCAATGCTGAGGAGGGGTCAGTAGTCCTGCCTGTGAGTTTTAAACCCTAAGTATTAGCAAAATTATTATGCTATGTTGTGCAGGCATGGGCACAGGTTCTATAACATCAACTATTTTTAAATGAAGTAAAATTGACTTACAATATTATATTAGTTTCATATAATGATTTGATATTTATGTACATTACAGTGTGATTACCCCGAAGGTCTAGTTACCTTCCGTTGCCATACGAAGTTATTACGGAACTATTGGCTATTCTCTATGCTGTTTGTTATAATCTCTGTGTTTTATTTATTTATTTTTTTAACTGGAAATTGGTACTTCTTAATATACTTTGCTTGTGCTCCCCCCACCCCAACCCTCTGCCTCTCCACCCTTTGTCTTCCTCTGGCAACCACCAGTTTGCTTTATGTATCTATGAGCCTGTTTGTTATATTCTATTTGTTCTTTGTTTTGTTTTGTTTTTAGATTCCATGTATAAGTAAAATCATATGATATTTCTCTTCTTTGATTTACTTAGCATAATGCCCTCCAGGACCATGCATGTTGTTTTAAATGACAAGATTTCAGTATTTTTATGACTGAGTAATAAAATTTCATATATATATATATATATATATATATATATATATATATATCCCCATCTTTACCCATTCATAATTTCCACAAACACTTATCTTGGCTATTGGAGATAATGCTGCAATGAACATAGAGATGCATATGTCTTTTTGAGTTGCTTAAATACTCAGAAGTGGAATTGTAGCATCAATTATTGAAGCAAAACTCATTTTATCATTTCACCTATAAATGTTTTAATCACACTTTTTCAAATTGGTTTTAGAAAGAGAGGAAAGGACAGAAACATTGATTTGTTGTTCCTCTTACTTATATGTTCATTGGTTGATTCACTTTTTTAAAAGATTTTATTTATTATTTTTAGAGACAGGAGAAGGGAGAACGGAAGAGAGGGAGAGAAACATCAATATGTAGTTGCCTCTCACACACCCCCTACTGGGGCCCTGGTCCAAAACCCAGGCATGTGTCCTGGCTGGAGACCTAACCAATGACCCTTTGTTTTTCAGGCTGCCACTCAATCCACTGAGCCACACCAGCTAGGGCATTGGTTAATTCTTGTATGTGCCATGACCAGGAATCAAACCTTGACATATGTGGACAACGTTCTACCCAATTGAGCTGCCAGGCCAGGGCTTCATTGGCCTTCTTCTTTTTTTTTTTTAATTTAAATCATTTTATTGTTGTTCAATTACAGTTGTATGTATTTTCTCCCCACACTTCTCTCCCACCCCCTCCAAACCCACTTCCCTCCCTTGCTTCCACCTCATTGGTTTTGTCCATGTGTCCTTAATTAATTGGACTTTTTAAAAAACATAACCATAATACCATTATCACACTTAAAATAATGTTTAATACAGTCAAATATCACATGTTCAAATTTCCATTTGTCTCAAAATTATGTTTTTCTTTTACAGTACCTAGCTTCCTCCTTAGATCAGTTTTGATAAGTTATATTTCCTGGAGTTGGTCCCATTTAATCTAAAAGTTCAAACATATTGATATAAAATTGTTCATAAAAACTTTTTTAATATCTGCAAGGCTCTGTAGTAATGGCACCTTTTTCATTTTTTATATTAGTTATTTTTTCCTTTTTTTATTTCTTAGTTTTGCTAAAGGTCTGCCAACTTTATTAGTCTTTTCAAAGAAAAAACTTCTGGCTTCATACTCTCCTATATTTCTTTTCTATGTCATTAATTTCTGCTCTTATAATTTCCTTGGTTTTAAATTGTTGTTAATTTTCTAATATCTTGAAAGAGATGACTGATTTACATTCTTTGTTTTTCTAAAATGTGCATATAAGCCTAAAAATTTCTATTAAATTGTGTGACACAGTTTTTGAGATGTCATTTTTGGTTTAATCCTCACCCAAGGACATGCTTCTTGATTTTAGAGAGAGAGGAAAGAAGAGAGAAAAACATTGATCAGTTGCCTATTTTTTGCACCCCAACTAGGAATCAAACCCACAGCCTAGGTATGTGCCCTGACCAGGAATTGAACCCTCATCGGTTAGGTGTGTGGGATAACACTCCAAACAACTGAGTCACCTGGCCAGGGCAAGATGTCATTTTTTATTATTCAGTTTAAAATATTTTTTTATTTCCAATGTAAGTTATTTGATCCATGGGTTAAAATATTTTTAAATTTTTAAGTACATGGTATTATTTAGTCACAATTTGATTTCTGGATTTTTAAATGGATTAAGGTCAAAGATTATGGCCTGTGTGACAATAATCCTTTAAAATTGTTTGAAATTCTCCTTATAACTGAAGTATATTGTCAGTGTTGTGTGTTTAAAGAATGTTCCACTGTTGGATGTTCTGAGGTGTTGGGTGCAGTGTTCGACATTTGTTATTGGGGCAAGTTTGTTCATCATATTGTCTGATTCTGCTATCAATTACTGAGAGAGGCATGCTAAGACTACTTGTGGTGTTATTAATTTCTTCTTGTTAATTTTTGCTTTATATATATTGAAATTATGATGTCAGGTGCATGCAAATGTACTTGCTACTTTCTGGTTGATTAAATCAGTAAGCATTTAAATATGTAATGCAAAGCTTTAAAACATATGAATAAAACACAGGAGACTATCTCTTTGGCCTCTGAGTAGAGAAAGATCTTTTAAATGAGACACAAGTATTAATCAGTAGAAGAAGATGTGTGCAGAGCAAATAACCAATAAAGGATTGGTATCCAGAACCTATAAATGACCATATGAATCAGAACAAGACAAACAACCCAATAGAAAAATGGTCAAACACCTGAAGAGGCATTTCATAGAAGAGGGAACTTAAATGGCCAATAAACTTTTATGAAAACATGCTCAACCACAGTGATAATTAGGGAAATGCAAAAAAAACAACAAAAAACAACCTACAGTAAGATAGTATTATGTACACTCTTTAATAGTAAAAATTTAATTGGCAAAGACAGATTAATGGGAACTCCCACTGCTTGTGAGGGTGTAAATTGGCATAATCACTTGGACCAACAATTCAGCATTACTTACTTGCAGGATTGCATATTGTATGTCCCAGCATTTATTAGATATATACCCAGGGAAACGCTTGCTCCTATTTACCAATACATATATATAATGTTTAAGGCAACCTTGTAGTTAAAGCAATAGCAACAACCAAAAAAACAAAGGTAAAAAAACAGTGGTTTGGATATTTAAATTGTTTTATTTTCATAGAATGGAACACAACATAATTTTAAATTTTTAATTAACTGAGGAAAATGTACAACATGATTCCAATCATTTTAAGTGCCAAAAAACAGGTAGTGAAACTATACCTAGATATGTCTTATAAAAAAAAACTAAACAGTACATTTGTTGAAAAAGCAGACCTATGATTTATTTTCGAAAAGGAAAAAGCCAGATACAAAATGTAGATTAGTGATTACCTCAGGGCTAAGAGAGGTACACAGGGGCCTTCAATGGTTTTGATACTGTTCTAGCTTGTTTTTGTAGTATAATCTAAACTGTACATCTACATTCCATACACTCTTCTGTATATATTTTACAATTTAATTTTTAAAAAAGAATCAAGAAAGTAACCTGCCACAGTCCAGCCGCAGCAGGGTCCAGGGATTCCCAAAGGTGGGTAAGGCGTCGGCGATGGGTAACAGACGACAACACACCTCAAAGGACAGTGAAGCTCTGTTCCGTTTATTGCAAGTACAAGCAGGTTTTTATATTTTCATTTTAGGTAGTGATTAACATTTGCAGTATAGCATGTTCATTTAAGCAGAAAAAATCAATACAAAGGTAACCAGGAAAAATACGAAAGTTCCCATAGATTCAGTTATAATAAACAAAGATTATTTTTACCAGGAGAGCTATTAATCAGACAATTAAAAATAGCTGTATGTACAGAATTTGAATATCATATTGTATATTAAAATTTCTCAGAATTTGTCATGGGGCAAAAGGATACACTAGATTGAGTAGAGGTAACAAAATTTATTATATGTAGATGTGATGTCTAATCAGCTATCCTTTTCTGTCTAAAATGTTTCTCTGTGTACTATAAACTCTGACTCTTTAGTAACTGTTTCTACATGTTTAGTTTGTAATAGTTAACCAGCCCTTTTTAAATTTCTTTGCCTGTCCAATTGATATATATTCTTTTTTTTTTAATATTTTATTTATTTATTTTTCGAGAGAGGGGAAGGGAAGGAGAAAGAGTGGGAGAGAAACATCAATGCATGGTTGCCTCTCATGCATCCCCCGCCGGGAACTGGCCTGCAACCCAGGCATGTGCCCTGACCGGGAATCGAACCTCGATACTCTGGTTCGCAGGCCCGCGCTCAATCCACTGAGCTATGCCAGCCAGGGCCAATTGATATATATTCTTATTCAAGGTAAAGGAGGGGCTGTTACTCCAACAACTTTTAAACATTCAGGGACTATTTCATTAGCGGGAACTTTGTTCTCTGGTTAAGAAATTATTTTGTCAACTTCATAGGAATTATGCAAATCAATGAACCTGAAATACAGGTGTCTAACAATCCCACCACCTTTTGATTACCCAAACAAACATATAACTTGTTTTTCTTATTTCTGGTATACCATGGCGGTCCTGATTGCTTTAAGTTGCTCAAACTGATACAGGGTGCAGCCAAGGGGGGCCCCCCCAAAAAAAGATTTGGAATGGTGTCCAGAATTCAAAGTGTATAGGAATATTGGAGAGACATATAAGATGTCCTCACACCTCCCCCCAGGGGGAAGAAACGAATGGAGCCAGGCCATTGAGAGCTGTTTTGCATAGCAACAGTTTTGCAGCTAACCTCTAGAATGATTATTTAACATATCTATAACCTTTAACTGGTTTCATAGATATGTTAAATAGCTGTGGCCAAGTTTTGAGCCAGGGAGAAGGGAGGGGCTTCGACTCAGGATGTAACTAGGGACTGTGCCCCTGAGTGAGAAGCACCGGTGTGAGAGCTTGGAAAAGATGGGCTCCAGGACATGAGGGGATAACTGCCCAGGTGAGGAGAGGGCCACAGCGTTTAGGGCAGAATGGAGATCCCTACAGCCAGGTGAAGAAGAAAGCCACATGCTTTTGGTGGAGTGCGAACCCCTTCAGCTTTGGTAGAAGAGGCCCACGTGGCTTTGGGGTGCCCATTTGGCTGCGTGGCCTGGAAAAGCAGGAGAGACTTTGACTGGAACTGGGTACAAAGAACTCTTGCCAGTGGACCATGAGAGGGTACCACAGTACTTTGGATTAACTCGAGATCCTGCACGGTGACACAGCTGATGGCGCCAGCGGCCTGAAAAAGGGACGAGTGCTCTTTTCCGGACTTACGGTACCTGGAGTTGGGACAGTGGGAGAAGGGAGAGCTGTGTGGGTGTAGGTGTATACCCTAAAGGACTTTGATATTTTAGTGGAGGCATTAGGCCTGAATAGCATTAAATAAACATTCTGTTTCCTTTTCACAAATCTCTGTCATTGAGAGATGTCTTTCCAATTGGCGGTGGACAGAAGAGCCCAGTAGATATTAGTATTCTGTCCTGGGGAGGGGCCCCTGTTGTGTAGCAGTTTTTTGGCATCCCTAGATGGGCCAAATATTGCCCCCTCCCTGGGACCTCTTGTTCAGTAACAAAACCAGGGTAATTTATACAACTTGACATGTTTTCCCTTATGGTTAATAATGATATTATCCTGGTTGTCGTACTCCCCTGTATAAGGGAGAGGGGAATCTGTGGAGATTTTTCCATCCTTTCAGGCAGTTTCGTGGGGAATACTAACGTTTTCCCCTGAATTGTTCCCTTCCTCTTGGGTGATTTTCACAAGAATAAGTAAGTACAGTTCAATGTCTATATTCAGTAGCAAGAGTAAAATAATTACAATAAAATAGCCAATTGTTAACCCATTTTGGATGCCACGTTCTCTTCTGGAGAGACGAATTCCTTGAACTCAACTCCTCCATGCCTGGACCTTGTCAGACAACATGTTTGGAAGAGGACGTGGCAGTAACCCTGGCTGGTGTAGCTCAGTGGATTGAGTGCCAGCCTATGAATCAAAGGGTCGCCAGTTTGATTCCCAGTCTAGGGAACGTGCCTGGGTTGCGGGCCAGGTTCCTGGTAGGGGGCACGTGAGAGGCCACCACACATTGATATTTTTCTCCCTCCCTTCTCTCTCCCTTCTCCTCTCTAAAAATAAATAGTTAAAATCTTTAAAAAATAAAAATATTATAAAAATAATCAAGAAAGTATGTCAACTTAAGAGGACTTTTTCTAAAATGATTAATCAAATATTTGGCCTTAAATAAACCATGTTTACTCATCTGAAAAATTAATTCATTAAAAGCATCTATTTCCCTGAAAATACCTAGTAATTCAGTTTTACTATTTTTTTTCTTACTGTATTTCAGCTATATTATACAACTGTTACTCTAAAAGTCCAGCTATTTAGGAAAGAGTGTAAGGCATTCTCCTTACAGGGTTATCACCTCAGTGAATTCTAACTCACTGGGGCTTCTTTTATTTTCTACTTCATACAAGGAGGTTTTGTTACTATCAACGCATCTCCCATAGCCTGAGATAAAAACAATGTGCGATAGCCCCAGTCATGCTTCTTAGTGAATACCATTCAGAGTCTATATCTAGCAGGAAGGTCCCATATTGGTGTTTTATGATTCATATTCATTAGAAGGATTCCTGCCTTTGATTATAATCTAAGTTCTAAGTAGAGGGGTTTTGAAAATTCTTCAGTATAGAATAACCAGTTACTTGGGAAAATAAATTTGTAACGCTTCAATATTAAGGCAAGTGCTGGAGAGCAGAGGTAGTACGTGAGATTAAGTATTAAGGTAGATACCTATAGAAGTGGAAAATATGTGTACACTTGTGGTCTGTCCTTTTTCTCCTGGTGATCTGAATAAAATCTTAATTTTTTCTTTTTCTTTTTTAAAAAACAGCTTTATTGTGGTATAATTCACAACCTGTAAAATCTGCCTATTACAAGTGTACAGTTCACTAATTTCTAGTATATTTACATAGCTATACAAACATCACAAAAATTCACTTTTAAAAAACATATTATCTAAATTCAGATTAGAATTTTTATTCATTTCTACTCATTTTGTACTATCCAATTTAGTCACAACTTTTCTTTATCATTTTCTTCTTTTATTCTGGTGTATATTGACCTCTCCTTTCTTTGATCTCTAACATTTGTCTGTCCCCAAGGACAGATTTTAGATATCAATTAGCTAGAACTATGCATATCACTGAAGAAGAAGCAACTAAACCCTCTTCTATCCTCCAAACTCTTTGTCATGCTGCTTGAAATTCTTTACCACAGTTCCTAACACTCCACCATTAGAAATTTTGCTTATTGAATATGGACTAAATATTAGTAAGTAGTATCATGTCAACATTAAATTTTCTGAATTTGAGAATGACTATATAGGGAATATCTTGGTTCTTAGGAGATACTTGTGAAGAATTTAGGGATAAGAATTATAATGCTTGCAATTTAATCTAAGGTGGTTCAGCAAAATAACATTAGTAATAATTATATACATACATCAAATCATATGGGGTAGGTGTAAGGGAAACTAATAAAATGTGGGAAAACATTAATAACTGGTAAATCTAAGTGAAGAATACATGGGGGTTTATTATAAAATGTGCAATTTTTCTGTATGTTTACATTTTTTAAAAAATTTTAAATAAAATGGTTTCCTTTAGTTCAGTGGTTCTCTGACCTAGTAGTAGCATGTTAGAATCACATGAGAGCTTTTAGAATCTACAAATGCTTTGTCCTACCTGCTGGAGATTTTGCTTTAATTGAACTTGTGTGAGGTCCAAGCATCTGGATTTCCTTTAAATCCTTCCAGAGGAATCTTTTTTTTTTTTATGCTTCTTTTGCATTCTTTAAAACATCTTGCAACATTCCAGGCATAAAACAAGTCCTCATTACATTTTAATTGAAGTGAATTCATTAAAAAAAAAAGTAATTTCTTACATGTAGCCCTAATCATGTCATGGCTGTTTACCCAAATTAGCAGCTATAAATGTATGTATATTACTTTTGTATATCCACTGCCAATGATGCATGATTATTACCTGTAATATGTATATCCACTTATATTACCTGCTTATGTATATCCACTGCCAATGATGCATGATTATTACCTGTAATATGTGTGTATCCTTCCCATTATGACAGTAGGGCTTTTACTCTGCCAAAGAGCTGTGATAATTGTAATTTTAGATGGCCAGTGCTGCAGGTCCAGTTTTATAGGACTTTCAAGGAAAGAAAATAGGGATGGTTTGTCAAGGGTACTGCTGAGATCAATGATGCTAAGTACTTTAGAGTTACAAAGAAGGAACAAGCTGGAGAATGAGTATATTGGAGAGGACAAGATGAAAAATACTGAAAATTACTTCTGGTCTAGATGACAGCATAAGCAGACATGGCTCGTCTCTTGTCACAACCACATCAAAATTGCAACTAAAATATAGAACAACCATCACTCAAAACCACCAGAAATTGAGTTGAATGGAAGTCTGACAACCACGGAATTAAAGAAACCACATCCATCCAGACAGGTAGGAGGAATATAGACTTGGACTAAATATGGACTAAATATGAATTGGAATGGGCCAGTCCCTCACTCACATGGGTGGATAAAAATTCAGGAGGGATATCTCAGGAACGAGGAGTCCCAATCCCAAACTAGGCCCCCCTGCCCAGGGTTCCAGTGTCAGGAAGATAAGTCCCCACAACTTTTGGCTGCAAAAACCATCAGGAATGGAGTCAGTGGAAGAAACTGCAGGAGCCCCAAGCAGTTCCTAAAGAACCCACACATGGACTCACCTACTCAGACTCACTTCCTCTGAGCTTCAGCACCAGGGTAACAGCTAAAAAGGCACCAGTGGAATAGGGTAGAAACTGAAGTGACTGGCATCAAGGCAAGCAGAGGCCACTGTCTCTTTTCTAAACTCTCCTCCCTCAGAGCCACAGAGCCCACAAGCTGGTACCATACATGAGACTCCATCAACCCAGCTAACACTGTTTGGCCCTCCTTGGAGATCCCCAGAGACTGCCCCACCCAACCTACAGGCCCACCCAAGCTGCTTTTCCATATGAATGGCTGGTCTTGACTCATGCTGCACAACTTCCTAAATCCTCTCAAATAACCAATAACTGGCTTCAGCGAGCTCCAGGCCCAGCACTAGCAGCAGCCTGCTTAGAGTCACAGCTTGGCTTTGCTTGGGAATCTCCAATCCCAGCACAAGTATCAGCCATCTCAGATTGCTTTATAGCTTTGGCAGGGTGGCCCCAGGCAAAACACGGGTGGGGGCTGACCTTGACCTGCACCACCTGGGATACCTCAGGGCCAGTCCAGCCAGTCCATCCAGTGGACAGCTACAGACCATGTCAGAGCACCATTATTCTACCCCTGTATAGCTTATATTAACAGAAACCACAGCTCAACAAGAGGAGGGTGTACTCAGCTGACACAAAGGGTGCACCTCAAGAACCCAGCTTGGGTGACAGGGGAGGCTGTGCCACTGGACCCTACAGGACACCTACTACATTAGGCCACACTACCAAGACATGGAGTCAAAGCAGCTCTACCTAATAGGCAGGAACAAACATAGGGAGGCTGCCAGAATGAGGAGACAAAGAAACATGGCCCAAATGAGAGAACAGATCAAAGCTCCAGAAAAAGAGCTAAACAAAATGGAGATAAGCAATCTATCATATGCAGAGTTCAAAACACTGTTTATCAGGATGTTCAAGGAACTTAGTGAGGACCTCAGCACAATAAAAAAGATCCAGTCAGAAACGAAGGACACAGTAATTGAAATAAAGAACAATTTACAGGGAAACAACAATAGACTGGATGAAGCCAAGAATCACATCAATGATTTGGAACATAAGGAAGCAAAAAATAACCAATCAGAACAAGAAGAAAAAAGAATTAAAACAACAACAACAACAAGGATAGTGAGTGTAAGTGGCCTCGGGGAAAACTTCATGGTGGAAAAGGTACAGAGATTAAGAAACATAATTGGTAGGTATAAAATAGAAAAGGGGGATGTTAAGAATAGTATAGGAAATGGAGAAGCCACAGAACTTATATGGACATGAACTAAGCGGGGAGGCGTTTGCTAGAGGGAATGGGTGTACCAAGCAGAGGGGTGCTGAGGGGGAAATACTGAAAACCATAATAGCATAATTATTAAAATACACTTTAAAAAAACAAAAAATTAAATTAATAAAAACTAATTTTTCTTCTATAAGGGGATGGGGGAAAGAGGGAGGAAGGAAGGAAGGGAGGGAGGGAGGGAGGGAGGGAAAGGAAAAGGAAAAGGAAAAAGAAAAAGAAAAGGAAAAGAAAGACTCCAGTAAAATCCACTTAGGAAACTGAGAATTTGTGAATCCGCCTTTCATTATTCCAGTTCCCCATATACTGGGAAGAGAAACCAGTGAGATTGGGAAACTATTTCAATACCTCTTTAATAATGCTGTGCACAATAGTATGACTAATTACTGTGGATGTAAGATTTGCAATGGTTGTTTATTCTGCCCACCATCATTAAGGCAAGGGCTAAAGTAGGGATAAAGTTTCTCCATGAAAGTGCTTCTGAAGGTGTAAATGTGTGTCATGGTTTTAGCATTGTAGAAGGACACCTGTCCTCCTTCGTAATCTAGATATATGCCCACCTTGTTAAGGTTGTTAGTCAGTTTCATACTGCAAGAAGGCAAATCCAGAGCCTTTAGATCATTTTGGTTCCTTAGTCTTAAAAGCCAGAATCCTTGCTCAGGAGTTAGAGGACAGCTCCCTTTTCTAATGATGGATTCTCTGACAACTCCAACTGTCCACTTTGTCTTCTTTGCTACTTCTACCTCCCAATACCATTTTCCAGATGTGAAGCCTTTTGAGCCCAGCACAGCCACACTTGAGTCGAATCTTTCTGGATCATCGGGCATTACCTGCTTAAGGTCATCATGCCACACACTGGTTTGATCTTTGGAGAGCAACAAATTTGGGTGCGCTGTTTTAGGGTCCAGAGTTAATGGAGATAAGCCTAGTAAGAAAATAAGAGAAAGTAGGGCATGGGAGAAAAAGTGAATGCAATTTTCTGTAGTAAAAGGCAGTATTTACATAAACAGCAATAATTTATCTCCCTATCCACATATACTCTTAGCCATGTAATTACTTATATATAATCTTTATTACTTTGGTACCTTTGTAGCTATAGCTAGTTATTCTTATATTTGTAGTAAAAATCAGAGTATACTCTGCAGCAATTCTCTAATAAAGAAAGCAATACAAATAATATACAAATGCTAAAGAGGTAATGATTAGATAAGTTTGTCCTAGAAAAGCTTTTAAGAGAGTAACTATTTCAGTTGTGATATAACATCTCTGAGATGTATTTAGGATGCTTTAGGTACATAGAGGCAAAAAAAGGAATGGGTTAAAAAGCCAACTTCTCTGGCTGGTGTAACTCAGTGGATTGAGTGCCAGCCTGGGAACCAAAGGGTTGCCAGTTCAATTCCCAGTCAGAGCATATGCCTGGGTTTGGGCCAAGTCCCAGGAGGGGGCACATGAGAGGCAACCACACATTGATGTTTCTCTCCTTCTCTTTTACCCTCCCTTCTCTCTCTAAAAATAAATAAATAAAATCATAAAAAATTAGACAAAATTCAGAGAACAATGGTGAGGAGTTTATGTTTGGTTTACTAGATAATGAGACTTTTGAGATCTAGAATGGTTAATGCCACTGCTAATTAAAATCTGGTCCACTAACTGTGGTTACCAGTCTGGAACGAGATGGTACTGAAATCAAGAGTTAGCTCTTAGAAACATTCTTAGCAATCTGGCAGAGTAATTTTATGTCATTGAATCTAATAATTAAAAAAACTGGGCTTGCACTTTGTAACCTTTGTTTTTTAATTCCACTTCTTTAAGTAATTTACATTTTATTCTACAAACATATCAGTCCACACCACGTTGAGATTTTTAAAAACAACTCCTTTATTACACTAGTTTTATTGACTTATAATTGAAAATAATGTGTAAGTTTAATCACAGGTAATTTAATAAGCATTGGTTTAGACAAATAAATGGGCAGCAGTATAAAAAAGAATTTCTGAATAAAGAGAGGTTGGAAGCATACCAGCAAAAAGTTGACACAAATTCTATGTGTGAGATAATTGAACACTGGCATAAAGTTTGATAAAACAAACAAAAACTGTATACGTTCACATCATGGACAGAGATGCACATATATGTACATTTGTTGTTAATAGATTTACTTATCCTTGTTAGATCAGTCCAGTCCAGCTCTCTGTTCCCAGAAAAGCCTGAGTCTTTACTATTATCCCAAGGATTTCTTTTTCTAGCAAGAGACTTTGAAGAATCCTGAATTTTCTCCATACAGGCTGAATCTTCTCTCCTTCACATATCCCCACCCACCTCAGGTTGTTACTCTTTCCACTGTGAGGGATAGAACTTCTCTGGAGGTATAAAGACTTCTTACCAGTCTAGTGAAAGCCCCAGTCTGCTCTTATCACCAGACTTCTAACACCACCAGCTAGGTCAGTCTGCACTGGCTCTGAATATTTCCTAAGAGTCAGCATCGTGTCCTCTCTTTTCTTCTCATGCAATATTCAATCCAACAGTAAGTCCTGTCAGCTACATCTTTAAAATATATTCTGAGCCTACTAAGAATGTATAGAAAGATAACTTCAAAAATACCACTGGCCTGGAACTACTGTAATAACTTTTTAACAGTTCTATTTCCACTCTTGCCTATCTGCAAAATATTCTGCCTGTAACATGAATGAGCTTATCCAGTTCTTCTACTCAACACTTTCTTATGCTTTTCATCACCTGTGATAAAATGCAGACTCCTTACAGAGCAAACAAGACCTACATGGTTTACCTATCTCTCTGACCTCATCTGATATTACATTGCCCTCATTTACTTTGATCCAACCATTTTGCTTTTTGGCTGTTTCTTTTTCTTTTTTAAATTATATTTTACTGATTATGCTATTACAGCTGTCCCAATCCCCCCCCCCTTTTCCCTTTCCACCCAGCACTCCCCACTCCCTCAGGCAATCCCCTGGCCAATGTTCTTGTCCATGGGTCATGCTTATAAATTCTTTGGCTACTCCATTTCCTATATAGTACTTTACATCCCTGTGGCTATTCTGTAACCACCTATTTGTACTTCTTAATCCCCTTATCTCTTCACTAATTCTCCCCTAGCCACCTCTCATCTGGCAACCATCAAAATGTTCTCCATATCCATGATTCTATCTCTGTTCTTGTTTGCTTAGTTTTTTAGATTCAGTTGTTGATAGATATGTATTTTTTGCCATTTTACTGTTTATAGTTTTGATCTTCTTAAATAAGTTCCTTTAACGTTTCATGTAATAATGGTTTGGTGACGATGAACTCCTTTAGTTCATCATCATTTCTTGTCTGGAGAGCTCTTTATTTGCCCTTTGATTCTAAATGGTAGCTTTGCTGGATAGGGCTAAATGTAGGTCTTTGCTTTTCAAGAATTTGAATATTTCTTGCGATCCCTTGCCTACAAGGTTCCTTTTGAGAAATCAGCTGACGGTCTTATTGGAATTCCCTGGTAGGTAACTAACTTCTATGATCTTGCTGCTTTTAAGATTCTCTTTTTATTTTTAATCTTTGGCATTTTAATTATGTTGTGTCTTGGAGTGGACCCCTTTGCAATCATCTTGTTTAGGATTCTCTGTGCTTCCTGAACTTGTACATCTATTTCTTTTACCAAATTAGGGAAGTTTTCTTTCACTATTTTTTTCAAATAGATTTCTAATTTCTTGTCCTTTCTCTTCTTCTGGCATCCCTATATGTGAACGTTGGATAGCTTAAAGTTGGGTGGGTGAGCAGAGACTTCCTCTGTTTTGTTTTTACATATAGCTTCAAATTTTGAAACTGTTCTTAGCTGTTCAAGTAACTATTTGTTAAATAAGTAAGTGAACTTCATTCAAGTTCTTATTGAAACTGTGGCACCAACTAATTCCACCATGCCTCATATTCCTAGTATCTTTATCCTAAACCCAGACTATAGACTCCTCCAATGATTTATCCTCTAACATGCTCTTGTCCCCATTATTGTGTTCTTTACTTCCTCTGCCTTCCTGCCTTCTCCTGTTCTCACCAAACCCTTTTCACTCTGACCTTTGGAACTAACTACACTCCTAATTAACTCTCCTGAATCTTCAGTTACATAATCCTCTCATTACTTCCTTACTCTAACAAAAACCTGACTGGTTCTTCCTCCAAAAACACAGCTTTTGAAAGTTCAAAAGACTATTTTCTAAATTCAAATGCTAAAGATTCGATGGCCACCACCGCCACTTCCAGACCCCCACGCTACTCCTCATCCTTATGTAAAAAAATTACTTTTCATTTAAGACATTTGCCATTCAATTTCATATTACCCTCTGTCTCTGTTTGAGGCTGTAATATACAAACTTCCTTTATACCCCCTGCATTTGAGTTAGCTTTACTTCTCTACCCCGATTCCAGCTCACCATCTCAAATAATTTCACTATCTTTGGATACATAGCTACTCTTCTATTCTTGTGGGTCCTTGACTTCGCTGTTAATGACTTTTGACTCCTTTTCAGCTGTCTACGTCAATGACCATATTCTGGATCTTATAGTCTTCAGGAACTATTCATTCTCTAAAATCTTAAACTCAGATATCCCATTGTCTTATTTTTTTTAGCTTTCTCACTCTCATTTCCCCCTACAACCATTGCTTGACTTCATTAATCTAGTTCCTGATTTCTCTTTATTATCCTAAGCTATCATCTTCATGGCTTAAAATTCTTTCCCAAATAGCTTAGCATTGGCAGTTTTGTTACCAGTAACTTCAACACTTTTATTTTATTTTCTGCAGCACTTGTCATGCAACTCTCCAACTTTGGATCTATCCAGTTATTCAAATTCACATCCCAATTTGTTACCACTGCAGGAAGAAAAATCACAAAATTATATATATATAGATACCACAACAGATTCATTATTTCCACTTTATATTTGACCATCAGCACTGCTCAGAATTCCTATATTTACCAAATCAAATCATCTCCAGTTCCTTACAACAGCAATTTCAAACCTTCAACTCCCTCTGTAAACCTCTATACCACCACTTTCCCCTTGCTCTCTCTTTATTTTTAGAATCCTGATGTCATTTATTAAGTTGCACAATAATGAGATTAGCAAAATTATAAAACAATGCCACTCATTTTTTGTTCTGAAGAATATTGATATCTTTTCATAGTTTTACATCATGTTCATATACAGTAGGTTAATTATTTTTAAATGAATAAATATTTTAAAATTTTTCTAGTTTTAGTCCTGGCTAGTGTGGCTCAGTGGATTGAGCGTTGGCCTGCAAACCAAAGGGTCATGGGTTCGATTCCCAGTCAGGGTATATGCCTGGGTTGCAGGCCAGGTTCCCAGAAAGGAGTGTGTGAGAGGCAACTACACATTGATGTTTCTCTCCCTCTCTTTCTCCCTCCCTTCCCCTCTCTAAAAATAAATAATAAGATCTTTAAATTTTTTTCTAGTTTTAACTTCTATTACAGTAAATATTGACAGTGATAACTCACAAATCAAAATCCCTTTGGAGTCCTAAATAAGTTCTAGAGTGTTACAGGGTCCTGAGGCCAACATTTGAGAAGCACTGTTCCACTCTGTGAGGGTGCAGGTTGCATTTGTCTTGATCACTACTCTATCCTACCTGGGAGATATTTGAAAAGTGGTTGGCAATACTTGTTGAAAAAGTTATTGACTGAATGACTGTATGACTGAATGAATGATACTCAAAATGGACCTTGTCAGGCATTGCAGACAGAGGGAACAGTCTGATAAAAAAGGTCCAGAAACAAGAAAGTAAAGATTTTAGAAAAAGAGTGTTTGCCCTTTCCTTAGATCTTTCTCATTTTTCCCTATTTCCACCAACTTTCCCCTTTCTTACAGCATTGATTTCTGCTTTTCTACGGGCTGCTTCCCTTCAGTATGTTTTTTAAAGTCCTCTTTTTACTCTACTCCCACATTCACATCTCTCCTACTTGTGAAACTTCTCAAATGAGTGACCTGTCCACTTCACTGCTGCCTCATTCCAAATTACTCCTGCACCCTTCACGATATGACTTCTACCCATTCCACTCTTTTGAAATGGCCCTTACCAAAGTTACCAATTGTTGTTAAACATAGCTGTTCCAGTAGTTTTCTAAATTGATCTTCACATTTGATATGAATGACCACTCTCTTCTCTGACAGTCTATTTTCTTAGATTCCATGCCAAGAACTTCAGTTCTTGGAATTCTCTTGCCAGAATTCATAATCTGTTTTGGGTGCTTTATTATCCTTTATTTGTTGGTATTGTCTATTAGGTGCTCCCTCCTTGACTGCATGTTCTCACTTTCCTTCGAAAATCTCATTTACATCAGTAGCTTCAGCTACCTAACTCTATACTTATTCCAGCCCTGGCCGCTCTCTTAAGCTTAAACTGGAATAGTGCCTATTAGAATATATTCACTTAGTTATTCTGTAGGTTCTTCCATACAACATGACCACAATTGGAATTCAACAGTCCCCTCCAAAATCTGCATCTCCTATATTTCCATCCTTGCCATCAACTTCCTCATCTCTTACCACTAATTACTGTCCAGTACATTTCAGGTCCTAGAATTCTTCTCTGGAATCTATTCTTCATTTTCCAGTACCTCCCATACCTTTGGCTTAGATCTTAATAATTTTTTACCTAGATAGCTACAGCAGATTCTAAGTTTGTCTTCTACTCTTTTGGGAGCAGAAACTGTGTCTTATATTTTTCTGTGCTTAGAACCCAGCTTAGTGCTTAGCATATAGTAGGTCCTCTTTAAGAGTGTATTGAATGAATGAGTTAACATTGGTGATATTTTACTGGTAAACACAAAACTAAAGGAAGTATGTTAAAATATTTTATATTAGAATTGGTAAAACTACAATCAGGAGGCCAGGCTGCCAGTTTTGTAAGTAAAGTTTTATTGGAACACATCAATGGCCATTCATTTACATATTGTCTGTGGTTGCTTTTTCACTACAATGGCAGAGTGAAGTAGTTTTGACAAAGACCATACAGCTCACATAGCCCAAAATATTTACTCTCTGACCATTTACAAAAAGAAAATATCAGCTCCTTTTTTAAAGCAACAGTATCTATTATAAGGAAGGGAAGGGGAGAATATGAGCATACAGAATAAGCAAAGGCCTAGAAATAAGAAGTATGAAGTATATTTTACCAGGGTTTGACCACAGTTACATTGTTAGTAAAATAGCCACATATTAAATAAATCCTATTAGATTTTCTTAGATGTGAAATTATATAAAAATAAAGAAAATCAATTCGTTTAAATGATTTGGTTTAAATGAAAGAAAATCATTTGGTTTAAATGATTGCTAGAAGTAAAGTTTGATTTTACAGGGCAAGGAGTACAGGAAGAAAAACACAATATTATTCCAAGATGGCTAGAGTAGAGTAACACAAAGGAGGGAGCTGCACACAGACTTTTGAACATCTACAAAGCAATTCCCTCAAGACTGTGGCTGAGTATTGATCTTCAGTGAAATTCATTAGGACCAGAGAAAGAATATCTAGAAAGCAGTAGGCTGAACAATTTCTAGAGCTCACACAAGACTGGTAATAATTTTCAATCTTGCTAGCCAGAATGGAAAAATGTCATAATATATGGAACATCAGGCAGAGTACTCAGAAAGGTGTTACCTTAGGAAGTGGGCTAAATTAGCCCTAGTTTAAAGGCTGCTAATGAACTACTTTAACAAAGCTTGAAAGCCTCAATAAAGCTTAAAGAAAGTATCAAATGGAACAAAGCTATTTTAAATAACTTAACTACATGCCAAAGTTAAATCCAATAGGGCTTTTGTTGTAATTTTAAATTACAACAAAATCCAGCAAACATCAATGCAAAATTGATCATGTTTGACATCCAATAAAAAATTACCAGCCAGAAGAGACAACTCTCCCATGCAGAAGTATTTCAAATAATTTATGCAGGTATTCCACTTTCAAGGAGAAGGAGCATAACTCCACTTTTTAACTGTGGGCTCTGCATAGTGACTTCCTTCCAAAGAGGGCAGTATGGAAAATGGAGGGAAAGAGTAACATTACAGTGGAGAAACCTGGCACACACTACCTCAGCTAGGTGATTAAAGCCAACATCAATGGTCATAAATCATGTTGACAGTATATATGCTTGATATGATATGTTGAAAATGGCACTTTCAACTATGGCCTTCCTTTTAATAACTTATAACCTTGATCTTATGAGAAAATATCAGACAAATTGCAATAATGTGGCATTCTATAAAGTACATGACCAGCGCTCCTTAAAAATATCAAAGTAAAAAAAAATGTTGAAGTCATCAAAAACAAGGAAAGTCTAAAAACTTTCCTTGAAAGAAGAATTTAAAGAAGAACTTCAAGAAATATGACAACTAAATGTGATGTGGCATCTTAAATGGAATCCTGGAACAGAAAAATGACATTAGATAAAAATAAAGGAAACTAAAGAAACTATGGATGTTATTTAATAATAATATATTAACAATAATAATACATTAATATTAGTTCATTAGTTGTAAAAATAAACCACACTAAATGTAAAATGACAATAATAGGAGAAACTGGGGATGATATCTATAAGAACTTTCTGTATTATCTTTTCAATTTCTCTGTAAATCTAAAAAATATTCTAAGAAATAAGTTTGTTAAAAAGAAAATAAATTATGCCCTGGCTGGTGTGGCTCAGTGGATTGAGCACTGGCCTGCAAACCAAAGGGTTGCCAGTTTGATTCCCAGTCTAGGGTACGTGCCTGTGTTACAAGCCAAGTCAGATTCCCCAGTAGGGGGCGCAAGAGAGGCAACCACATACTGATGTTTTTCTCCCTCTCTTCCCCTCTGTCTAAAATAAATAAATAAAATCTTTTATTTTTAATAAGAAAAGAAAAAATTACTAGCCATGCAAAGCAGCAGGAAAATATGACCCATAGTCAGGAGAAAAATCAAGCAATAAAAATGTGGAGAAATAACAACAAGGTGGAATTAGCAAAGGCATTAAGACACCTATCATAAGTATCTTCCACTTGCTTGAGAATGTAAAGGAAAGCATGAACATGGTGAGGAGAGAAATGGGAGATATACAAAGACTCAAATGAAACTTTTAGAAGTGAAACGTATCTGAAATGAAAAACATCTTGAAAAGAATTAACAAAAGATTAAGCAGCGTAGAAGAAAAGATGAGAGAACTTGAATAGCAATGTAATCTATTCAAAATGAAGTACAGAGGGTAAAAAAAGCCAAAAATTACTGAACATCAATGACAGGTGAACCAATATCAGGCAGTCTAGCATATAAAAATTAGAGTCCAAGAAGGAGAGAAGAAAGGGGGATAGGTGAAAAATACTTGAACTAATAGCTAACATTATTTTAAATGTGATGACAACTATAAACCCATATATTCAAGAAGCTCACCCTGGCTTGTGTGGCTTAGTGGGTTGAGTGCTGGCCTGCAAACCAAAGGGTTGCCAGTTTGATTCCCAATCAGGGCACACACCTGGGTTGCGGGCCAGGTCTCCAGTTGGGGACATGCGAGAGGCAACCATACATTAATGTTTCTCTCCCTCTCTTTCTCCCTTGCTTTCTCTAAAAGTAAAATAAATAAAATCTTAAAGAAAAAAGAAGAAGCTCAATGAACCACAAGCAGAATGAACATGAAGAAAATCACACCAAGACCCAGTATAATTAAATTAGTAGAAAGAAATAACAAAAAATAAATCTTAACTAAAAGTAGTCTAAGAAAAAAATGCATACAGAGAAATAAAGATAAAAATTATAATAGACATCTCATTGGAAACTAAGCAGGTCACAAAACAATGGAGTAATATTTAAAGTACTGAAAAAGAAATCCATCAACCCAGAGTTCTATTCAGGGAAAAAAATCTTTCAAAAAATGAGGTAAAATAAATATTTTTTTCAGACAAACAAAGGTTGAGGTAATTCCTCACAAGCCTACTTGAACCATAAAAAATTTAATGGAAGCTCTTCATGCAGACAGAAAAATGATATCAGATGGACATTTGTGTCTGCATAAAAAATAAAGAGTGCCAGAAATTGTAAATATGTGAATGTAAAAGATATTTCTTCATTAAAAATTTTTTTAAATGATAATTGTTTAAAAATATATGGAGTTTATAATTTGTAGAAATAAAGTATATGACAAAGGATGAAGAATAGAAAAGTATACTGGTGTAAATTTTTTATACTACATGCAAAAAGCTGTTACTTGCAGGTAGATAGTATGAGAAAGTAAAATATATATTATAAAATCCTATAGAAACCAAACATGTAAACAAAATATTTTTAAATAAGGAAGTAGAGATAATAGGCCACTAGTGAAGATGAAAGGGAAAACTAAAAGACATTAGCAAAGATATTAAAACACCTATCACACCTATCTGATTTGCCTCTTGCTTACCCCCAACTGGGGACTTGGCCCACAACCCAGGCATGTGCCCCGACTAGGAATCGAACTAGCAATCTTTTGGTTTGCAGGTCAGTACTCAGTCCACTGAGCCACACCAGGCAGGTCAATGATGTTTCTTTTTTTCACTTAATCCTTTCACCTTTTTTACCCAGTTCCCCTACATCCCTCCCCTCTGACAGCTGTCAGTCTGTTCTCTGTATCTGTGAGTCTGATTCTATTTTGTTAGTTTATTTTGTTCATTAGATTCTACATATAAGAAATCATATAGTATTTGTTTTTCTCTGACTGGCTATTTCACTTAGCATAATACCCTCCATGCTCTTGCAAAGGTAAGATTTCCTTCTTTTTTATGGCCGAGTAGTATTTCATTGTGTAAATGTACCACAGTGTTTTTATCCACTCATCTACTGATGGGCACAGACAATATGATGATTACAAGAGGGAAAGGAGGGTGGGGGAGATAGAAGAGGGTGAAGGTAGGAATATATAGTGGTGGAAGGAGACTTGACTTTGGGTAGTGAACACACAATACAATATACAGATGATGTATTATAGAATTATACATATAGCCATATAACTTTGAAACCATATAACTTTATTACCCAATGCCACCACGATAAATTAAATAAATTTCTTTAAAAAGTGAGTTTCTTCTATGTTAATTACACGAAAATAAAGCTGATTTTTTAAATGTCAATTACCTGGAAAAATTATTAACAGGGATAGATTTGTGATTTTCATTAAGTCAGTAACTACTACTAATAATGAGTCTATATGAATTTTATAAAAATTATATTTAGAACTTTTTAATTTTTATAAAGATTTGTATTTAGAACTTTATGTTCTTGAAATGCCATTTGTATTCCTTTGCCCTGCTCAATTCTTCAGTATCTGCAGGATGAAAATAACTTAGTGTTCATATTAGGCACACCTATTGAAATTACTGGTTTTCTTTTGAAGTGCTGTCGATCTCTAAATAATCTTCTAAGATATTATATTCTATATTATGAACATCAAACACAAGACTTATAAATACTCTATTACATTCAAAGAGTATGTACAATTAATTTCTCCTCCATGGCAGAAAAGCTCCAGGGATTTATGTAACTCATTTAGCAAAGCAGGATAAAATACTCATTGTCACAGTGTATAGAACAATTAAAACAAAATCTAGGCTGAGAGGTAATTCTTGTATCAGACTCTATTTACCAGTAAAAAGCCATTAATTCTTAGGTCATAGTACCAGAAAAAATTCAATCACACCAACTAGCCTTATTTTGCTAAACTCGATCCTTCCCCCATCCCAGTCTCTGAAGTACTAATTAAGGCCACAGAAGTGGTCCCACAGATGAAACACACATTAGGAGCTTCAGGAACCGATAGCAACTATCCACTGATACCTGGAGAGAGAGCAGACTGCATTTCCCTCCACATCATGTACTGGATGGGACCTTTGTACAGGCCTGGGTTCAGCTTTTTAGAGATAAGCTCTCCAGGTGTCAGCAACCTTATCCCTTGCTCCAAGCTGCAAGGGACATAAATCATTTATTTTAGACATCTTCCAGGGACTGAAGGTAGGGTACTAGTATCATATGGAAACACCACCTACCTATCCAAGAAAGGTGTGATGTCCTAGAAGAGGAAAGAAGAAATAGAAAAGTTAGATGCCTGTTCATCAACTGCAGAAATTTCTTTGGTGATACTGGCCCCCACTAGAATTTAATTGTCAATACTGAAATCCTGTGCAGAAGGTCCCCATTCCACCACCACCTCTCACCCTTCATGTGTCTTTCTGATCTGCATCCTTCATCTAATCCAAGATAAACTGGCTTTATCTTGCTCTGACTTTCTAGCTCTCTTTTACATGAAAGAAGAAAGAAGTTAAGATTAAGCTGTATTTACCTATACTGGGACACAGCCTCTGGAGAAAAACACAGTAGGTATTCTCACCCCAAGACCACTGTTTCTTAGTCTGACTGATTAAGCTGCTGAGTGTTGAGGTGGCAACCAAAACCACTTTAGAAGTGAACCTTCAATTAGCAAAGATTGGCAAACAGCTTTTTAAACAGGTCTCTTTATAAAGCTGAGAGCCAAAGATACAGCTTAGGTCGCAGCATTCTTTTTGAGAAATAAAGCTTCAAAGTTCTTTATGGAGAAATATTAAAATATTAATACAAATTTCATTAATGGCATTTTATTATCTTCTTTTTTAGCAGGATGAAAGTAAAACTTTATATTGAGTATAAGGCAAAAGTAGCCTCTTGCTTTTCTCCCAGAGAATCTTCAAAGCACTATAACAGTAGTGCTGTGGGGAAAAGCTGTTGTTGGGAAAAGCTGCTTCTACTTCCTTTCTAACCCTCTTTCCCCTGGTAGTATACCCATAGTCATGTTGATATGGAGTCTTACTTTGAGAAAGTCGAAGGGGTTCTGCTGTTCCATCCGTGCCTGGATGCTCAGCAACATGTCCTGGACTAGAACATACTGTTCTTGAAGCTGGTTGACATTCAGTTCCATCTCCTTATTCAAGGCTTTCCCCTCTTCCTGCAGCTCATTTAAAATATCCTTTTCTTTGCATTGAAGAAACTGATGCAGCTTAAAAAACTCCAAGGAGATGTGTTGTCGCAGATGTAGCTCGTTTTCCTGGAAACCTCCATGGTCATCACCATGGTAATTACTGAGACTAGCTCTCCACATCACCATGGTAATTACTGAGACAACCACACCACCGATACTCACACAACTTGGGAAATACCATAACAGGAAGATGCATTAAAATGGCTGCTGAGTATCCACATTCTAACCATACTAAAAGTAGCCCTTTTGTGGTGGAAGGGGAGACTTAACTCCATCCTTCTAGTTTAATAGTTCATCCTGAACCTCCATCCTGAACTAGTTTAATAGTTCAGGATGAAATAGTCAAAAGTGACCTCCAGGTTCTTATTATATAGTACTGAGGTGGTAAACAATGCCATCTTAAATTGGACATTAGGGTCAATTAAACATTCTAGAATGAATGATAATACCCTCCTACCCAAAAGTGGAAACCAATATCTACTAAGTGATGCTGTTAGACTAGGGCCATAAGGAGGGGGAAAGAAATGTCCTTATCGAGAAATTGGATCATCAGAACTGGGGGGATGCCACACCTGCTGCCAGAACAATATAAAGAAGAGATGAGAAATGTTCGAAGTACCAAAATTGATAACTGATACACTTGTATCTCAGGTGATCTCAATATCCTCATGGGTGACCCATCTGGTATTCTGGCTTCTTGGTTCCTTATTCTCATTTTTAGTGATTTCCGCCTTTATTTACTCATTCTCTTATTTACACTGAGGATTTTATCATCCCCAGCAATTTCACCATCTCCAAAATTAACTTTATATTCATTTACTCAGGTACCCCTATCATAATTATTGGGTCTCACTGAAACCTGTATATTCACCCCTTCATTTCTATTTCCTCAGGTTCTCTTTTTATGTCCCCTCTTATCCAGTTTTGATTCCATAGTCCATCATTGTCATTGCTTTTAAAATAGGTTTAACTCTCTTTCCTCTAGCTCACACTTTTCTAGTTTTCCTGTTCCTATTTCACTACTGTTTCTCAGTCTTATATGTTAGTTCTAGAGTTATTTATGTTCTGTCTTGGGCTCTTTTCCATTCTCATTCTACACTCTTTCTCCAAGTAATACCCTCTTTTCCAACAGCCTAAATACCATCTATATGCTGACTTCTTATTTCTAGTCTAGTCCAACTTCTAAGCTCCAGATTCCTATATCCAACTGTCTATTTGACATCTACACTCACCCCTAAAATCTAATGAATCACCCCATCCAGGTTATTTTTATCTCCAAAGCATATACTGAAGCTGTTTATTTCTTTCCATCATCACTGTCTCTCTAGACCAAGCCACCATCATCATTTCCTGGGATCACTGCAGTGGCCTTCTGACCATTATCCTTGTCATTGTCTCTCTCAATTCATTCTCTGCACAGCTGCCAGACTGAAATTTTCAAAATGAGGTTAAACCATATCTTACTGAAACCTTTTAATGGCTTCTCATTATTCTCTGCATGAAGTTCAGAATTTCTAACATTATCTATAAGGCCCTACATCTTTGGGCTCACATCTGCCTCTTCAGTCTCATTAGGATCCAGTTTTATTGGCTTTCTCCCTGTTTAACATAGCAACTGACTTCCTTGCTCAGGATTTTTCTATATGCTCTTTATTCTTTATAGAACATTCTTTAGAGCACTTCCTTCATCTTCTCCTCACTGGTTCACTTAGCTAAGTTACTTACTCTTCATTTCTCAATTATTAATTGGTGACTTCTTCCGAAAACAGCCCTACCTCAGTCTAGATTAGGTTCGCCATTTATATGCTCTCATAGCACCCTATATTTTAATTAAAAGTATTATCACAGTTGTTATTTTATTGCTATTGGTGGGATCATTTAATATTCATCTCCCAACTGAATGGAATATAGTGTCTAGCCTAATGCCTGACCCACTCAATAAATACTTTTTGAATGAATGAATTTTAACTGTAATAGCTGAACTAGGAACTCTTGCAACAGGAACAAGATTCTTTAGAGGCATCATTATTTCCATCTAGTCTTTCTCTCACTGTATATACTATTTCTTTCAGATGCCAAACACCAGAGAATACTCTCCTCCATAGAATAATTAATAAAAAAAACAGAACTCCCAATTTAGCCCCCCAATTTAGGGACCTATTTGTCAAGACACTAACCACTGAAGTCCTAGAGCTCCTGTGAAAGTATAGGCAATGGTGTTACTTTGTTAGGGGGAAGCTAGGCAAGATCAAATCAGATGGTAAAAGCCAGCAATCTGAGAACACTTGTTTCAGAAGTAGACTGGTTGTAAACCCAAAGAAAAGAAAGGTGTTTCTTTGGACATAGCTATTATCTTCAGTTGATTTGCTATAGGTAAATTTCTTATTTTGCCAAAAACCAAGAGGAAGGACCAGACAAATCGTAATCCCACAACAATTACCCAGCAACTGAACCATCAAAAGGATCCGCATATTAGGGGAAAGGCTAGTTGAGGTCTCTCTGTTGCTCAACTATTGGTAACCTATTCTACTGCTATACTTTTTTCTATTCTATTGTGTCAATTTTTTAATTCTATAGCCCAGGTCTGGATAGCCCAGTGTATTGACAATATATGTATAGGCACATTTCTACCCAAATAACCAAAGTTATAAGGAGGGTATATTCTAGTTCTATCCTATTATCCCCTACCCTCCTCCTCACCTTGTAATCAGCAATAGCATCTTTCTGCATGTTCCTCAGGGCCTGAAGTTCCTTCAGGGTTGCCTCCAGTTGATCTTTATAGATGATAATCTCCTCCTGAGAATACCACATAGAATTAACCTACACTGACCCGAGAGATGAAGGGCCATAGGGGGCATCTTCCTCGAAGCCCTAGTATGTCAGGGAAAAAAATCCAGCTCTTGCTGCAAAAGTCTTTCCCTTTCCCTCTGGAATAGTTTCTGTCCCTCCCAAGAATTTTGAAAGGAAAGTATAAGCAGCAGAAAAACTTAGGGTTTTTTACCTTCTTAGTAACTACAGAGGTTTGAGAAACATAACTACTATGTTTTCTACTCTAGTTATGCTGTTCTCACTATACCTTTATATACATCGTTCTCACTTCAGATACTCATTTCTTCCTTCTGCCTATCCAAATCCAAATGATTTCCTGCATTTATGAAATTACTAAAGCACTTATGAATTACTAAAGTGACAAAATTTAGCTGTCAGTAGTATACTATATTATATTACCTCTGTTGTTTTATTCGTTTTGACTGAATTTCCAAACTCTCATTACAAGAGCAATGTCTTTTACACTCATATTTTACTTGATGTCTAGTACAGCACTGTCATGTCAGGGTTTAAGTAAATATTTGATTGATTGAAAGAGTAGGGCACAGCTCCTCCGCTATTTTCCTATATCAGCACCTCTAGAGAAAGAACACTGCAAAATATATTGTATTTTCCGAGCATTCTGAGCTTTCTAATATTTATCTGAATAAAGATGAGTCATCTGTAAGAGATCAGAAGCCCCACAAAAGATTTTTCCCACAGCTTTCCTAAGGTATTGTTCAAGGCCCAGGGCTCACCCACCATGAAGAAATGGACAGCATCAGAGATTTGCAGGTACTCTTTAGACTGCCCCACAGACAACTGAGCATCTTTACATTGAAAGCAGATCAGCTTCCCTTCTGGCTTATTGAACAGTTTCAGGTTCTCTCCATGTTCTGGGCACTGTGGATAGCCCTTGAGTAGGTGTAGTTCCTTAATCTTATCTATCAGCTTATCCAGTACAAGGTTGAATGTACAGTTGTTATATTGACATATCATCTTACACTCAGGACAGAAAGTTTCCTTTGCTTGCTGCTTCCAAAAGTTTTGAATACAGGCCTGGCAGAAGTTGTGGCCACAGGTTAGCATCAGTGGATCCCGGAACCAATCATTACATAGTGGGCAGTGTAGCTCCTTAGTAATATCTTGTATCTGCACTTTAGAGGGTATCCGTGTGACCAAATCATTCGCTTCAGTGTAGTTGTCTGGTTCAATGTTGGAGGAGGGTTTGGAAGATACCTTTAGGG
This sequence comes from Artibeus jamaicensis, assembly GCF_021234435.1. Taxonomy (NCBI): domain Eukaryota; kingdom Metazoa; phylum Chordata; class Mammalia; order Chiroptera; family Phyllostomidae; genus Artibeus; species Artibeus jamaicensis. Next base: position 34,045 of record NW_026521754.1, read on the forward strand.
ACAAAACAGCTAAAATAAGTTCTCTTTTATCCTGGGGAGCTGTCCACCCCAGGATAGTGGGCTCCATTTCTAAAGAAGCTGAGCATTGGTGCAGCAAAAGTAAAAGCACCCTAATCTTTTCTATGAAAGTGACCCAATGAATTTAGCGTTTTATAACATCATCATTTATTACCACTTATGACCATATTTAAACTTTAATGGAGAGCCAAAATAAAAGAAGAAAGAGTACTCAACCAAAGAAATGTATTTTGTTGTGCATCCCTCCCTTCACCTTTCCCCATGTGTCAGTTGAATGTTAGGGGCTCAACAAACGAATTAGGAGAATGGATGTTTGCCCTCACAGTAAGTGAGGTTACTTCTCTGCTTAAGGTAACTTGTCTGAATCTCTACTCTTATAATAGATCCTTGACCCCACCACTTGATAGAAACTGCTTAAACCTTGCTGTGGAGTTTGCAAACACTCATGTAATGACTTACTCTCAATCTTCAGTTTCTTTGATTTAATGAGTCAGTCCCTTGGCTGTTGTGGTGCAGTACTGTCATAGTTCTTCTACCTCTGACCACTCCTCTGCCTTGGCTGGTTTCTCTTCCTCTTCTTACTTTCTTAAGTGTAAACAATCACTGTGATCTGTCTTCACCTCTCTTCTAGCTCTATTCTCTCTTCTTACCAAGTGAGCTATTTACTCCCATTGCTTCATGTACAACCTCTATAAAGGTTACTCCCAAATCTGTATCTCTGAGCCCACATCTCTGAGCCCACAACTGGGTCCTTCAAGCTGGAACAATTCTGAAATAGAATTCATATTTCCCCCTAAACCAGTTCCTCCTCCCAACTTCCTTATTATCACACCACCAATATCCCATTTGTGAAATTTGAGTTATTTTTGGTGGTTCTCTTCTCCTTTCCCCATCATCTAATAAGTTGTAAAGTCCAGTGCTAACCCTCCTCTGCCCTCCTCTGCCTCCAAAATCTTCTGTTGCTTTGAGTAGTCTATTAAACTTTTTGTGGGTTTATTTTAAAGGGCCATAGAATTCAGAATTCTCTGCAACATTGCAAACTCATACTTATAGTCTTATTTCCCATGATTTTTTTGTACAGTGAAAATGTTTAATTTACCATCACTTCACACATTAACAATTCATTCAAGTTCCATTTAATCAAAAGGTAACAAAAGATTTTTTAAAGATTTATTCAATTTTTTAAAAGATTTTATTTATTTTTAGACAGGGAAAGGGTTGGAGAGAGTTAGAGAAACATCAATGTGTGGTTGCCTCCTATATGCCCTCCACTGGGGACCTGGCCTGCAACCCAGGCATGTGCCCTGACTGGGAATCGAACTGGCGATCCTTTGGTTCGCAGCCCGCACTCAATCCACTGAGCTACACAAGCCAGGGCTGATTTATTCCATTTTTTTTTTTTTGTGCTAGGTTGAGTGGACAATTCTATGGAAGTAAAGAGAGAAATAAGTCTGTTTATTCTCCATCCTCTCAATATGTGCTTAGGAGATCAAACTCAGAAAAATATGCCCATCGGGGAATATCCAAGTACAAAAATATACTGCATTTTAAGTCTATCGGGCTGTCTTTAAAACTTTAAAATTAGATGTATTCTGTATAAGGTAAAACTTGTGGGAGAACCTGGCCAATTGAGGGTGACTTAAGAGAAGGGTTGCCTAGCAGAACCAGTTTTTAATCCTAGTGAATGCATTATATTTTGGAAATGGAAGCAATTTAGGAACTTTATGGGATTTGTTTTTTTAATACATTTAAAGTAGATTAGTGGTTTTTAGGGCTGGGGCAAGAGGGAAATGAGGAGTGATTAGTGATGGGTATAGAATTTTTTTGGGGGGTGGGGATGTGCAGTGAGAAAAACTTTATTCAGTACAAACAGCTCCACTGTGATACAGCACAGCTGTGTAATAGCTAGATAGTGTTAGAGCTCAATTATGAAGCAGTACCACTGTGAAACAGCAGGGCTGTGAGGAGGCCCTGGGTCCAGGCCCCTCTGGCTAGACAACTCTGCTCTGCTCTCTTCTGTTCTGCTCCACCTGCTCTGGTCTTGGTCTGGTCACTGTGCTCCACTCTGCCCTGCTGGAATTTCTTTTAAAGGTAATGGCAATGACCTAGATTTAGATTGTGGTGATGGTTGTACAACTTTGTGACTATGCTAAAAGTCACTGAATTGTATACTTTAGAAGGGTGAATTTTATAATATGAAAATATATACTTAATGTTGATTGTTATATGATCAATTCATCTTGCTGCTTGAGGTTTTGCCAACTGCCCTGACTTTCAAGAATATGTTTTCTGCTATAAAACAAGAGATTAGGCCTGGCTGGGGTGGCTTAGTGGATTGAATGCTGGCTTGTGAACCAAAAGGTTGCTGATTCTATTCCCAGTGGGCACATGCCTGGGTTGCAGGCCAGGTGTGTGAGAGGCAGCCAACTGATGTTTCTCTCTCCCATCGATGTTTTTTCTCTTCCTCCCTTTCTCCCTCCCTTCCCCTCTCTCTGAAAATAAATAAAATCTTTAGAAAAAAAACCAAGAGATTATTTAAATCATATTAGCTAAGATTTACTCAGCATTTGCTATGCAAAAAATGGTTTATATGCATTATTTTATCATAACAGTCCAGCCTGCAGGCTCCAGACCCAGCAGCCAGCTCTGGTGGCTCATCCTAGCAAGCAGCCATCACTTAGAGAAGATAGCATAAGGAATTCATCTGATTACCAGTGACATTTAAATATTTTTTGAAATTTAGGACTTCCGCCAAGATGGAGACATAGGTGGATGTGCCGTGCCTTCTCACACAACCAAGTTTAGAGACAACTAAATATTAGCAACAGAAAACACAGCCAGAACACGGAAAATTGAACTTTTCGGAAGTCCGTTAACAACAAATTCTTCAGCCTGACCGGTAAGGGGTGAAACCAGCGGCTGGTGAAGGGGGGTTGCACAGGAAAACTCGGTCAGACGGACTCAGGCGCGGAATCCAGCGGAATCCAAGCGCACGGAATCCAGGCGCAGGGTTGGACCTAGTGAGCGACCGAGCGAGCCACCAGGCGAGCGACCTCGGGGAGACAGCGGGGAAGCGGGGCTGCGTGTTGACTGTGGTCGCGCATTTGTGCGCGGTTGGACAGGAGAGGAAGTGGGTGGTTGGACCGGGCCCAGCGGGTCCCGCGGCAAGTGGCAGTGGAGGACGCCGCCATTTCCCTGCTCTGACCCCACCTCCACATACAGCGTCATAACCCAGTGACTCTGAGTGGCCCGGCCCAGATGAACCACCTAATGCGCTGCTCCTCATCCAGCTGAGAGAAACAGCAGAGGGGGTCGCCATTTCCCCGCTCTGACCACGCCCCCATATACAGCGCAGCGTCACAACCCAGCAATCTGGGAGTCCAAGGCACCGCTTCTCACACTTAAAGGGTGCGAACAGACCAAAAATGGCGCAAGAAGATCTCAAAGCCCCAGAGCCTATAGATCTAAGCCATGAAGAAATAGCAAAACTCTCAGATGCACAGTTTAAAACACTGGCCATCAGGATCCTCACAGAACTGGTTGATTATAGCCACAAATTAGACAAATATATGAAGGCGAAACTAATTGAAATGAATGGAATTGCACAGGACACCAATAGCAATGAAAAGGAAACTGGGACTCAAATCAATGGAGTGGACCAGAAGAAAGCAAATAATGGCCAAACAGAAAAGAGTCAAGAAGCAAGAATTCAAAGAAATGAGGAGAGTCTTAGGAACCTCCAGGACATCTTTAAATGCTCCAACATCCAAATGATAGGGGTACCAGAAGGGGGAAAGGCACAGCCACCAGTGGAAAACTTATTTGAACAAATAATAAAGGAGAATTTCCCCAAGCTGGCAAAGGAAATAAACTTCCAGGAAATCCAGGAAGCTCAGAGAGTACCAAAGAAGTTGGACCCAAGAAGGAACACACCAAGGCACATCATCATTACATTAGCAAAAATTAAAATGAAGGAGAGAATCCTAGAAGCAGCAAGAGCTAAGGGGACAGTCACCTACAAAGGAGTCCCCATCAGACTGTCAGCAGATTTCTCAAAAGAGACCTTACAGGCAAGAAGGGGCTGGAAAGAGGTATTCCAAGTCATGAAATCCAAAGACCTACAACCAAGATTGCTCTATCCAGCAAAACTTTCATTTAGAATGGAAGGACAGATAAAGTGCTTCTCAGATAAGATCAAATTCAAGGAGTTCATCATCACCAAGCCCTTATTATATGAAATGTTAAAGGGACTTATCTAAGAAAAAGAAGTGAAAGAACAACAAACTCACAGTTATTAACAACCACACCTAAAACGAAAGCAAACTAAAAGGACAGCTAGATCAGGAGTGGAAACATAGAAATGAAGATCTCAAGGAGGGTTAGCAATAGGGGAGTGGGAGGAGGAGAAGGGGGGAGAAGGTACAGAAAATAAGTAGCATAGACAGTAGATAGAAAATAGATGGGGGGGCAAGAATAGCATGGGAAATATAGAATCTAAAGGACTTGAGACACATGGTCATAAATTAAAGGGGAAGGGTGGGGATGGGGGGTGCAGGGTGGAGGGGAATGAAAGGGGGAATAGAACAACTGTAACAGCATAATCAATAAAAAAATTTTAAAAATTTTGAAATTTAAGAATTATAAATGCAGTTCTGTTTCATGATCATCAAAGAAACAGAGAACATAGGGTTTACAAAAGGTGCACATTTGGGCAGATCAGAACACTAGTACTTTGTAAACTTTAAAATAGGAGCTAGAAATATAATGGTGAACAAAACAGTTGTTTCCTGCTCTCACAAAACTTGAAGTTTACTGAGGAAGATAAAATCAAACTAACAAGTAACAAAGACCCATTTGAGCTGTAGTGGTTTCAGCATGACCTCAGTTTCCTTCCTTCTGCCCTTGTAGTTTAGACTGCTGCTCATTTCAGATTTTCCTTCTATCTATCATAACTCTCTACCATGTTGACCCTGCTTTGCCTTATATCAGTGGTACCTCCAGAAAAATACTTATTTGGGGCAATGTTACATTTTGCTGCAGTTTTATGCTACCATTTATGTTTCTTATAAGCAAGTTCATCCTCTGAATCCTGAATGGAGTTTTATCATCAGATTAAACAAAGCTGGCCTTGTACTTGGATTGCTGAGTCGTTTAGGATCTTTCTAGGTGGCAAACTTCCAGAAAACAACCTTTGTTATTGTATATAGTGGGGGGAAAGTAGCTTTACAATGGTTCATATGGAAATGATGTAATAATTAATAAATAATAATACAAGAATAAACTGTGTTTTGCATAATCACAACTGTAAACCTACTTTTGCCCCACCCTTTACACATATGTGGAGCTGTGCTTATTACCTTTGATATCAGATTATTATATGTTTGTTCAGACTCCTACTGAATGAAGCCCAAAATTCATGGCAAACAAGTCTTCTGGATCAGACTACTGTTGGTTATTTGGTGTGGAGTAAGGGCATTTGGCATGCTGACTTGCTTGTTACTTTTGTACATTGGCAGTTTTGTCATACATGTAGCAAAAAACTCCACTAGAACTGCAAGGACAAAAGTTATGTGTCACAGTGTTTCACATGATCGCTATTACAACAGAATGGCCTGTGTCATTTTCTTTTTTTTAATTAACTAAGCACCTTACTTTATTCAGATTTCCTTAGTTTTTTCACAATATCCTTTTCTTGTTTCAGAATCCCATCCAAGCTCTCATATTATAGTTTGTAATTGTCTTATCTGCTTAAGCTCCTCAGAGCTAACAATTTCTCAGACATTCTTTGCTTCTGATGATCTTGACAGTTTTGAGGAGTACTAATCAGATATTTGTAGAGTGTCTCTCAATCTGGGTTCATCTGATGTTTGCCTCATGCTTATCCTGCTGTTACGGGTTTTTGCAAAAGAAACCACAGAAATCAAGTACCATTCTCAACTAGTTCTGTTTCAGTGATGAGTAGTCATATTTCTTATTAGTAGTAATATAAGTTGTTACTCATATTTCTTATGAGTAGTACCATTAACTTAAGCAAATTGGCTAATGACTTCATGAAAATTATCTTTGCTTCTTCATAGTCAAAGGTCATTTGACTCATAGTTAATCAAAAACAACTTTTTCCCTCTGTAATTAAAATGTACTATAAAAAACTACAAATTTGCATCGTGGTAGTCAATAGTTTAACTTAGTATTTCTATGTTTATCCTTTCTCACCCCTGTTCTTTGAGGCTAAGAATTTATCTAAAATGCTGCATGTTCTCTTAATTTTTTCCACTTAAATTGTGTCTTATTGATTATGCTATTACAGTTGTCCCATTATTTCCCTCTTTGTCCCCTTCCATTCAGCTTCTCTCCTCAGCTCTCTCAGGCAATCCTCACACCATGGTCCATGTCCAGGAGTCATGTATATCTGTTTTTTGGCTACTCTATTTCCTATGCTGTACTTTACATCCCCATGGCTATTCTGTAACTACCAATTTGTACTTCTTAATTATTTCACATTTTTCACACATTGCCACTACGCCCCTCCCATCTGGCAACCATCAAAATATTTTCTGTATGTATGGCTCTTTTTCTGTTCTGCTTATTTTGTTTTTAGATTCAATTATTGATATATATGTATTTCTTGCCATTTTATTATTTGTATTTTTTATCTTCTTCATCTTAAAAAGACCCTTTAACATTTTGTTTAGTGCTGATTTGGCGATGTTGTGTTCTTTTAGCTTTTTCTTGTCTGGGAAGCTCTTTATCTGTCCCTCAATTCTAAATGATAGTTTTGCTGGATAGAATAATCTTGGTTGTAGGTTCTTGCTTTTCATGACTTTGAATATTTCTTGCTAGTCCCTTCTAGCCTGCAAAGTTTCTTTTGATAAATCAGCTGTCAGTCTTATGGGGGCTCCTTTGTATGTAACTAACTGCTTTTCCTTTGTTGCCTTTAAGATTATCTCTTTGTCAGCTTTCCAGACAAAAGAAGGCTAAAAGAATACATCTCCACCAAGCCAGCACTGCAAGAGATGCTAAAGGGACTACTTTAACAAGAAGAAGAAATAGAGAAAGGGGAAGTACACAGGTACAAAGGGAAAAAATGGCAATGAATAAGTACCAATCATTAATAACCTTGAATATAAATGGATTAAATTCCACAACCAAAAGACACAGGATAGCTGAATGGATAAGAAAACATGACCTACATATATGCTGTCTACAAGAAACCCACATCAGAAAAAAAGATATTCACATGCTGAAAGTGAGTGAATAGAAAAAAATATTCCATGCAAATGGACATGGAAAAAAGCTAGGGTAGCAATACTTATATCAGACAAAGTAGACTTCAAAATAAAGGCCATAGAAGAGAAAAAGAAGGTCACTACATAATACTTAAGGTAGAGTCCACCAAGAAGATGTAACTCTTATAAATATATATGCACCCAAATAGGTATACCTATATATATAAAAAAAATCTTGGAGGACTTCAAGAAAGAGATAGGTAGCAATACAGTCATTGTAGGGGATTTTAACACCCCACTGTCAACAATGGATAGATTTTCCAAACAAAAAAATTAACAAAAAAATTGTAGCATTCAGTGACACTCTAGATCAAACAGACTTAGTTGAGATTTATAGAACATTTCACCCCAAGAAGCAAAACATACATTCTTCTCAAACACACATGGAAATTCTCAGTGACAGACCATGGTGGGACATACTACAAGCCTTACAAATTCAAGAAAATTGAAATCATATTAAGCATATTCTTAGATCACAGTGACTTGAATGAGTTAACAGTGATATTAAGGAAGAAATTAAAAAGTAGCTGGAAACAGGTGAAAATGAACACACAACAACCCAAAGCCTGTGGGACAACCAAAGGTAGTCCTGAAAGGAAAGTTCATAGCAATACAGGTCTACCTAAATAAGATAGAAAAATCTCACATAAACAACCTAACCCTACATCTACAAGAACTAGAGGAACAACAACAAACAAAGCCCAAAGTAAGCAGAAGGAAGGAAATAATCAGATCAGAGAAGAATTAAATGACATAGAGACAAAAACAAAACAATTCAAAGGATGGATGAATCCAAGTGCTATTTTTTTGAAATATAAACAAAATTGACAAACCATTAACAAGAGTCATCAAGAAAAAAAGAGAGGACCAAAATAAGTAAAATCAGAAATGAAAGAGGAGACACAACAGCTGATACCACACAAATACAAAGGATTGTAAGAAATTACTATGAATAACTATATGCCTAGAAATTGGACAACGTGGGTGAAATTGATAGATTTCTAGAAACATACAATCTCCCAAAACTGAATCAGAAAGAAGCAGAAAACCTGAACAGGCCAACAACAACTGGCAAAAATGAAGCAGTAACAAAAAAAACTACCGACACACAAAAGCCCTAGACCAAATGGCTTCACAGGCTAATTTTACCCAACATTCAAAGAACTAACTCCTATTCTTCCAAAACTATTCCAAAAAATTCAAGAAGAGGGAAGACCCCCAAACTCTTTATGAAACCAATATTGTCCTAATCACAAAACAAGGTAACCATAACAAAGAAAGAAAATTGTAGGCCAGTATGTCTGATGAACATAGTTGCTAAAACCCTCAACAAAATATTGGCAATCCTGATCCAGAAATACATTCAAAAGACCATACACCAGAATCAAGTGGGATTTATCTCAGAAGTGCAAGAATGGTACCATATTTGCAAATCAATAAATGGAATACATCACATAAACAGAATGAAAGACAAAAATCACATGATCATATCAATAGATGCAGAAAAAGCATTTGATAAAAGCCAGCACTGATTTATGATATAAAAAAAAAACACTCAGCAAAGGGGGAATAGAAGGATCATACCTTAATGTAATATTAAAAGGCCATATATGAAAAACCTACTGCCAATATCATATCCAATGGGCAAAAAATAAAAGTGTTTCTCTTACATTCAAGAACAAGACAAGGGTGTCCACATCCACCACTCTTAATGACATAGTACTAGAGGTTGTAGCCATGGCATTCAGACAAGAAGAGGAAATAAAAACCATCCAAATTGAAATGGAGGAAGTAAACTGTCATTGTTTGCAGAGGACATGATAGTGTACATAGAAAACCCAGTAGGCTACACCAAAAAACTACTCGACTTAATAAGTGAATTTGGCAAAGTAGTGGGATACAAAGTCAATATTCAGAAATCGATGACATTATTCTACACCAATAATGAAATATCAGAACCTAGGAAAAAAAATCCCAATAAACTACATAGGAATAAATTTAACCAGAGAGGTAAAAGACCTGTACTTGGAAAACTACAGAACACTGAAGACAGAAGTTGAGGAAGATACAAATAAATTGAAACATATTATCATAATACCTTGTTCATGTATTAGAAGAACTAAGATCATTAAAATGTCCATATTGCCCAAAATTATCTATAGATTGACTGCAATTCCTATTAAAATACCAATGATGTATTTCACAGATCTAGAACAAGTACTACAAAAATTTATATGGAACAAAAAAATACCCCCAAACAGCCAGAGCAATCTTGAGAAAGAAGAACAAAGTTGGAAGGATCACAATACTAGATATCAAATTATACTACAAGGCCATTGTAATCAGAACGGTCTGGTACTGGCATAAGAACAGACACATAGATCAATGGACAGAATAGACAGCCCAGAAATAAACCCATGTCTCTATGGTCAATTAATATTTGACACAGGGGGCACTAGCATACAATGGAATAAAAATAGCCTCTTCAATAACTGATGTTGAGAGAACTGGACTAGTACATGCAAAAAAATGAAACTAGACCACCAACTTATACCATGCACCAGAGTAAACTCAAAGTGGATGAAAGACTTAAATACAAGTTGTGATACCATAAAAGTCATAGCAGAAAACACAAGCAGTAAAATTTCAGATATCACACATAGCAATATATTTGCTGATATATCCTCCCAGGACAAGGAAAATATAAACAAATGTGACTTCATCAAATTATAAAGCTTCTGCATGGCTAAAGAAACCACCATCAAAAATGAAACCAGCTGTATAAGAAAAGGTATTTGCCTATGATATATTGAACAAGGGTTTAATCTACAAAATATATAAAGAACTCATATGACTCAACACTAGAAAGACAAATAATCCAATTTAAAAAATGGCCACTTCTGCCCAAGATGGAGGCATAAGTGGAGACACTGTGCCTTCTCGCACAACCAAATTTAAGGACAACTAAGATTTAGAAACAAAAACACAACCAGAACAGACAGAAAATTGAACTGTACCAAAGTCCGACAGCTACGAACCATTCATCCAGACCAGTAAGAGGGGTGGAGTCTGCAGCCAGCAGAGAGGGGTCCCAGCAGGAAGAGGCAGTCATTAGCAGAACCAGGCATAGGGACAAATTGAGCAAACCCAGTGAGACATGCAAGGCAGTTGGCTGGCCACGGACATACATTCGTGTGCAGATAAACCAGGCAAAAGACGAGAAGTGAGACAGACTGTGCAACCCAGGAACCCAGTAATGAGAAATACAGCCTAAAAGCACTGACTACAAAAAATTCTGGGGTTTGAGGTGCCTGGAGAGGCTCCCAGCCTCACAGGAGAGTTCGTTGGAGAGACCTTCAGGGTTCTAGAATGTACACAAGCCCACCCACCTGGGAACCAGCACCAGAAGGGCCAAATTTGCTTATGGGAAGCAGCAGAAGGGACCATAGTTTGAGAGAGCATGGAACAAGTGCCATTGCTCCCTCTCTGACCCTACCCCCACATACAGCATCACAAACCAGTGACATGGGTTGACCCACCCTGGTGAACACCTAAGGTTCTGCCCCTCATACATAACAGGCACGAACAGACCAAAACATTATGGCTCAAACAGAAGAACAGCTCAAAGCCCCAGAACCAATACTTCTAAGCGACCAAGAGATAGCCAATCTGTCAGATACACAGTTCAAAACACTGGTGATCAGGATACTCACAGAACTGGTTGATTTTGGTCACAAATTAGATGAAAAAATGAAGGCTACACTAAGTGAAATGAAGGAAAATGAACAGGGAACCAATAGTGCTGGAAAGAAAACTGGGACTCAAATCAATGGAGTGGACCAGAAGGAAGAAACAAACAAACAGAAAAGAATGAAGAAACAAGAATTCAAAAAATGAGGAGAGGCTTAGGAACCTCCAGGACATCTTTAAACATTCCGACATCAAAATTATAGAGGCATCAGAAAGGGATGAGGAAAGCAATAAGTGGAAAAGTTACTTGAACAAATAATAAAGGAGAACTTCCCCAATCTGTCAAAGGCAATAGACTTCCAAGAAGTCCAGGAAGTTCAGAGAGTCCCAAAGAAGTTGGACCCAAGGAGGAACACACCAAGGCACATCATAATTACATTAGCCAAGATTAAAATGAAGGAGAGAATCCTAGAAGCAGCAAGACAAAATGAGTTACCTACAAAGGAGTTCCCATCAGACTGTCAGCAGATTTCTCAAAAAGAGACCTTACAGGAGAGAAGGGGCTGGAAAAAAGTATTTCAAGTCATGAAATCCGACGACCTACATCCAAGATTGCTCTATCCAGCAAAACTTTCATTTAGAATGGAAGGACAGATAAAGTGCTTCTCAGATAAGATCAAATTCAAGGAGTTCATCATCATCAAGCCCTTATTATATGAAATGTTAAAGGGACTTACCTAAGAAAAAGAAGATAAAAAATATGAACAGTGAAAGGACAACAAACTCACAGTTATTAACAACCACACCTAAAACAAAAGCAAACTAAGCAGACTCCTAAAACAGGAGCGGAGCCAAAGATACGGAGAGCACATGGAAGGTTAGCAACAGGGGAGTGGGAGGAGGAGAGCAGGGTAGAAGATACAGAGAATAAGTAGCATAGACGGTGGGGAGAAAATAGGGGGAGGGCAAGAGTAGTGTGAGAAATACAGAAGTCAGAGAACTTAGGACACATGGACATGAACTAAACGGAGAGAAGGTGGGTGGGAGGGGGTATGCAGGGTGGAGGGGAATGAAAGGGAGGGAATAGGACAACTGTAATGGCATAATCAATAAAAGATTTTTTTAAATGGCCAAAGGACCTAAATAAACACTTCTCCAAGACATACAGATGGCCCATAGACATATGAAAAAATGGTCAACATCACTAACCGTTAGAGAGAGGCAAATTAAACCACAATAAGATATTGCTTCACACCTGTCAGAATGTCTATCATTAATAAATCAATAAACAATGAGTGCTGGCAAGGATGTGGAGAAAAGGGAACCCTAGTGCACTGTTGGTGGGAATGCAGACGGGTGAAGCTACTGTGGAAAACATTATGGAATTTTCTCAAAAAATTAAAAACACAACTGCCTTTTGACCCAGCAAGTACATTACTGGGAATATACCCCAAGAATCATGAAACACTGGTTCAAAAGAATTTACACACTCCTATGTTCATAACAGTGCTATATACAATAGCCAAGTGCTGGAAACAGCCTAAGTGCCCATCAATAAATGAGCAGATTAAAAAAACAGTACATTTATACAATGGAATACTATGCAGCAGAAAGGAGGAATTCCTGTCCTTTGTGGCAGCATGGATGTAACTGGAGACTATTATGCAAATAAGCTAGTCAGTGAAAGACAAATACCATACATTCTCACTTATAAGAGGAGTCTAATGAAGGAAATAAACTAACAAGCAAAACAGAACCAGAGATATAGAAACAGGGAACAGCCTGACAGCTGCCATAAGAAAGAGGGAATGGGGAAATTGTGGAAAGAAAAGGAAGGGACTAGTCAAAGAACATGTTTCAATGATATATGAACATGGACAGTGTGGGGGTTTGACTGTGGTAGCCAAGGTTGGTCTGGGTGGAGGATGGGAAAGGGGGTGAATTGGGACAACTATAATGGAATAAACAAGAATAAAAAAAGATTCTTTGTCTTTAACTATTGGCATTTTAATTATGATGTGTCTTAGTGTAGGCCTCTTTGGGCCCATTTTATTTGAGACTTTGTACTTTCTGGACATGTATGTCTATTCACCAAGTTAGGAAAGTTTTCTGTAATTATTTTAAAAATATATTTTATTGATTATGCTATTACAGTTGTCCCAGTTTTCCCCCATTTGCTCCTCTCCACCTGGTACCCCCATTCTTTCCATCAATCCCCCCCATCTTAGTTCATGTCCATGGGTCCTGAATGTAAGTTCTTTGGCTTCTCCATCTCTTAATATTATTCTTAACATCCCCCTGTCTATTTTGTATTTTTTAAAGACTTTATTTACTTATTTTTAAAGGAGGGGGGAGGAAGAGAGAAAGAGAGGGAGAAAAGCATCAATGTGTGAGAGATACATTGATTGGTTGCCTCTCACACACCCCCAACTGAAGACCTGGCCCACAAATCAGGCATGTGACCTGACTGGGAATCAAACCAACAACCTTCAAGTTCTCAAGCCATCACTCAATCCACTGAGCCATATCTGCCACAGCCCCTTGTCTATTTTGTACATACCAATTTATGCTTCTTAATCCCTGCACCTTTTCCCCCATTTTTCTCCTTCCTTCTCCCAGCTGATAACCCTCCAAATGATCTCCATATCTATGATTCTGTTCCAGTTTTGGTTGTTTGCTTACTTTGTTTTTTAGATTCAGCTATTGATAATTATGGATTTGTTACCATTTAAATGTTCATAGTTTTGATTTTCTTCTTTTTCTTAAGTAAGTCCCTTCAACATTTCATGTAATAATGGCTTGGTGATGATCAACTCCTTTAGCTTTATCTTTTCTGGGAAGCACTTTATATATGTTCTTCCATTATAAATGACAGCTTTGCTGGGTAGAGCAATCTTGGCTATAAATCCCTGATTTTCATGACTTTGACTATTTCTTGCCAATTCTTCTTGCCTGCAAAGTTTCTTTTGAGAAATCAGCTGACAGTCTTATGGGAATTCTTTTGTAGCTAACTCTCTGCTTTTCTCTTGCTGCTTTTAAGAGTTTTTATCTTTAACTTTAGGCATTTTAATTACGATGTGCCTTGGTGTGGTCCTCTTTGGGTCTGACTTGTTTTCTTGTGCTTTCGGTGCTTTCTGTGCTTTCTGTACTTGGATATCTGTTTCCTTCGCCAAATTAGAGAAGTTTTCTTTCATTATTTTTTCAAATAAGTTTCCCATTTCTTGCTCTTGCTCTTCTCCTTCTGGTATCCTGTGATTTGAATGTTGGTACATTTGGAGATGTCCCAGATGCTCCATAGACTCTTCTCATTTTTTTTTCTGAATTCTTTTTTCTTCTTGCTGTTCTGATTGAATGCCTTTTCTTCCTTATGTTCCAAATTGTTGGTTTGATTCTTGACTTCACTCCTTCCACTGTTGGTTCGCTGTAGATTTTTCTTTTTTTTCACTTAATGTAACCTTTATTTCTGCCTGGGTCTTATATATGCTGTTGCCATATTCAGTGGGTCCTTTGAGCATCATGATCACCAGTGTTTTGAACTCTGCATCTGATAGTTTGGTTATCTCCATTTTGTTTAGTTCTTTTTCTGCAGTTTTGTTCTTTTCTTTCATTTGGGCCATATTTCTTAGTCTCCTCAACTTGGCAGCCTCTCCGTGTTTGTTTCTGTGTGTTAGGAAGAGCTGTTTTGATTTCCTGTCTTAGTAGCATGCCCTACTGTAGAAAAGGCACCTACAAATTTTGTGGGGTAGAACCTTAGGTAATAGCCAGGGTGGGGCAACCCATTTCACTACTGTGTGGCTCTATGTTGGGGGACGTCTAAGAGAGGGGATAATGCTGCTGCCTGGCTTCTGGAGGTTTGCCCTGAGGAAGTTGTCTCCCAATGCTTGTCCTGTTTCCAGTGACTTCACTCTCTCCCCATATGCCACCAGTGCCCTTCTAGCTGTTGCCCTGGTGCTGAATCCCAGAGGGGGTGGGTCTGCATAAGTCCTAAGTCTATGTGGGCTCTTTAAGAGGGTCTCTTGAAAATCGGGCAGTTTCTTCTGCTACCCCAACCCCCACTGGATTTTACAGCCAGAAGTTTTGGGGATTTATCTTCCTGATGCTGGAAACCTGGGCTAAGTGATCCAGCCTGGGGCTCAGATCACTTGCTCCCAAGGTCCTTCCTGATCCTTCCTGATTTTTCTCTACCACATGTGAATGTGGGACTGCCCATTCTGCTGCCTCTCCATGGCACACTGCATCTCTGTGCCTCTCCACCTGCCTCCATGTCTCCATCACTCCTATTCATCTGGATGAATGTGATTTCTTTAAATTCTTGGTTGTCAGATTTCCACACAGCTCAATTTTCTGAAAGTTCTGGGTGATATTTGTTTTATGGTCTAGTTGTAACTTTTTCTGTAGTTGTACAAGGAGGTAAAGTGTGTCTACTTATGCCTCCATCTTAATCAGAAGTCAATATGTGTCATTTTTTCAAATAGGTTTCCAATTTCTTGTTCTCTTTCTTCTCCTTCAGCACCCCCATGGTGTGAATGTTGGTATTTTGAAGTTGTACCAGAGGCTCCTTAAACTACATTTATGTTTTGGATTCTTTTTTCTTCTTGCTCTCCTGACTGGATGTTTTTTGCTTCCTTATTTTCCAAATCACTGATTTGATCCTTAGCTTCATCTACTCTACTGTTATTCCCCATAAATTATTTTCCATTTCAGTGTATCTTTCATTTCTGACTGGTTCTTTTTTATAGTTTCCATGTCCTTTTTTTATTCCATTAATGTTCTCACTAATTTCATTGAGCATCCTTATAACCAGTGTTTTGAACTCTGCATCTCCTAGATTACTTATCTCCATTTTTTTTAGTTCTTTTTCTGGAGTTTGTTGTGTTCTTTCATTTGGGACATATTTCTTTGTGTCCTCATTTTGGCAGCCTCCCATTATTTGTTTCTATGTATTAGGTAGAGCTTCTAAATATCCTGAGCTTGGTTGAGTGGCCTCATGTAGTAGGTGTCCTGTAGGGTCCAGTGACATAGCTTCTCTGTTCACCTGACCTCAGCATTCCAGGTACATTCTCCTACCCTATCCAGTAAGGGCTCTGTACAACCTACTGTTATAGTTGAGCCTTGATTGCTGTTGGCAGATCAGTGGGAGTAATTTATCCCCAGGTCATTCAGTTGCAAAGACTGTTTGTGGACATGATTGATGATCACCTGTGCAGGGGCCCACTCTATGGAGCAGGACTTACTTCAGCAGGGCTCCAGTGCCTGATGAGTCTGCCCCTTGAGTGCGTTACTTGTGCAGGTGATTGGGTGGTGCTTTGACATGGTCTGAAGCTGTTAGCCAAGTGTGCAGGTTCTAGAACCTCCCAGGAGGTGCAGGCCAAAGTCGGCTGCTACCTTTGTTCTACCTGGAGCCTCCAGCCTGAGCTACAAAGTAATCTGCAGATGGCTTCTACTTTTTCTGGCCAATACTGCTTATTTGAGAGCGTTTAGGAAAGTCTGAAGTATGAGCTGAGATAGGCTATTTCTATGGAAAAGCCACTGGGAACAGCTTGAGTCAGCATTATGGTTGGGTGAGGCTGTGTCTCAGGGAATCACCAAGGTAAGGCTAACAGTGTGAGCCAAGTTGATGGAGTCTCATATATGGCAACCATCATCCAGTTTTGTGAAGAAAGGGCTCATAAAAGGAATAACAGCTTCTGCCAGCACTTCTATCTGGGAGGAAGCTATTCTTTTATCCCTTACCTTGACGCCAGACAATCCAGGTCCTCCTCATATGTCTCTGGTGCCCTTTGAGCTGCTACTCTGGCATTGGAACTCAGAGGCAGTGAGCCCTTAAGAACACTTGGGACTCCAGAAGCTCTTTGTCTCACTTAGTCACAATCCCTGCTGGTTTTTACAGCCAGAAGTTGTGGGAACTTCTCTTCCTGGCCCCAGAACCCTTGTCTGGGCTGCCTGATATGAGGCTGGTATCCCTCACTCCTTGGGGCAGGTTTGAGGGACCTCTGCAGCGAAGGTATCCCTCCTGATTTTTATATACCACACATGGATGTGGGACCAATCCATTCAGCATCTATTCCCCACCTACCAGTCTCGATGTGGCTTGTTTTTTATAGTCTTAGTTAGAATATAAAAATCTTAGTTAGATTTCAGACAGTTCTAAATGATGGTTGTTCTGCAGTTTAGTTGCAATTTTGATGTGGTTGTGGGAGGACACAAGTACCACATTTACCTACACTGCCATCTTGACCAGAAGCCTGTCATTTTCCTTCTTGTTTTATTCCTAACTTATGTCTGTGATTTTCAGAAAATTTCTTTAGGGGTGGAAATCATAGATAACCCTCTGTGACACTGCTCCTTGCCATAATAATAATGAAGGAACATATCTACTCTCCCAAGATTTATAATGAAGGGATAAAATATTTATGTGAATATTATGATTCTCAGGGATTGGGGAAATACTCATAAGTTACTTTTTCTGCTCTGAAATTTTCAAATCAAGGCTGACATTGATGTATATTGATATCAAGAGACATGAATTAAGTCATTTCATAAATTATTTTAAAGGATCTTTTTGAGAGGACCATGTAAAAGCATTTATGCCTATACTTTTTTTTATCACAGAAAATAAATCCAAAGGACTACAAAAATCCTCATAACACCCTTGTGAGATGGGTAATATACCATTTTAAAGGAAATTAAGGCTTAAAGATGTTAAGTAACTTGCCAGGGTCACTCAGTAATTAAGTGGTGGAGGTTGGATTTGAACTATTTATCTGACTCAAAAACCCATTATCCTAATCACTGAGTCATCAGAGAACCAATCAGTGTTTTATGCAATCAAATTTATTAAGTAGATTACATTTGTGTGGCAAAATAGCTGGAACAACTTGCACTGCTCTAGAGGGTAGAATAGAATTGGAAAGCAAAGGAGATTCTGAAATTTTTCTACCTGGAAATCTTAGGAAATTATACCACTGCCAGCCCCTTGGTGAAAGCTTGACCTTAAGGCATAGGGAGGGAATATCAAGTCAAGGATTGATATTCATCCTTATAAAGCCTCTGGCTGGCAGGAATTACCTTCTAAAAAAGCATATCCACTTCTTTCCACCCCTGGTGCATTCTCATAGGGCAGAGAAAATGCAAGGAGAAGAGCAATTAAGTCCATGGAAAGTTGCAAAAGAAACAATTTTTCCCAGAGTTTTTCTTTTTCTGAGAAGTTATAGATTGTGAACTTTTGAAATAATGGATACTAAAATATTTAAGGGAACCCGTTGCTTTTAAAGGACATTTGTTGCATATTTAAGGGCATTTTTTGCTTTTCAGTTTTTATTCCTTCGAAGTAATGTTTTGGAAATTCTGATGACCAGATTTTCTGAAAAATTAACCCTAAGAGCAGAGAAATGCAATTCATTTATAGAGGACAAGCCACATGGCACAGCCAGCTCAAATGCAAGAGCCACGTTGCACGTGCCCTGCCATTTTCACATGAGAAGAAAAGATTATGGTCTGTTGACTTACTGGAGCTTCTCAGAGTTGAAAGAGATCTTATGTCATTTAATTTACTCCTTTCCAAACTCTGCCTAAAGATGCGAGATAATTGGAAGCTCATCATTACAAAAACTTTTTTTTATTATGGAAATGTGTGTATTTGTACTGACTTTGCTTTAATAAAAGTGTAGTGGAAATAGTCAAGTGATTACTTTTTCTCTAGAAATTATTTTAAAAAATACTTATAACTTTGTTTCAATGGTTAAGGATAGAGAAGAGAAAGAAAATCTAAAGGTCCTGTAACCAAGGAAACTAGAACTTGATCTTAATGATTAACATACACTTAAACTTTATAATAAGTGGAAACTGATGGAAATAACTCATTACATAAGGACTTGTGTCAAAATTTCTTGATGAATTTTAGTGAGTTTTTCTAGCTTTCTTAAACATTTTCTCTTATCTATCAAGAGAACTATTAGTACAGAATATTACTTCCTTTATTTTAGCTCTGAATGAATCTTAAAAGAAACTCAGTTAAAAAGGTTTAACCTCTGAGAATCCACTCTGCTTTAAATATACTATCATATGTGATAGTGTAACGAACAAATCAAGTTAGACATAATAAATTTTTTCTATCTAAAATAAAGTGATAATACATTAAAAGGAAAGTAAATTTTTATAACATTTAATTTTTTTAAGTTTATGGTGGGTTTCATTACTTTTCTACAACCTCCTTATCTAAATTCTTGGTTATTCCAAGACCTGCATACAGTATAGATGCTATAAGCTGTCACAGTTAAATAGTTCCCCGAATTTCCTTTCATGCTCTAAATTGCATACCCCTCTTCTGACTGGGCTTTCCAAATTATACCTAGAAAACCAGCTGGGTTGAAAACGAGTAACTCACCTCCATTAAGCTCTATCATCAGGCCACCAAGGGCAGAAGCAGGCACTTGAACCAGAGCTCAACAGGCTCAGGATGGCTGCATACCAGAAGTCCAAGAAGTGGTAGCTTGCTAAGGATGGGCTCAGAGCATGACAGAAAGAGGAAAAGTTCAGGAGCTGGGGAGATTGGGCAAAGCCAGAGTGAGATCTGGCAGATTCCGTGACAGTTTGTCAGTTGCTTTGATCATCATTAGCTTAAGAGAAAGAGAAACCCTGAGTGGCAAGGCCTACCTGCCCACCCTTTTTTTGCAGGGGAGGAGGACAGCAACTTATTTAAAGTTGAGGTGGCAATCTAATCTTTTTTTTGACAGTCTAATCTTAAGGTTTACATGGTCCCATTTCTGAACTAGGGGGCTCTACAAAAGAGGAAATAATCATTTGTCCATAAGCCTATCACATGAGAAATCAGCACCTCATCCCTCATGATCCCATCTCAGCACTGAGACTCCATTTAAGTGGCTTTAATAGAGAGATATTCCACCTCTCAGAGCTCACTTTCCAATGAAACAACCCCTACTTTTATGTCTGAGAAAGTAGCAAATGTCAAGAAAAACTAAGGCTGTAAGGAAGTACTCAACAGTACCTGGCACATAGTGAGAACCCAATAAATGGTAAGAGCTATTGAGCTGGCCAACAGTTCTTTTTTTTTTCTGTAAGGTGGCTCTAATAGCACTTAGTTGTCTTTAACTTCAAAACAATTTGGTTAGATTGTATTGTGACAGCTATCATATCAGCATGCATTTTTTAAAAACTTACCCAAACTGATGAATCTTTGTGTAGCTGTTTTAATATTGAAGATGGAAGAAAATATGCAACATTTTAGCATATTATGCTTTATTATTTTAAGAAAGGTAAAAATGCAACTGAAACACATACACAAAAAGATTTGTGCAGTGTATGGATAAGGTGCTGTGACTTATTGAACATGTCTAAAGTGGTTTGCAAAGTTTCTCACTGAAGATTTCTTGCTGTACAATGATGCTCCACAGTCAGGTAGACCAGTTTAAGTTGATAGGAATCAACTGAGACATTAATTAAGAACAATCAGTGTTACACCATGCAGGAGATAGCCAACGTACTCAAAATATCCAACTCAGTCAAGTTATTGGTGAAAATAAAAATGTGTCTTTTATTTTGCAGGAAAAACTAAACAGACTTTTTGGCCAGCTCAATGTTATTGTAGTAACATTGGTGTAGTAAATAGTTTACAAAACTTCTGCTCCCTCAAATTAACTCTCTGACTTAAAATATAACGGGATATAAGTAGCTACTGACCTTCATGGACTCCAAGAGCTGAATATAAATTAAAAGTTCACTTTTCCATCTTCTAGACTCCAAAGATGTTACAGAGAAGTCAGTTATTTTCTCTTTTATGTGTCTTTTATGCAGCATCTAGCAGATATTTTTATCATAGCTTTTATTACACTGCATCATATCCTTTATTGTGTTATAACTATTTGTTTTCATATCTCTTGCCCACTCTCTAGTAGCTTCTTAGAGAAAAGGATTGTCTTATTCATCTTTTTAACTATACAAGCCTGCTACACTATCAAAACTTAATAAATACCAGGTAAATGAGCACATGAGTTAGTGAATTAATAAACGACCTGTGCCAGGCAAAGCACTGCACCTTCTCTCTTCTGATTGGAGAACAGAGAAGCTGCTATTACTGTGGCTTGGGCTCGTTCAGAATGGAAGAGAGGTGTAGCTTTAAAGGCTTTCTTCTTAGCAGGGAAGCCAAGTGGTGTGGGTATCTGACAGCCTCTCTCCTGTCACACCATGCTGGACAAGCCCCTCTGCTCTCTTTTGAATGAAGATTAAATATTATAATTTGAGGTTTTGGGTACTGGTGCTGATTCCTAAAGTTAATTTGATAAATTAACAAATTGTTTGTCAGGCTTCTGAATCAAAGACTGAATGTCAAGATGTTGGGTAATTTCTAGATGTTCCTTTCAATTCCAGCTGTTTTAGATCTCTATATATAGAGTTTTTCCTAAGATTGAATTCCTGTCTTTAGTTAGTAAGACTTACTTATCTGTTACAGGGGAGTATTTTTTCTTGCCATATAGTTGAGCTGTTTGATGAAGCTCAGTAGAAACTTAGTGTGAAATATAAGATCTTCTCCCACAGTCATTGATGTCCTCTATAACATTTGCATACACTAGAAAATGCCTTCAATTTGTGTTTTACCAGAATTTTGGTACTGGTCAGAAGTTTTATACCAACAAAAGAAGACTCTACTTCTCAGATATGGAGGATGAGCGTTGCTAGCAGAGCCACACCTGGGGTCACATGCCTTCTTCATGTCACTCCAAGAAAGGGAATATGCCCTGTAGGACCTGTTTGCCTGCTGAAAGCTAAGGAAACAGGAAAAGTCCCATATTAAATGCTACCTTGATTTAGCTTTCATTCTCTGCTGTAACCTCTCAGTGAACATGAGGAAATGGCAATGAAAATTGCCAGATTATCTCACTGGGGGACTAACTGGGCCTAAAGCTAGATCAGGCATCAAGCAGATAAATTTGATTGTCCACCTCACTTAGTCTCATTTCCACTGTCACCAAAGAAGCTTCCACTTTTCTAAAAAGGTACCTGAAAGCTAAATCTGAACTGCCACAGCTGTCCTCCTGGACTCTCATCATTGCCACCTCCAACCAGTGACCATCTCTCAAGAGCTACCACAGCTCAAAGGCTTGCACAGCTCTGTTGGCTAATATGTAACAGACACCCTAGGGCAGGAGAATACCAGCAAACTCCAATACACTTCATAAAATACACTTCTATCTTTAGAAGAAAATCAGGATCTTTCCTTCCTAATTCCATCTCCGTGTTTTCCCCCCAACTTTCAATGGGTATCTCAGCCTTCACTTAGCTTTCTCTGAGGGCTCTCCTCCCAAGCCTTTAATGACTTCTTAGCACCTAGAGAATAAAAGCTAAACTTCATAACACAACACACAGTGCTGTACTCATGATGTGGCTTAATCTTCTCTTCTAGCTTTAGTTCTCACTTCTTTCCACAACCATGTACACTAGTTGCCAAATTATTTACGTTAAGTGCCCTGTGGCAGCTCCCTTGAACATCTGTTCTTACATTTTCTTGGGGTCCTTCTCTTGCCTAGGCGTATACCTTGACTGCCCATGATGTGTGAATTGCCTAGTACTGTGCCTGGAATATAGCTATTGTTTACAAAAATAGCAGCTATCATTATTAATATCTCCTTGCTTTAGTTCTTAAAAAAGAGAATATGTCATGTTCCCACTAAAACAAACCCTTGATCCTCATGCTTATACTCCAAATCCCTATCAAATTTTCATCCCTGGTAAGTTGAGCTAAACCATGAAGTTATAAAAGTCAATGTTCCCAAACATATCTATGGTGATAGTAATCAGTACAGTGGTTGCCTCTGGGGGATGGGAATTAACAAGAAGGGGGCATCAGGAAACTTCTGGAGTGATGGAATTCTTCTCTATTTTGATTTGGGTGTTGGTCATGTGAATGTATATATTTGTTCAAATTCGTCTAGTTATACACTTAACATCAGTGCATTTTGCGGTCTGTAAATTTTATCTTAATTTTTAAAAGTCAGAATCCTATTTTATTCCTCTAAATCAGATATCAAAATCTCAAATGTCTACATGAGCTTGGCAGGTAAGGTAAGTATGTAGTGGGCTGGGTAGAATACAATAGGGAGAGCTGAGGGATGCTAGCACACTGGAGAGAGTATGGTCTTTTTCCAGATCACATGGACAATACATGCACAAGCAGAATCTGTATTTAGTAGGCACCTCAGGAGTTTTGATTATTAGTCAGGTTTGTGATACACTGTGCTGTCACGGAGCTATTAATACTCTCCACAGTGGGATACACAAGATGATCTATTGCAACGTAAGAAGATAATACTTAGAACTTTCTTCTATTATTTTTCATGTTCATGTTTTTTCTTCCTCCTTTCATTTTAGAACAGACAAAAGAACCCACAGAATGGAATATAATACATTTATCTTGCATATTCTGTGCCAAGTCAAGCAACTGAGGTTTGAAGTATAGCACATTCCGAAGACTGCAGTGAGTGGACACATGACACAGGGCTTGGCATTCCTCCACTGGCAAGACTCGACCTCCATGGAAGAAAGCAACACTGCTACAACCATTGTAAGTAAGGAACAAGCTTCAGTGCACATTTCATTCTGAAGGAAAAGGAGAGAGCACCATGGAAATTACACCCTCTCCAATTCAAAAGTGCAAGCTGAATTCAGTGCTAAGTGGTTCTCTGCAAAAGAAAAAAGAGCTAATACATGTGTTTGGGGTGGAGACAGGAGGAGGTCTTCCCAAGGCCTGAGATCCACCCACGCTGCCAAAGCAGCTGGGATAGTGGTACAGTAATGTGTTTGTTCAAAGAAGCATGCCGATTCGTTGATCAGCAGACCAATGTGGTAAAAGGCAGGTACACCTGTAAAACCAGGGTGAAGGCAACCCCTCTCTGGCTTGGCAGGTCAGAGACCACAGAACCACAACTCTAGGTTCCAATGTGCCTAGCCAACTCCCCACACTGGCCTCAAAAGCCACTAGTCCCAGCAGGACATGGTACATACCTGTGGGAATGCCCCACTCCATCCTGTTGGTTGGACAGCTGGTCAGAAAGGACTGGCTTCCTTCCACTCCAGTGGAATCGGAAAATGCAGAGAAACCCAGAGATAGTACCCTGCCTAGTCCATTAATTAAAATAAAGGCTCCATTGCTCCAAATAAGACCCAGTATAACAGTTGCTTAAACAAGAATGAAGTTTATTTATCTTACATAAAAGTTCAAACTTGTATTGTGGCTCTGGTTGGCAGAGTTGTCAGTCTCCTGGCTGCCTTCTGTCTACCTGCTCCTCCATCTCTAGGATGTTGTTCTTATTTACATAATCCAAAATGCCCACATGTGGCCAGTTAAAAATTGATTACTATGAGGAAAAAAAAAGAAAAATTTCTTTGAGGACACCCATCATTCTCTGATTCACTATAACAACAAAAGTGCAGCCCTGCAGCATGAAACCAAAGGAATCAGAAAGCAGTCTCATAGTTTGTGAAAAATAAAAGTTTTTTTCCTACATGCCAGAGAGCAATTTTTAAAATCAGGCTTTTTGAGCTCAGAACATTGGATGTCAAAACTCCGTAGTTTCTGGACAAGGACATGGAAAAATTCAGTCAGGGGGTTTGTCTGTCCTGAGTAGCACAACATACATCATATGTAAATGCGATGGTACTGATGGCAGTCAATTTTTTTCAAACAAACCGGGCAGTTTTTAGTATATTGAAGAAAAGTGCAGAGGCACCGACTACAGAAGATGTGGCCACATTCTGTAGAGTAAATGTGTTGTCTACTCATTTCAATCTCCAAGTACCCATCCATACAAATTCGGCACTGAATATAGCCAGGCAGTGTGCAACTTAAAGTTTCTTTTTCCAGGGCACTATGGTGAGCACTGTTGGTCACATTTACATCTCTGTCCCTTGTCAACCCCTTCTTTTCACTGCTCTCTGCACAGGTGCCAATTTGGCCTTGGAGTGGCCTTCTGTTTCTATTTGGCCTCCTCCTTTCCTCAATTACCACAACAGAGTCATGGTGAGTTAAGTCAATCACTGCAGGTTCTAGAGATTCAGAGGTGAGGTCGACCACTTCATCACTTTCTCCAAGTTGTATCAGTTCTGCTCCCAAGATTATCTCAGGAGTTGGGCCTTCTTCCCCAGTTGTACAAAATTCTTCAGCTTCTCTGGAATTCACCGTGCTATTATCACATGTACTTGTATTCATCGTGCTTTTTCGATCCAGTCTTCAGAGCAATAAGTGACCTGTGCCAACATTTACAATGCTGTTAAAGCCCTCAGTGTCTCCCAGTGTTGGTCAGTCACTCTCTGATTTATGTAAGAATTGAGAACCCAGATTTTTGGGTATATCTGAACACTGATTTTGGTTCCAGTCCTGTTTCCACCTCCACAATTGCTGTGTTCTCTTAGGGCAGGGGGAGTGAATCTTCTAGGAGCCACTTATAAGACAACTCAGTGTAATTTTTAACTGAAAAATAAGAGATAAATTAAGCTTTAGTAATATTTAAAATAAGATTGGTAGTAGTAGTATATAAAGAAAATGCATAGTCAAATTTTTTTAATAGTTATGGATTTAAACAAAACTTAATCTTTGTGTCCATCCTCATTCTATGTCCTGATGGTTGGGGGAGAAGGAATGCCCAAGGGGCACTTACATGAAGAGAAGCACACAATCATAAACACCAAGAAAGGTCTGCAACCTCCTTCAAGATCCATTATGAGGGATTCCAGGAAACACTTTTTTACCAAGTAAAAATGGAGAGGCCAAAACGATCTATCCATATTTGAGTTTCTAATAGCAAATAAGAAATGAATTATTTAGTTCATGTAAAGGTTCACCTTGCCCAGGCTCTGCTTTCTAACAGAGAAAGCAAGTGGAGTTTTGAAGAGTTTTAGCACAGATTCTGTTCTAGGAAAGAGGGGATGGATTCATCATAGAGAGACTTGATTTGAGTAGACTCTCTGTGACTTTTGGGTATGTGATCTACATGGTTAAAGTTCTCAAAACTTTATAAAAGTTCTACAAATTATTTTGTGATTTTAAAATAATGTATCATTAATCATTAAGAAAATGCAAATCAAGGTCATAATGAGTTACCATTTCACATCTACTAGGATGGAAATAATAAAAAAGATAATAGCCCTGGCTGGTGTGGCTCAGTGGATAGAGTGCTAGTCTGCAAACAAAAGGGTTGTGGGTTTGATTCCTGGTCAGGGCACAGGCCTGACTTGTAGACCAGGTCCCCAGTTGGGTGTCTGTGAAAGGCAACCACACATTAATGTTTCCCTCCCTTTCTTTCTCCCTTCCTTCCCCTCTCTCTAAAAATAAATAAATAAAATCTTTTTTAAAAGATAGTAAGTGTTGGGGAGGATACAGAAAAGTTGGAACTCTCATACACTACTGGTGGGAATGTAAAATGATGTGGCAGCTTTGGAAAACAGTTTGGCAGTTCTTTAAAAGGTCAAACATAGTTACCAGATGACCCAGCAATTCCACTCCTATGTTTATACCCAGAATTGAAAACTTAGGTTCACACGGAAAACTTGTACATGAATATTGATAACAGCATTCAAATTATTCATAATCTGAATAATAATTTCATAATCCAAATGCCCATTATCTAATGAATGGGTAAACAAAATGTGGCATATCCATATGATGGAGAATTATTCAGCAATAAAAAGGAACAAAGTGATGATACTTGCTATAGTATGGATGACTTTTGAAAACTTCATATTGTGACAAGCCAGTCACAAAGATCACATACTGTGTGACATTTATATGAAATGTCAATAATAGGCAAATCCATGGGGAGAAATGGAAGTGACTGCTAACCGATACAGGATTTCTTTAGGGGAAAATGTCAATGTTCTAAAATTGAGGTGATTATACAACACTGTGAATATACTAAAACCCACTGAAATTGTATACTTTAAATGGGTGAGTTATATGGTTTGTGAACTATATCTCAGTCAGGCTTTTGCCAAAACAAACATCTAAGCTGCTGTAAAAATGGTACACAAAACAGCCGACCCGATCTGGATTTACACAGGAGCCTTAGAACTTCGTTGGCACTCGAGAGGAAAATGGGGTGAGCCCAGAAGAGAGTGGAGTGCTCAGCGCTTCACCAGACGTGCTCGCCTACTTATGGAAGCAATACTTTTCTTAGATTCCACAGACACTTGCCTCGCATCGGACCCTCACTCCACACCTTAATCACGAATTCGCCTTTCTCAACCTGCCTGCCTCTCCCCCTTCGCGATGCGGCCAGGGAAAGCGCACCACCCGGGATGAGGCTGGGCAGTGCCCCCACCCGACACCGACTCACGCGTCCAGCTGCCCGTCAATGTCCTGCTCCGCTTCACCGTGCCCAGACAGCTGACCAGAGATAATGGAGCAGGAGGCGTGTGCTCAAGTGGCGTACATCGTTCGGGGATCTCCGCGGCTTTCCGGTCCAGTCCGAACAGCCTGACCGAGCTGCACCGGGCTGCCTGGCTTCACTAGGCACGGAAGGCTGACCGGAGTCACAGAGCCGGGAGAGCGAGTAACTGGAAGGAAGCAGAGGAGGAGGACAGGCCGGCAGGCGGTACGCACCTCCAACGCACGCAGGCTGGCGGTGGCGCCCGGCGAAAAACACTCCAAGTGACAAGCTGAAGAGTCGAAGCACCTATTCCCACCACCGGGTAGCAAAAACCACTGGGGTGTTCTCCGTTTTTAACCGTTTTTGTTTTTCAAACAGCCCAATCAAATCCCTAGTTCGGCGTGGTTCGTCACTGGTCTCGGGGCAAAAAGTGCTGCTGCAGGCTGCGCGGGGCGTTTCCCGTCCTCGGTTTCCTGTTTGTCCGAGGTGTGCTGCCTTCTGAGAAACGGGGAGGGCGGGGCTGCGTGTTTGTTTTTTTCTTTTTCCCTTTACCCTAGTCATTAAATTTCTTTCTTTCTTTATTTTTATTATTATTATTTTAATCCTCACCCAAGGATATGCTTATTGATTTTTAGAGAGAGGGGGCTGGGGGTAGGCGGTGGGACAGTGAGAGAAACATAGATGTGAGAGAGAAACACAGATCAGTTACAGGATGGACCCCGCATTCTGGGTATGTGCCCTGGCAGGAGGGAACCCTGCAACCTTTGGGTGCACAGGAGGATGCTCCCTCCAACCAACAGAGCCACCCAGCTATGTGCTCCGGTGATTAGATCAGCAACTCCCCACTCTAGAAAAGTGGTTCTCAGTGAAGGCAGTATGTCTCTCAAAGAAGTTTTGTAAATTAATAGGGGGATTTTGGGTTGTTCCAATAATGGGGTCACTACAGGTATTCAGGGGCCGAGGGACAGAATCCCAACTTATACACACACATACAAAATGTATGAAAAGCCTGCTTATAATCTGGGCTTTATAATCACATGCAAAAACATGTTTTATTGTTCAATTATTTAAATTTACTCCTTAAATATTTATTGACCATCTATTATGCCAGACCCATATACTCGGAATTTTCCAGGGATGCAAGTACAGGGCAACTCAAAGGAAGATGTATTTTTGAGTCTTTTTGTTTGTTTTTCAAATTTTACCTAGAGATTTTCACCATTTCAGAGAATCACACCACAACCAGCCTTCAATGTCATGGTTTAGGCTGTAACGAAAACCAAAAAGCATTTATTTGAGCAAAGGATTGCAATACAAGAGACACAGATTCAGGTAGCAATTCAAACTGCACTCTGGAGAGAACAAAGAAAGGCAGGATCCATAAAAGCAAAAAACACAGAATGCAAATGGAGGCTTGCTGGCTAGCTTAACAACGATTGGTTAGTTCCAGTACACAAATGACAGAGGCAGAAACTACAAGAAAGGAAGTAAAGTCCATGTATAGCCTTGTAGCAGTTGTTCCAGTATATTTATGGCTTGCTAACCTAAAAAAATAAAAGGCTTTTCATAGTGAAAGGCAACAAGCATTTATTTCAGATAAAATAAATAAATAGAATAAAAGAATAATCAGCTGCCACTGATTCAGGCAGAAACCCAAACAGTATTAGATTATTAGACAACAGCAATGATTATTGATGAGAAAGGGAAGGGGAATGATTACATCGTTAGAAGGAAGGCATTTCTATTGGTGCAGCTAATGTAGTAATGTTAATTTTAAATGTTTTTAATTTTCAGTCCCATAGTCATAGGTCCTATAGTCATAAATATCTACTTTCTCATTATCCTTGCAAACAGTTTTTTTAGACACAATATTGCTTTATTTATTTCATTTTATTTTTTCCACTATCAGTTCACAGATCCAGAACCAGTGTAAGTATCTGGGCTCTTCTTTATACCAGCCAGTGCAGCCAGGCTAGAACACTCAGCTACTAAATTGCTTGGCTTTCATAATCAAATTAGTGAGGGGGGGCATCATGAGACAGTTTTTATAAAAAGAAGGTGTTGGATCTCATTGGAGCTGAAACCTCTGATCTACACTGGAGTCCTGGGGACTGTGGGCAACTCAGTCTACCAAGCCTGACCTTGAATACTGACTCCCTATCCTTAGACATACAGCAGATAAGTCTCTAATACACAGGTGACTTGCTTACTGTGCAGTTAGTGGTTAAGAACTCTTCATTTTATAGATAAAGAAACTGAGGCCAGGAAAGGTCAAAAGATTTGAAAAAGGATGAACTGTGACAGAGGCAACAGTAGAAGCTCCTAAAAATGCAATTAGACTTGGTGAATTTTTTGAGCAAAACCATTTTCAGAAATACCGTGACTGCTAGAGGAGAGCTCTGCTTAGACTTACCTTTGGAAGAACCATCCAGAGTGAAGACCATGTTTAACCTAAAGCTTTTTAGGGAAAGGAAATACACCACAGTTTTTTCGTTTCGTCAGTTGGTTTTGTTTGT
Organism: Artibeus jamaicensis; assembly: GCF_021234435.1. NCBI lineage: Eukaryota > Metazoa > Chordata > Mammalia > Chiroptera > Phyllostomidae > Artibeus > Artibeus jamaicensis. The sequence goes on from NW_026521754.1 coordinate 63,931, forward strand.
TTGTTTGCCAACTAAATACCAAGAAATTTCCCGTTTTATCTCTTTGCTGTGGTTTTAGATAATTTTATGTTCTAGAAAGCTGTGAAAATGAGGAACCACTGGAAGTAAAAGCAGTTACCTACAGCTTTACATTTTACAGTGCCCTTCTTACCACTTTCCGCTTGTTAGAACATCACTGGAACTGTGCCTGGCACAGAAAAGATATACCATATTTGTTGAACAAATGAATAAGTGAATAAATAAATGAACTTTATGATGTAGGAATAATTATACCATTTTATGGATATAGTGATGAAGAGTGAAGCCAGGAATATTAATTTTTCTATTCCTTTTTGGGAATTAGGATTCAAATTCAGGTCTGAGTTCAATAGCATTAACACTTCAATGCTAGCTCCTTAGAAACTTTGAATGTTTAATGGAAGTTTGGGATGGCATGTGTTGTAGGCTTAGCAGAGGATGTTAACAGGAAACTCACAGTAGCAGACAGATGCCCCACCCCGACTCTATGAGCCCATCCCCAGCTTTTTCATATTTTGCTGCCAACTACTAGCACCTGCACATTATCCCTAGTCCTGCAGATTACTTTTGGACACTGAAGTAAGCTGGAAGTACCCAGGAGTTTTATGGTGCACGCCACTTCGCGCTGCTGGACAGCCTGTAGCCTCAGACAGGAAAACCCAGCTCCTTTGCTTTGGGGCAGAACAAACTCTGATATTTGTTCTTTGTTCTAGAGTTCCCATGGGAATAGGCTAAGTGTGAGACTACTTCTGAAATCTCACCCTCACAGCTTCTACCCATTTCCTACTCTTTACCTCCTACTCCCTTACTGGTTTCTCCTGAGAGCCCTTTCTCAGTAAGTGACTTGCATCCAGACCCTTGGCTAAAGGTCTGCTTTTGTAAGAACTAGACCTAAGACATTCACTGACTCTCCCAGTAATGAAAATGGCATGCACACTTGAAGTCAGCTGCAGCTACCAGTACATAGAAAACCACTTCAAATAGCACCATGGTTTTGTGTGCCAGAAAGAGTCCTCTCTGTGTTTTTCTAAGTGGAAACAGAAAAGAGGAAGTGGCCCATGGGGGAGGGGAAGCCTGTGGCATCACTCTGTCCTGCAGGTGGGTCTGTATGCTCTAGAGACATAAATATTTTTTCATTTTCATAGACTCTGTAATTATTTATGTTGTGGAAGACCAAAGAAGACAAATAACTGCATCCAACTAATGAGAGGAAATGTATAGAATTTAGTGCATAGTAAGTGCTTGTCCTCATGTTGTAGCTCTCCAAAGTATCAGAATAATTTTTAATCCATAAAGTTTCCAGTCAAGGTAGTCACAGATACTTTATTTATTTTAAGATATCTAGGATCCCAATGTTAGTCTTAATTTTTTTCCCTAAAAGCCCAGAGTCCATGGAGAGATAGGCTTATTTTTGCCCCTAAAATCTCAAAGGCTATATCACAAATCAAATGTTTCTTTTATTAAAGAAAGACCTTGAGTTTTACCTCGAGAATTTACAACATATAAAACGTAGGTAAAAAGCAACAGCCCACAAGATTGGGAGAGTGGTTGTTGACAAAAACTAGAAAAAACATTTGCCAGTACTTTATATTGTTGCTATTTCTGCCATGTTTTCATTAGAAATGGTGAAAAAATGATATATAAAATTATTTTTAAATATTTAAAATAAACATGATGATAACAATAACAGTTTTACACATAGAATAAATAAAAATCTGAGAAGCTAAACACACCCAAATGAACATAAGTGATCATCTCTGGGTGATGGGATTACCAAATTTTCCTTTCTGCCTAAACTTCCTATTTTAAACAATAGTGAACATAAAAGTTATAATACTTCAAATCATAGAAGTATGCAGAATAATATTGTTAAATGTCTGCTTTTATCTTTCTCTGCCATCGTAGCCCCTGTGCCAAAGTAAACATTATTAAAAGGTTGTTGTGTATATGTTTCTGAACTTTTTCCTGTGGGTTTATCTGCTAAGAGAGATTAGGGGTGGGGACTAAAAAGGCTAATAGTTTGTTCAGAAGTAGCACCTCAGTTTAGAGTGCCAGAGATAGGAAAACGCTAATGCTCTGAAGGGTGGATGAGCAGGATGTCTGCCACTGCTGCCAAAAGTTGATTGCCATTCTTGAGGAATATTATACACAGACCACTAAGTTATAATCACAGTCTCATCTCTTGATGTTTTCCTTGGAGGTCCTTAGGACAACAGAGCAGTTTCAAGTTAAAACTGCTGAATTCTAACTCACATTTCTGGGTTGTTGTTGTTTGACTTTCCCTTCCAGATGCAGTTTTTCCCCTTTACTTTGGTGAACTGATTTAAGCCATCACTCCCCCCCCCCCCTTATAGCTTTTCCTCACTGTCACTTCCTTTGGTCATTTAAATATGGGGTCCTCTCAGGCTATCCTTAAAAGTCTAGAACCTGCATCAAAACATATGCTGTCAAAATGCCAGGAATCAGCACCAGGAGGGCCCAACATGCTTGTGGGGAGCAGAGGAAGTGCTCCCCACAAGCAAGCAGCACTGTTTGCTTCTTGCAAGCTGTGCTGCTTGCCCTGACTGAAAGCAGGGCAAGAGCTGAGCAAGTAGCACTGTTTCCTCTTAGACTCCTCCCCCACACACAGGGCCACGATGTGGCCGAGTGGGTTGCCCCACCCTGGTGAATACCTAAGGCTCTCCCCCTGACTACATAATAGGCAGCAGAGAAAAAAAACCGTGGCCCAAATGAAAGAACTGATCAAAACCACAGAAAAAGAACTCCTCAAGTGAAGAGAATACAGCCAACTTATAAGATGCAGAATTCAAAACACTGGTAATCAGGATGCTCACAGAAATGATTTAGTATAGGCACAGAATAGAGGCAGAAGTGAAGGCTATGCAAAGAAAAATATACAGGGAACCAACAGTGAAGAGAAGGATACTGGGACTCATATCAATGATTTGGAGCAGAAGGAAGAAATAAACATTTAAGCAGAACAGAATGAATAAACAAGAATTCAAAAAAATTAGGAGAAGCTTAGGAACATCTGGGACAACTTTAAATGTTCCAACATCTGAATCACAGGGGTGCCAGAAGCAGAAGAGGAAGAGCAAGAAATTGAAACTTATTTGAAAAAATAATGAAGGAAAACTTCCCTAATGTGGCAAAGGAAATAGACTTCCAAGAAGTCCAGGAAGCTCAGAGAGTCCTTAAGAAGTTGGACCCAAGGAGGAACACACCAAGACACATCATAATTAAATTACCCAAGATTAAAGATAAGGAGATGGTTATCTACAAAGGAATTCCCATGAGACTATCAGCTGATTTTTCAAAAGAAACCTTACAGGCAAGAAGGAGCTGAAAAGAAGTACTCAAAGTCATGAAAGTCAAGGACCTATATTCAAGATTACTCTATCCAGTAAAGCTATCATTTAGAATGGAATGGCAGATAAAGTGCTTCCCAAATAAGGTTATGTTAAAAGAGTTCATCATATGAAGCCCTTATTATATGAAATGTTAAAGGGACTTATCTAAGAAAAAGAAGATCAAAACTATGAACAATAAAATGACAACAAACTCACAACTGTCAACAACTGAACCTAAACAAAAACAAACTAAGCAAGCAACTAGAACAGGAACAGAATCACAGAAACGAAGATCACGTGGAGAGTTATCAGTAGGGCGGGGTAGTGGGGAGAATGAGGGAAAAGGTACAGGGAATAAGAAGCATAATTGGTAGGTACAAAATAGACAGGGGGAGGTTAAGAATAGTACATGAAATGGAGAAGCCAAAGAACTTACATGTTTGACCCATGGATGTGAACTAAGTGGGGAGAATGCTGGTGGGAGGGGGGCAGGGTGGAGGGGTATAAAGAGGAGAAAAAATGGGACAATCGTAATAGCATAATTAATGAAAATACTTTTAAAATATTGTGAAAAATTATGTCCATACAAAAACATGCACATGATATTTGTATCCGCTTTATTCATAATTGCCAACATTTGGAACCAGTATGCTCTTTGTTAAGTGAATGGATAAATAGCCCGTGGTACATCCAGACAATGGGATGTTATTTAATGCTAAAAAGAAATGTGCTATTAAATCATGAAAAGACACAAATGAATCATGAATACATATTACTAAGTAAAAGACGCCAACCCAAAAAGGCTACATACTATATGAGTCCAGTTATGACATTCTGGATAAGGCAAAACAATGATGGTAACAAGATCAGGGGTTGCCACAAGTTGTCGGGGGTGGGGAGCAGCTAGGAGGAATGACCATTGGGAGCACGAAGGTTGTTTAGGGCAGTGAAATACACTATAATATCATAATGATGGGCACATGTAATTTATACATTTGTCCAAACCCATGGAACACACAACACACCAAGAATGAAATATAATGTAAAGTATGACTTTCGTGATAATGATGTGCCATCAGTTGTAACAAATGTGCCACTCTGGTTGGGGATGTTGATAATGGGGGAGACTGTGACAGGTAGGAGTAAGGAATGTATGGGAAATCTCTTCATCTCCCTCTAAATTTTGCTGTGAACCTAAAACTGCTTTAAAGGCATAAGGTCTTAATTAAAAAATAATAATGATAATACTGTTGTCTGGCTGTGCTCCCTACTTAGAGACTGTGATTTAGCACTCTGGATTGGAGCTGAGAGCTGGAGTTTTTAAATAGGCTAACTTTGAGAGCTACTATTTGTTAGTAAGTTCCACGGGTGATTAAATGTGAATCCAGGATAAAGAGTTATTGATACAAAGAGATCTGATTAAGACAACTCAGATCAGTGGGGAGAAGCAGGGAAGGGCTGTAGGAGGAGTTTGCTAGGGCAACTGTGGGCAGTCTAGGATGGGACTGGCTGAGAAGCTGAATGCCTCTAGAGCCTTTGGAAATAAAAAGAGGGCTGGCTCTCTGGCTCCTGAGCTGGTTTTCTCAGGCTTTCTCTCAGGCTTTTCTTCCTCGAGGATGCCTGGATAATTGTGCTGCAGCTCCCCAAATTTTCCCATTGTCGGTATTTTGGATGGGAAGGAATTCCAGGCGCAGCCAAGGATCAGGCTGGCCTGGCGGAGGGTGGCAGGTTTATTCTTTGGGTGTTCTAGAGGGAACAAGCTCTGAGGCAGAAGCCTGCTATTCTCCCAAAATTCTGTAGTTTTTGTCTATTATGTTTTTTAGTTTATAAACTAACCCTATAGAAACAAAATAAAAACTAACAGTGAAAAATAGAACTCAGGTGGTAGAGTTTAACTTTAATTGGTATGCTTACGTGATTAAAGCTGTGACTTGATAGGTTTAAGTAACTGCTTTCGAATAAAGACTCCTTTCCTTTATCACCAAACCTTTGCCTCTGGAATTTTTGCTTAGAGGGCAGCGGTGGGCAGCAGAACCCCAAGTACTGTTCTGTAACATTACTGATCTAAGTCACCCCTCAATCTTCTCAGCCTAGTTACTCTGAATCTTTTCCCCCAGGTATCTTGGTTCTACTGTTCAGAATTATCCACACCTGTCATACCTCTATACGTCTCATAATTTTGCCCCCCTGACTGAAAACTCCAGGCCCCACTCGCTAGTAGGGAGAACCACTACCCACCAAGTCTCAGCTCAAGCACATGGCTTTCCTAACACCTACCTGAAGGGTTTTTTTTGTTCCCTGAACACGTTTTCCTATCCCCTAGTTCTTTGGGCTTACCTGTGCTATACTCTTTATCAGGATCATTTTAATCATTTGACTTTATGTTTGAATTTATGTCAGTTTACTCCACTAAACTGAGCAATTCGAGGGCAATGTTATGTTTTACTCGTCTTGTCAATATTTAACATTAGCTAACTGAATCTCTTGGTCAAATAAACAAATGCCCAAAATGGGTCATCGTGTACAAACTATGCCTTGAAATTAAAAAAATCTAGTGTTTTTCATTCACAGTTTACCACTTGCTAAAATATAAAATTTTCTAGATACTCCTGTTTTCTATTTGAGTCTGTACATTCCTCATATTTTGACCCAGGGAACAGATCTCTGGCTAAAAGATGGAAGGAAGCCTAGTCTTCCAGCAGACTCCTGTGTCAGCCTGACTAACTCTCTTAACTTCTCTTGGATCCTGTTCTTTATCTGCAAAATGCAGGTGGCTGAGGCCCCTTCCACTGCGAATATACCTGGTATATACACCAGGAGTTTACACTCTTCTTCAAGTCTTCAAGTGACACTTGAAGACTGTTTCCCTGTTTGAAAACAAAAGGGTAAGAGAGGGAGAGATACATAAAAAAACAGAACACATCAAGTTTTACCATTGTTTTAATTGATGAAGAAAAAAATTATCAAAATACAGGCAACACAGATTGAGGGAAACATGAATTTTATAAAAATTTTTTCATAAGGCCAATGTTGAATTCCCTCCTTTCCTCTCCATCTGAAAGCTGTCAAGGACCCCCTGATCAAATAGGTCAACCCAGGAGACAGAGACCCTAAAGTAAATGTGTAAAGATTGTATTTGTATTAACATAGTATTTTTTTTAACTTGTGTGCATAAAACATAATAACATAAAAGCATTAAAAAGAAAAAAAGCAATATGAAATTAGTTCAATCCACAAGAAGAATCTTCCAACCTGAAAAAAAAGTAAAGTTTTGTTAGTAAATATACTTGTATTATTTGAACTACAGGTCGCACCACCTAACTTGTCTAACTTTTGCTATGTACATCACCATTTGTAAAAGAAGTAGCTGTAGACAATTTCCCAGACCCATTAGAAAGAGCATTTCCTATTAGTTTATCCCATTGATTCTCCTACAACCTAAGAGAAAAGACTGCTGGTATTAGAGTTCAGATTCTAGCTCTACTATTTTAGTTACTAAGTGACTCTGGGCAAGTCACCCAGCTTCTCTGATGCTCTCTTGAATTAATTTCCATGCCCCAAAATATCACAGGAGATCTGAATAGGTTTTCGGTACCTAAGGCACCCTGTGGAGATTTCATTAAAAAGCTGGATTTTCTACCTCTGGATTCCATCCAAACATGCAAAGAAGTCCAATTCCTCCCTCTTTCATGCTGCTAGAGCTCCTTATAGATACATCTATTTTAGTATATTTATATTGCATTATAAAAATGTTTCTATTTCCTCTATTGGGCAGGGAGCCTCTAGAAGGCAAACGCAGTGCCCATGCACTAAGGCTTCATGAGATATTGAAGGAATGGAACGTCTTCAGAACCATGTCCCTCCTCTCTTCTGACTGAATAATATAGCAACTGCTATGCAACAGAAAAGAATGGTTCATTTTTGAAGGCCCAGAGATGCACCATGTGGAAATGTCAGAAGAAAAAGCAAGCCCTTGCAGGTGGAATGGGTAACCTGCTGCCTCTGTCCTGTCACACCACACCAGCACCTCCTTTGACTTCCTTCAGAGGGCCAGGGATGCTGGCAGAGCCACAGCTGGGGCCACGCACCTTCCTCATGCCACCCTTGATACAGGAAAGGGAATGTGACCATGTAGGAATTTTCTCTGCCTGCTGAAATGCTACCCTGATTAATGTTCTCCATATACTGAGGGTTATCATATTAGAGCTGCCTAGAAATAGTTCCCAGGATAATGAAACAACAATAAAAAAGCATTTTCTTAAACTTAGAAACTTACCTCCCCGATGATGCTTAGTTATACTGATCTATGAAAAAGAAGATGGGGAAAGAAAAAGGAAAACGGTAAGTTTTAATTTTAAAATACTATATATTAACAAATGTCTAGCAGAATAGCCTGCTGTCCTTGACCATGAACACTTTGTTTAGAACTACTAGTACTACCCAAACCTGCTTACTAGCCTCAGATCTCAATCCAGGCAGAGTGCTGGAGGAGTCCAGATTGCAGGGTGCTCGGAGAGCAAGACTTGCAAAGGCCTGTGCCTCCCTGAGAAGCATGTTGGTCCTACGTATCTGTGAGGCTGTCAGGAAAGCCTAGGGAAGGCAGTAGCTAAGAAATATTAGGAATGAGTGTGTATTTGTGCAAGCGCTATTGCTGCTCCTTGCTTTTGTCACAGGAAAACTACCATTTCCCAGGCCATGCTGTGCAGAGGTCTCTCAGAGGGTGCCACCTATCAGAGCTTCAATAACATTTCCTGACAATCCCAGTATGCATATTAAAAAAAAAAATCAAAGCAGCTTTGTTCTGTGGCTAGATACAATGGCCAGCCACTAAAAAGAGAACTTGAAAACTTACCCCACTTAACTATCTTGGGTTGATTCAGGGTAACGTGTTTCACAACGCAGGTGTACACATCTTCGGCACTGGGAGTGAAATTTGCATGCGCCAGAAGATAGAAAGACCAGTCCTTGCTGAAAGACAGGTCTGACTTCTCTGTTTTCATCTCCTTTCCGTTCTTGAACAAGTCAATTTCAATCTGGGGTGGATGGAACCCAGATACATAGCAGTTAAGGAAATTTGGCTTTCCATTCTCCACTGGATGCCTCGAGTAAACTTGAATCTTCGGAGCACCTGAGAAACATCAGGGAAAGACAAATGAAAATGCAAAGTATTTCACATGGGGCTACTTTGGTTTAAAGCTAGGCCAGGCACCAACTATTTAAATTTGATCATCCATTTCTTCTGATTCCATTTTCACTTTTCCAAAAGGCTACCTTATAATTCCCCTACAGATGCACTTTTGGCTTTTTCTACCAGATTACTAGTAGTAGCTTCTGTCATTGGAGATTGTGCCAAATCTTCAAGAACCTCTCTGTGGAGGCTTTCAAGAACTTCTGATGTCTTCTCAGCACCCATAGAGCTGTATACTTGAAACATGTATGGCTTTGTGAACCAATGTCAACCCAATACATTCAACTTTTTAAAAAGTCTACATGATTTAGTCCTAACCTACTTTTCAAACTTCATTTTTCACTTCACACACCCTCCCATTGTAGCCACATCAAAAAACTCATGTTATCATACCCTGTTTCAGCCCCTTCAATTTTTTTCTTATGTTTACACCTTTCCTTTTGGTTCCTGCTCCTGCCTAAATCAACACCCATCTGATTCATCAATATTTATCAAATGTCTGGTAAAGTGCCTAGCACACAGCAGTTGCTCCATAATTGGCAGTCGTTATTATTACCTACTTGTGTCAGGTTACTAAGAGAGTCAACACAAGGTATGTTCCTACAAAACACAAACTCTTCATCTAGCTCAGAGTTTATATACCAAACCCCTATCTGATTTTGTACCTGATTTCATGAGCTCCGAAATTTAAATGGCAAATAGCTTAAATGAGTGGCTTGGGCTGGATCAGAACAAAAGGAAAGGGTGAGGACTGAGGCAAATGGGAGAGAACATACTTTCCTTTATGACCAAACAGAGTAATGCATGAAAATGGGATTTGCATTTTAATCAGCACCCTAAAATTATTCCTATAACTAGCCATGTTCGGAATACATTGCATAATGCTACAGAACAGTGGCTTCCAAAAGGGGATGCATGACTAGACTTCATGCATCCTAGGGGCTTCAGAAAGAAAATATAAACTTTATTTCTACATTTTTCACCCAAAACATAGAGAAATTTTATTGCTACTAAATATACAGGCTAACACTAATATACACATATAATTCAATTTAAAATACATGCACATTCAAGGTACAGGATTACTACAGGGCTGTTCCTCCAGTTCCAGAAGGTGGTGGGGAAGAGGAAGAGTACCAGGCTACTCTGACCATACACGTCTGCCTAGAAACACTCTATCACCAAAGGAAAGGTCACCAGGAAAGGAAATATTGAAAGTCCACAAGAACTGGACTGGGGGGATCCCAATGCAACCCTGATTTTATTTTTTTCATAAAGTTAAAAGTGAAGATAAATCAGAATGCACTTCATATTTGAGCTTCTGATAATCAGAATATAATAAATGCCACAGGAGTCAGAGCAAGGTTCATCTGGCCTGGAATTCTTATTCTGAGGGAACCAGGTAGGGTTTTGCGAAAACATCACGAAAATCTCTTCTAAGAAGAGGACCAATATCAGCCAGGACCGAATTTGAATCTGGACTCATCCACTTATTGACTCTGTGACTTTGGTAGAATTACTTTAGCTTCCAAAGTTTACCTGAAAAATTAATTTATGCCCGCAATGAATCAAACATAACCCATACATGCGATAGGGCAGACAACTGACCCCCAGAGGAAATCACCTATTTCCTGTGGTTCTTCCAGAAATGATCTATGCAGGGCATGTATTAGTCTGGACATTTTCAAATTAAGATTTTTTTATGTCAGCTTGTTGTTTTTCAAAAGGCTTCTATAGTCAGCAGCAAATAATAATAATGATGACAGATATTATGCTTTATTTTGTAAATAAATTATAAATTAAATACCTTTTTGTCGTGATCAAAAGACCATGCTTCACAGAGGGGGAAGCATGGTCTTTTGTGAGGGGGAAATGAAAGAGTCAGCTATATCACAGGGTATTTGGAACATGCTCAATGTCCCTGGTGTCCTCAGCAGACAGCCTGGGTAATCACTTTGATTACTTATTCACTGGTTTTACAACCTTTCTGACCAATTAGCCTTGGCTTTCTCAAAACTGAAAGTAGAGTAGAGGCTCCACTCATCTTGGAAAGTACCAGGCAAGGAGCCAAAAAGGAAGCCCTCTGTGGAAAAAAAAAAAAAAAAAAAAAAAAAAGCAAGAGGGGCCTGTGGCTGTCCATTGTGTTCCTGACAATCTCACACCCAAAGGAGGCAGTTCTGAAAAACATGCAGATTACATACAGCCCAAAGGCTAACACCCCAGCATAATGCTCTGGTCAGGAGCCATTGTCTGCCATATATTCCCTGTGTGATCAAGGTACTTAAAATCTTGGTGCCTCAGTTTCCTCATCTGTGAGATACTGATAACCTTCATGTTTACATTGTAGTTGCATTCAGGGGTGTCCAACAGGAAATCGTAAATTTACTTAAAACATTATGAAATTCTTCTGTTTTCATTACTGTTTGTGTATTTAATGTGTGGCCCAAAACAACTCTTCCTCTTCCAGTGTGGCCCAGGGACGCCAAAAGTTTGGACTCAAAAAGGATGTGCTTTTTTTTTTTTTTCCCCTTTAAGCACACAGCGTCCCTGGCACGCTGTGAGTTATCAAAAACAGGCAGTTTTATTGATTATTAAAGCGACATGTAATGGGAACAAGTGAATTAATGATGTGAAAGCGCTCTGTAACACCTCAAAGCATTCTACACACGTTGCGTGCTGATCCCCCGCCAAAGTTTGATCCCATATTTAAGTGAAAATACGAAGGGTTAGGTGAGCCTGGTGGGCGCGAGGAGGAAGCCCGAAGCCCTGCGGTTCCCAGCAGAGCTGCAGTGAACTGACTTACCACGGCAGTGACTTCCCCAAAGCCCAAATGTCTGTCTCCACCCAGTCACAGTCCCTAGCTACGCGCTTTTGGAACCCGCCTATCCCCTTTCCCCTCCAGCTGCGTCCAGGGAGCGAGAGATCCCGTGAAGGAGTGGAAAAGAACCCCCCCCCCCACCCCGGTCTCTCTGGAACTTATCAACACCCCAAAACTTTGCACCGATTCAGCCAGGGCGTGGCAGCGGTCTCCCCCGTGCCCGGCTCTCGGGGAAAGAAGAAAAAAGTTTGCGTCCTCGGCTCTCACCCACACTGCTCCCCCATCCTCCAACCCAGCCCGGGGCTAAGTACCCTGGTCAGGGAAAGAGAACTTGGGGAACCCGGGACTTACAGAGTTGAGAGTTGAGGGGGACCGGGAGAGGAAGGGTGAGCGGAGAAATGGGGAGGAGGGGACACTCACGTTGGAGGGCGTCCAGGCCAGATAGAGAGAGCAGTCCGAGCAGGACCAAGGCCACGGGGAGAGCCATCTCCAATAGAGCAACGCCGGACGAGTGAGGAACGGAGCTCCAGTCTGCGCCTCCAACTGCGCCTTCCGAGCCTGCGTCTCAGCTTATATTACACGAGTGCACCGCCAATCAGAACCCTGCCCGTCACCAGTCTCCTAGCTGGCTGTGCTGAACCAGGTTAGAAAAGGACATTTCCATTTCAGTTTCATTTTCCTGTAAGGCCTCGTGATGCTTAAGGCATGGGTTGGGCGGGGTGGGTTCGTTATTTATAAATGGGCGCCCTCTGATCTCGGTTGCGTTCCCAAGCTTGGGATCACCCATCCCAGAACTTCAGCCTGGACTCACCTTTGTCCAGCGCCCTCGATTTCCGAACCAGCCCCCAGAGATAGCTGAGTCATTTGCTTACCGTGCCTGAACCAGCTAGGAACCTGGAACCTATGATTTTCATTTGAAAAAATGGAAGCCCAGAAAGATTAAGTGTCTGGACAAAGGATGAAGGGTGCCAGGCAGAACAGGAACCTATAATAAATCATTACAACCCAGAATACACTGTAGGTTTCTGGATTTGCGGGGCAAGAAACCTACAAAGGTTTCTTGAGTGAGCTGTCCAGGAACCTCGAGGATTCCTGAGGACAGCTCGGAGAACTAAGTGAAGTGAAGGAGGACCTTCTTGCTTCTGGAATTCCTTCAGGAAAAAGTTTCTTTTTGTAAAGCTCCTTGCCAAGAAATTCTTTTTTGTATCTTCCCGTTGTTGTGTAGGTGATTTTCTTTGTTTTGTTGATTTGTGGGGAAAACTACCACTGATAGTAAAGGCAGTAACTGCTTTGAGCTTTAGAGTTACAGACCCCTGTCGGCGCTCCATTCACTGAGAGCTACCGTACTAGAATGGTGCTTGGTAGGTAATGGTATTCGGTAAACTCAGTGAATGAAAGGGTGGGTGAATGAACCAACTAGCAAACGAGGGAGAATACCTTAAGAAACTCCAGGAGGTAGGGATTACCTCAATAATTTTTATGGATAGGGAAAACAGAAGATAAGAGACCAGGATTCAAACTCTGGCCTGATTCCATATGTTATTCATGCTCCTAACGCTTAGAAGATAAAGGCGGGGCAATTTTAGTTCAAGTTTAAATTGCACCCTGCCCTGACCTGGCTGCTGAGTACTCGGACCTTCTGAGAGCAACAGTGAGAAGAGGAAGTGAACCGTGCCTGGGGAGAGGGGCAGATCTTGGAAATCCCTGTTGTTTTCAGTTGGAGGGAGTTGAATTGTGCTTCCCCAAGGAGAACAACAAATATCTTCTGGATTTCTTTCACAGATTTTTAGAGCTCTTAATATTCCCTATTGTGGGGGCCATGGCTGTAGAAAAAGTAGAATGTTCTCCACAGACCTAATGAAATGAGATCATGCACAGAGAGCCTCACACCATTCCTACCGTGTAGTGAGTGTCTATAATATTTAACAAATGCCTTGTAATTACTGTTCATGAACCAGTGAATATTCAGAGAGCTAGATGTGAAGCCTGTACAGAAAGCTTATCCCTGCAACATGTGCCACACCATGTAGACTTCTGCTTTTGTCGGTCCTGGGCACCTTCCTCTCTGAGTTTTTATGAATTTCTATCTCACAAGGATGATTATTTTATATACACTGGCAACAATATGCAAATTAAAAACTTTGTATTTAAAAAAAGAAAAAGATTACCAGATCAGAATAAAGTTTTTTTTTACTTTATTTATTTATGTATTTATTTGCCATTTAGAAGCCTTACATTTTTACGTAGGTAAATTTGTCTGTCACCCTTCATGACTGGAAGGGCCTTTTCTACTTCACATATTTAAAAAAAGAAGAAAAAAACCTGTACATTTTCTTTGAATATTTTTAGGCTTAATTTTTTTAATATTTAAATCTTTGTTCCATGGGAATTTACTTTGGCATAAATGTCTTCAGTATAGAAATTTTACTTTGTTAGTCAAGTGTATATATCTTTTACGATTTCTGACTTAGGTATCATAAGGTATGTTTCCTAGAATGACATTTATTGGGGGGAATGTGGAGAGTTCACTGAAGTAGGACACAGCCAGGTGGCAGGCGAGAAGCTCCACCTGAAGAAGTTTTGAGGGTAAAGACCATTATTTTCCACTTCAGTTCAGCTCAGTTAATATTCACTGAGGCTGTATTCTGATGCAGGTACTGTGTTAACTGCTGGAGGCACAAAGATGAATAAGAACATCTCTGTTCTCAGGTAGGGGTGACAAATACAGAAACAGAATTGCGACTCAGTATGGTGAGTATATAATGAGAAAAGATGTAAGGATTAATGAATGCACATTAGAAGGGCACCTCATGGAGCCTGGAAGGGAGAAAGGTGTCCTAGAATGCTTCCTGAAGAAGGTAAAGCCTGAGCCGAGGCCCCGCCCCCAATTTGAGTGTTTAAATTATTAGAGTAAGCCAATTTAATAAAGCATCTGAAACCACCTTCCAGTTAGATAAACGCTTCCTTCACAAACTCATTTTGTTTGAGTGACACAATGTTTTTCTGCTAAGATACTTATGTTTAATGTCATTGAAACGAAAGACAGAAAAGAACTGGGACAGGAAGCTGCTTTAATCGACAATTAAATAAAACTCCCAGACAGAGGATAAGAGGTCCCCAGGGCAGAGAGAGGGATCCATTGGAATGCCACTCGCCCCACACAGCTCAAAGCAGCTAACTAGTTCTGAAACACAAACTAGAAGGCAGAGGGACACATAGGAAACTAGAAAGGCAGTCAGGGTTTTATCTTAAAAGGCCTGTGCCTTTTGTAAAGAACAGGAAATGAAAACCACTGAAGGGCTTTCAGTTGGGAAGGGTCAGTTCTGACTAAAGGATGTCATCAGCGTGTAGGTGGTAGGAAAGTATGAGCGGATGAGATTGCCCAGGAATAACAAGTTGCAGAAGATTTAACCTTTTGAGGGATTCTTGTTATCTTTGAGAATGTGATGAAAGTTCTGTCTTTCCAGAAAAATGTTCCTGTTAAAACATATATATCAATTTCAAGGGACCCTTAGATTAAGAATATTCAATGTGGAGGGGCAAGAAAAGAGGCATGAGGAATAAGATATTTGAAGCATAGCAAGTAGAAGAGGAAAGCGGGAAAGGGGCCGAAGAAAGATGACCCAAGAGGTACAGAAAGAAGCAGGAGACTGAACTGTCAGGAAGCTGTGGGAAATAGGGACGTACAGAGGGCATGATCAACAGTATCAGGGCTGTAGAGACTTCAACAGCCTTAAGGTAAGGACTAAAACATGTCTTTTGCACTTACAGTTAGAAAATTACTGGTAATTGAGCCCTGGCTGCTGTAGCTCAGTGGATTGAGCACGGGCCTGTGAGCCACACGATCACGGTTTGATTCCCAGTCAGGGCACATGCCTGGGGTGCAGGCCAGTTCCCGGCAGGGGACTCACGAGAGGCAACCACACATTGATGTTTCTCTCCTTCTCCCCTTCCCTTCCCTTCCCTTCCCTTCCCTTCCCTTCCCTTCCCTTCCCTTCCCTTCCCTTCCCTTCCCTTCCCTTCCCTTCCCTTCCCTTCCCTTCCCTTCCCTTCTAAAGACAAATAAATAAAATCTAAAAAAAAAAATTACTGGTATATGAGAATAGTTTCTGAGGAACGATGGGTAATGATAGCTTCAATTTATTTTTTTAATCCAAGAAGTGTTCAGTGGTGGCATCTGAGTAGAAGTGAGAGTAGGGGATTCGTCGTGATGGTGTATTTGCAGAGTACTAACATAAGGCTGAAAAGTTATCAGTTGTCCTTAGGAAGAATTGAGGGGCTTGTGGGATGATGTCCGTCTGTCCCCTGATGCCCGATTAAAATGGATTCAAAAGCCAGAGGGCAGCAGTTGAAGAAATGATATGAGTTGAGGAAATGGAGAAGCTTGGTTTGTTGGGCAGGACACAAATAGGGGGCAGTTAAAAAAAGAAACAAAAACAAGACAAGGATTATTGTCTGTAACAATGAACACATCCTGATATATCTATGTTGTGCCATCAGAAAAAGAAAGGAAGAAAAACAGAGAGGCTGAAGACACAGAGGAGAGAGGCACGACTGAAGTGGCAGAGGGCGCAGGATCCAGAGGAAGAGGTTTGAGTAGCAGAGGTAAACCTGGAAGATCGAGGGAGGAGGCCTGTGCCTGCATGTCAATTTCCTCCAATTGTAAATTGAAGTGCCGTATTTTTCAGACCATAAGGTGCACCTAGGTTATAGAGGAAAATAAGGGGAAAATTTGAAGAAAAAATGTGGTAAAATATTTAATAACATAAATAACATAATATTTCACCAAAGTAAATGTAAAGCTACATTTGGACTATAAGACACACCCCCGTTTCCCTCCCTAATTTGGTGGGGGGTGCGTCTTATAGTCTGAAAAATATGGTAGATCAGCCCAAAAGGCCTCTCTATTTCTCTGTAACATAAGAGGTGAGGTGACTGCTTCGAATAAAGAGAGTGGAGTCGTGCAGGGGACTTTAGGACAATGATTATATTTTAGATGCTGATAATTGAAGGTTGGGACAGAAAGCTGAAGAAAGACAAAGAAAAGAATGGCCCTGGAGGCTGGTGATGGAGATGGTATTAGTTGGGGTTCTGATAGGAAACAAATAGCACATTCGAATCTGGTAACCAAGGAGAGTTTTGTGATGGGCATGTTTACCAAAGTGTGAGCAGGATTAAGGGAACTTGATAAAGGAAAGTGAAGCACCCCTGGGGCCAGAAAGGGTGGTGAGCCTTTGCCATGCCTAGACCTCGAGAAGCAAGAAGAGAGAGATACAGATCTCAGAGAGAATGGATGTAATTTAGGAGAGGGCTGCCACACTGGAGCCCATATGACAGGTGTTGACGTTATCTGCCCACCAGGCAGCCTTCTCTATCTCCAGGTTTTGGTAATGGCTCCATCCTCTGGTCCTTGTCCTAAAGTGGTAATCACCAACTACTACCAGCTTTAGGGCACTGTACTATTCCTTAAAATGGCACTATATTCTTTTTATACCTTTATAAATATTCCTTTATTAAATTCTACTTTAATTATCCAATTTGAGTGAACTATCTACTTCCTGCAGAATCCTTGACTTAGAAACCAGAATCCCTGGGTTTTTTAAAAAAGACCAATAAAATAGACAAACTGGGGAAAAGAAGAAAAGAGGGGACAACACATAAATAATGTTAGAAATAACAAGAGAGACAAAGTACAGATTTAAGGATGAATTTAAAAAATACTCTTGTACTATAAACAACTTTATGCCAATAAATTTGAACTTACAAGAAATGGACACATTTCTAGAATATTATATAATTTAACAACACAACCTCAAGAAAAAACTGAAACTGGAATAGATCTACAGCTCTTAAAAAAAAACTAAAATGATGGATTAATAATCTTCCATACAAGAACTGTCCTTAGATGTTTTATTTAGCAAATGTAAACTTTTCTTTTTTAAAATGTTATCTTTACTGTATTTTTTCCATTACCATTTAGACCCCTTGTGCCCCCTCCCCACCAATGTAAAGGTTTTGTATGTATCTTTGATCTAACAGTTCTGTTTACTTGTCTGTACTTGTCCCGAAGCTGTAAGAGGCCCTGGGTGGCATCTGCTGTATTCAATTGCTGTACACCAAGCCTACCACAAGTTTGGCTTAAACTTAGCACAGCTAAACTGTGCCAGAAGTTCAGACAGTCTAAGACTTCATGAGACTTCAGGAAAAAGTAGGAGACTTTCACAAAACCCACCAGGTCTCCAGTAAAATTTCAAATAGCCAAAGTAAGACTATAATCTTGAAAACTAAGTCCTGTTTTCACCTGCTTGGTACGAGTTGGTACAAGAAGTTCCTTCAGAATGAAAATCTATATATGAAGCAGGTGGCTCTCCCTCAGACATGGTCAACCTAATAACTCACTTCTGGGACACTAAAATTCACCACTTGGCCCTCTTGTTAATAATACCAAAGTGAACTGTTAGGAAGTTCATGAGAGAAACAGCTGAAAAATGATACCAAAAGACCTGAACCCAATTAAGATATTTGAAAAGTTTTTTACTAACTTTCAAGCTACTTAAAATTTTGCCCATCCATGTAATTTTGACCTACAGCAAAACTTTTGAAACAAATATTTTTATTTAGAGGCATCAAGAATCATAGTCCTATAACCAGGATGATAGGGCCCCAACTTGCCTTTCTGCTGTAGAGAAATTTGCTTTGCTTTTATTTTTATTCGGAAGGTCTACAAAGTCATGTGAGGTTCAGCTGAGCACAGCTGTGGGCACAGAACCCAGCCAGGATCACTTGGGGCTTAGATGAAGTTCAGGTGGGGTCTTGGATTTTTGCCTACCAGTAGTAGTTATATGCTTGTTTTTATTGTTATTCTTTCTTTTCTTTTTATTCCTCAGCTTCTGAGCCAGTTTTCCATTGCAGCAGCCAAGAAGATGCAAGATTGTGTAATCATGCAAAAATGTTTTTACCTTGAAGATCTGGCTTCTAAATTCACAGGATTCCTTTATCAGTTAGAACTGGGTAGCAGACTTAAATTCACGGACACGATGAAGGGCAAGCATCACCAGGTGGACTGCAGGGATCCACAAATCCACTGCCCTGAGGCCCTGAGATCTTTGTTGCTAGGTAATCTCCCCAGGATCTGCCAATTTTCCTATCCAATTTTGATGGAACAAAAGTAGGGATTGAAGGGAACATAACCTTACTCAATTCCTATGATGGATGTAGAACACAGGGATACCCTTTTTAAATATCTGCTCCCAAATATCAATCCCAATAAACTGTACTCAAAACTTGAATGGTTAAAAATGCAGTTTATTTCTCTTGCCCTTTCAAGGATTTTCTTTATCATAAGATTATGTTCTCATATGCCTATCAAGATGCCATGTTTTGGGGGATGCTGGCCCTTTAACAGGAGAGTAGGGGAGTGGCGGGGACTCTTAAAGCTAAGGCAGCAAGCTTGTGTTGGCCCATGCTACCATGGCAAAAGTAAGCAGAAAGGGCAGCAACGAGGTAACTGTGAGCCCCCTCACTGTGCACAGATGGAGGCTGGTGGTGTTTGCAGGGGAGTGTTTCTCCAACTCCTAGCCCTGTCCCTCCCTTCTGTCCCTTTGCAGGACTGCTGTCTAGAGCTGGGATGGTGAGGTCATAGGGTGGAGGTTTAGGTCAGTCTGAGAGCCCAGGGCCATGCTCCTCTGACTACCTTGCTGGGGGATGACCATGGTTTTGGGTGCCATGCCATCCTTACTGAAGGGGAGGGTGTCTCTGGGTCTCCCCTGTGTCCCAGGTTTATGTTCCAGAGGCTGACAGTGCTCTCTCATCAGAGGGAACAGCCATGGAGAAAGTCCACCAGCCTGTAAAGATGAAATGTCTTGAAGGTATCACTAAATGGGCCACAGTATCTGGATAAAAAGCCTGGGGATGCGGAGACTTGCTGTTCTGGTTCAGTGATGGACATGGGCTTGCATGTCCAGAATCACTGGGAATAACTCTAAACTCTTCTGCCTGCTAGCTATATCATGCTGGGTGACTGAAATCACTTTTCTGGGTCCCTAATTCTCAGCTTCATAGTGAAATGATCAATACGGGCTTATACGATTTTTGTGAGAGTTAAATGAACATACACGTGAAATATCTGGCACACAGTAGAGTTAAATTGCAGTGAATCAGGGCAGCTGGAACTTGCTTGATTAAAGAGGGCCAGAAGTGGCTATTAGGTAGAGGAGAGCAGATGGAGAAGCCCGTGGTGATAGCTAATGAAGTAACTGAAGAGGGGATGTAGAAAGTAAAGGTGCCTGACACCAGGTGCCAGGTTCTGTTTGCTCTAGTGGAAGACAGGGGCTCTCTGAGGCAGGGAGGCTATTAAACCCTTAGGACAGGAGGACTTGTTAGAAGGTGGTGCTGGAGACAGCTCATGAACAAAAGTGCTACTGAGAAGCTGCCTCTCTAGATGATACTCCTCACACCTGAGCCCCCTTCTACTTCTTTTTCAGGCCCCCAATCAAACCAAGGCCCAGGCAAGTCCTGTGGCTGCTTGGCTCCTGAAGCGGAGCTGGTGCCTGCCTCCCAGCTGGAGGAGGAGGAAGAAAATGAGCAAGAAGAAGACCTGGATCCAGATCTAGCCCCAAACCTGGAGGAGGAAGTAGATGAAGAAGAGGAAGATCTTGGGGATCCAGCTGTCCTCAGTGTGGTCCATAACACCCAGGTACTGTGGCAGGAGGGGCTGGAGGGACTGTTGTCCAGAACTGTCTGCTGTTCACAGTATAGTTAGACAGCCCTCTCTTCTTCTCCACCCCTTTCTAAGATAGGGCCTGGGTTAACACTTTCTACTTCAGGCTTGAACATGAGTAGGGACTCTGTTACTTCTTTCCTCCTGTCACCTACTTAGTTTCTGATGCTGTCTTCACCTTGAAAACCAGGTCCTATCAGGGCTGTGCGTCACCCATAGGGGCTGGCCCTGCTCCTGGTGCTTTGACTCTGGGCCCCTGTGTCTCAGCAGTTCATTACTGGTATGTATTGCCTTGGATTTCCACAGCCAATGGAGAGAGACAAGGATTGCCATGTGGAATGAAGTGCCTCAGATCAACGTGCTCCTGAGATACTAGTCTTGCTTCCCCTCAGGGAAGGAGAGGGGCCTGGCCCAGTTGACTTTGATTATGAGGGAGGAGAACCAGTTTGCCACTGTCATGGGTATTAGAAATGGTTGTACTTACTGCTCCCCACCCCCATAGACACAGATGAATTTAGAAGACACTACAGAGGTTCATATGAACCTGGGTTTTTTTTCCCTCTCATTCCAGAGAGGTCTTCTTAGCTTTCCTGGAATCAAGGCCTCTGGTATGCTGGGGATGTCACCTACCTCCTTGCAGTTTCTATGGCAGGTGAGTTGCTCCAGACACCATAGTGAGATAAAGTGACTGGTTGCTGAGGAGAAGCATGCCAAGTGTTCCATATTTCCACTATGTTCAGTCTTCTCTTAACCTTGCTCTTGGATATGAAGCCCCCAAAGTGAGATGTAGGTATGAAAAGTGGGAGATGCCCTTTCATGTAGGGAAGCATGGTAAGTACTTCCCTACAGACAGAGGTGGTACTAGTATAACTGGCCATTCATATGAAGAAGGACAAAGTAGATCCCTACTTCCACTTCCCTGCCTTTCAGCAAATAAGCAGCACTGAGCTTAGGGTTAGAAAGAGCACTTGCCCTTCCATGAACTACTTAATGAGACATGGTCTGGGGTAGAGGACCTGCAGGAAATACTGCAGGGAGAAGAGTAGGAAAAGGCAGGTCTCAGGAGGCCTTCCAGTGAGTCAGAGAAGAGACAGCTAAGCATTGTCCCAGTGACTGAAAGCACAAGAACCTGAGAGAAGACTATCATAGAAAGGAGAGCAAGAGATGCTGGCTCACCAGACAGTAGGGAAAACACGTGTCTCTACATTGTCATGGACTGAAGAGCTGCTCCCTAGGAGGTGAGAAACCCTGCTGGGAACAAGAACTGGATCCACAGTCTGGTGATCTCACAGTTGGCTTGAATTTCCCCCAAGGCAGCAAAATGTCTGGTGAGGTTCTTGAGGGTAAAGGCAGGTGAGAATATAGAGACAGAAAAGGGACTTAGCAGCAAGGGCAGCATTGAATTGGTGGAGATGCCCTCCTCACAGGCCTCTTATTCCTCTTAGACCCTGGACTACTTGTCACCAGTTCCTTTTCGGCCTACCCTTCCCAGCACGAGCTCCCCGGTGCGGCACTTTGGACCTCGACTGCTCTCACCAGACCCATCTCTCTTCTGCAGCTCACCGACCTCATGGCCCCCTAGGTTCAGGTACCGGTTCAGGGTGCCTGGCACCCCAGCATCCGCAACAGTCAGAGCTCTTCTTCGAAGGTCTCAGGAGGCAGTGGCTGCAGAAGGGTGGGGGCCACTCTACCAGCTGTCTTAGAAAAATACAGAAACTTAATAAGGAAAGTCTGAGGTAGGGTCTAAACCACTTTCCCTCACAAATGAGGAAATGGAGGCCCAGGGAGACTAAAAGAACTTACTTGAAGGTTAGCTGGCATGCAGAACTGAGATTAGGACTGAGAACTCCTGGCAACCAGACTAAATTATTTTCTACTGTGTCAAGATTTCCTGCAGCCAAAATGCAGAAAAATATATCCTGCAGGGGCCTGTGAGCCCTGTTGAGTTAGGATTATGTTGTTTCATGTGGCTGACTTTGGAGAGACACATAAACAGAGTTCCCTTAGATGTCCAGCTGAGGTTACCAGAGGCTGAGTGGGAAAGGTAAGGAGCTGAGACCTTGCTTTCAGCTAAGTTTCTTTCTAAGTCTCCCCAGTCATCTGACCCAGCTCCACCCCCAGCACCAACGGATCCTCCAGCTGCAGCAGCATAGTGGAACACCAAGGTAAAAACTAGACCTGGAGCAAGGTTGAGGGCAGCTCATATGCATGCTGGGTATTTCCCCAAAGTCCCTGCACAGTTTGGAGTCCCATAGTGCTGCCCACCTCTGCACTCTCTCCCATCCTTCCCAGACAGCTCTGCTCCCTGCTCACCACTCCTTGAGAAGTTCACTGTGGCAGGGGTGGGTGTGTCTAAAGGGATGCTCCTCCTGGCTTCAAGTTCCCCAGCCAAGAAGCCTTGGTCTCGGCAGCCAGACCCCTATGCTAAACTCATGACCCGAAAAGAGAAGGACTGGGTGATAAAAGTGCAAATGGTTCAGCTGCAGAGTGAGAACCCCTACCTGGAAGACTATTACTACCAGGTGAGCCCCATATATTCTTCTCAGCCTCTGACCTTGGGGTCAAAAAGGCCTGGACTCCACGGGCCCTCTGAGGTCCTCTCTTCAGCTCATAGGGGCCCTATTTCTATAGTTGACATTCTGACCTCACTCACCCCTCTGTTCTCCTACACTTCTGCCCAATGGGATTCTTTACAATTCCCCAAACACCCTGAGGTTTTGTCTCTATCCTTTGCCATGAATTTTCTCTATTCAGCCTGGGAATATGGACTTTCCACCTTTGTACACATTTCTGAGTCTTTAGAAATGTCTTGTTATAAACATTCATCTATTTATCTTTACTTTTTTACATCAAAACCACAGAGATCTTAGAAATAGTGGGATTTGATTTATTCAATTGAACAAATTGTGGCAGACATTTTGACTAATTTCCTCCTCCATATCTTCATGCCACCAGTTAACTCTGACTTTGGGAAACA
The DNA here is from genome assembly GCF_021234435.1 of Artibeus jamaicensis. Classification (NCBI taxonomy): domain Eukaryota; kingdom Metazoa; phylum Chordata; class Mammalia; order Chiroptera; family Phyllostomidae; genus Artibeus; species Artibeus jamaicensis. Next base: position 87,001 of record NW_026521754.1, read on the forward strand.
CAGGTAGAATCATATTATCAAAATGAGGAGGTGGAGGATATGGGACGTCTAATGGATAACTTGGAAACAAGGAATGCAGGAAGGTTGCAGATGCTGGGTTAGGTTTGCTTCCTGGCTCTCCATTTTTCTCTCTGCCTTTTTATCAGACCTGGCAATAGTACCTAGCTTATGAGGGCCTTAGTATGGGAATCCCAGGACAGGTAGCATGAGGCCCAAGGCATTTAAAATACTTTAGAATGGTTGCCAATAGGGCCTAAGGTGCCAGGAACATTTCTGAAATGGATGCTGTAGGACAGTGTGTGTTAAGAAGTTCCACTGGAGAACCTTAATTCTAAGTTCAGAAGTTGAGTATATGTTTTTACATTCTGTGGACTCTCAGAAATATTATCAGAAACTAGAGAAGAAGGAGGCAGATGAAGAGCTTCTTGGACGAAGGAACAAGGTTGAGTCTCTCAAGCTGGTAACACCTTATATTCAGAAGGCGGAGGCTTACGAGTCAGGTAGGAGCAGGCTGACATGCTGGGTTGGGCTAGCCATCTGGGTGGACAGAGGGTGGAAAGTGGAGGGCAATATGTCCATTCTGACTTCTTTTGTGCAGTGGTTCGAATCGAGGGTTCTCTAGGCCAGGTAGCCATGTCGACGTGTTTTAGCCCTCGCAGAGCTATTGATGCTGTACCCCATGGAACTCCAGAGCCGGTAGGAGTGATATCTTCCTAGAACCTTTTTTCTGTTTCCTGTTTTGGAGCAAGGTCTTGAGCACCCTCATGCTTGAGTTTAGTTTGTGACTTAATATGGGAGGAATAAGTGCAATCAAACTTTGTAATTAGCTTTTCCAGCTCAATTTCTAGCTCGCCGAACACCTGCACTGCTGCTGTGGAAGTGCAGCTGATGGCCGGGGACTCTTTCTTCTAGGAGACGGGGGCTGCCAGCAGTCAAAGGCTTTGGGTGTTGTCATGGATTGAAAAGGTGAGATCAACTTCTTAGGAATGATTTCCTAACTTATCCTTGAAAATGGGATATTGCTCAAATTGACCCCCTCTTCCTCTTTTCCCACCCTCAAATTCCCAGATGTTTCTTCAGTTACTAGAGATAGAGGAGGGTCAGAAGAATGGGCCTCCACAGACCTGCTACTCCAAGCAGCAGAGAAATCACGTTGAGAAGCTCTTCCAGGCCTTAAAGAGCAAGGAGCAGAATAACCTGGAGTGAGCACGGGAGAGTCACACTCCGCCCAGCAGACACTGGCTTTGCTTCAGCCTCTCCTTTCTGGCATGTTATCCTCTCCTCTATGCACAGCCTGAAAATATTCTCCTATCTCACTCACAGGGAGGCAGCAGATGGCTTCCTGCAGGTGCTTTCTGTGAGGAAGGGGAAAGCCCTAGTGGCCCGGCTGCTCCCCTTCCTGCCCCAGGATCAGGCTGTTAGCCTTCTTCTGGTAATCACCCACCATCTGCCTCTCCTTGTCAAGAGGGATGCAGCTGACCAGGTACTGTGGCATTAAGTGGAGAAGAGGATGGTTTCATGGATGGGTTAGGGATGTTTTCTCCTCCAGTCCCCAGCCCCAGAGATTCCAGAGAAGGTGCTTGGCAGTGAGGGGTGTCAGACCTGCCACCCTCAAGGTTGAGTCTCTTAAGCTGGTAACAGCTTGAGGGGGGTTACCCCCCCTCACAGCTTGTGAGGGGTTACAGAATGAACTGTAGGAACAGCTGAGCATTCATGGGTGTAATGAGTAAAAGAAAACACACAGGCCTTGGTTGCACAGGTGTGAGTGTGCTGGGGAGGGTGCAAAAATAAGAACTTCCTGACAAAAGTTGAGCCCTATATCTACTTTTCTTAGGGAAAGCACCCGAGAACCGAGTAGGTCAGGATTGGGAATGAAGAGATACTAGTGGTAATAGGTGTGGTAAATAACCCAACCGGGTAGGTAACAAAGGCAGGTCAGTGAGAAAAGAGATCGGGGGTGGGGAGGAGGGGGGTGCAAGACAGGAGGAGGTGAAGTTGCAGAGAAGTCTGAGAGAGGCACTCACTGACCTTCTTGCAGGTCCTACAAATGTTATTCAAACCTCTGGGCAAACACATCAGTCACTTGACCTTCCATGAACTCCTCCAAGGACTTCAGGGACTAATGCAGCTTCCACCTGGCTCTTCAGAGCGGCCAGTCACTGTGGTGCTTCAGAATCAGGTAACATGTCTGGGAGGTTTTTCTCTTGCCACAGATGGCCTCCAGATGGTATCACTGACATGGAATCAGTGAGGGAATGTTCTCCTCTCCTCATCTTCCCTGCTTATCCTCTGTAGTGTTTATCAGCTTCTAGTGAGCATTAGGGTCACCTGGAGAGCTTATTGAATACCAGTTCCTTGGGCCCACTGCCAGAGAGTCACATTTAGTAGACTCAGGGTGGGGCCCAAGCATCTGCTTTTCTAACAAGCTCTCTGATGGTGGTGCTCACATGCCCTCTAGAGCAGAGGTCACCAAAGTTTTTTCATTTTGTTGCACTTTCGGTAAAAAAAAAAAAAAAAAAAAAACCTGACACATCACCTGTGTGTGTTTATAAGTCATTTATATGTAACACTATACTAATATTAGGTATATAATCCAAATTAAAACATTTTAAAAGGCGAGACTCTAGAGGTGAAGTTCTGATATCTTCTAATATGCCAGTGGATTGTCTTATGAACCCCCCTCCAAAGACCTTTGCCTAAAGCAATGCTTCTTACAGTGTGGTCCACAGACTACCTGCATCAGATTCCTGGGTCCATTTCTGACCTACTCCTCTGACTCCTGACTGCTGGGAGCAGGACCCGTGAGTGTGCGTTTAGTCAGTTCCCTAGAACAGTGGTTCCCAACCTTTTTGGCACCAGGGACAAATTTCATGAAAGACAATTTTTCCATGAACCTGGGTAGGGGGATGGCTTTATAGTCTGCTACCATGCAGTTTAATTGTCACTTGCCGCTCACTGATAGAGTCTTGATATGAGTCTGCAGGCAATTGGTTTATTGTCTCTATGCAGTCATACCTCTATGCGAATGATAATCTATATGTGCAGCTGCTCCCCAGTGCTAGCATCACTACCTCAGCTCCACCTCAGATCATCAGGCATTACATTCTCATGAGGAGCATGAACCTAGATCCCCCGCATGTACAGTTCACAGTAGGGTTCACACTTCTATGAGAATCTAATGCTGCTGCTGCCAGGAGGTGGAGCTCGGGCAGTAATGCCAGTGATGGGGAGCGGCCGTGAATACAGATGAAGCCTTGCTTGCCTGCTGCTCTGCAGCCTGGTTCCTAACAGGCCACAGACTGGTCTGTGGCCTGAGGGTTGGGGACCCCTGACCTGGAAGAATCTTTTGGAAAGTTCAGAGCAGTGATTCCCTTGGAAAGATCTGAGAGTTCTTTGGCCAGCCAATGTAAAATTTAAGTTTTATGGATGTTGGACTCAATTTGTACGTGTAAATGTGCTGTTGTAGTTAGGAAGACAGAGCCAGGGAAGCACCAAATGCTTAGGGTGAACTCATTTTCCCTGGATGCTTTATCACTTGCAGTTTGGAATATCTTTGCTCTATGCCCTGCTGAGTCATGGGGAGCAGCTGGTATCCCTGGATCCATCCCTAGTGGAATCCAACAGTGACCATATAGCATGGTAAGATCATAACGGCCTGTAAATATTATTTCAGTACCTCTGGGATGTGTAGGCTGGACCAGATGAGTTATTTCCTGAGTGGTGTACTCAAGCATCAGGAAAGAAGTTGGTCAAAGGAAATACTAGCAGAGTTGTAGCTGCTCTGCCTTTTCTTCAGCCCCCACCCCCCTTTAGTTCCCCAGAGTGTTATTTTCCATGGGAGGCAGTATAACATAATAATTAAGGGAACAAGCTTTATTTTTATTTTTATATTATTAATTGTTTTTACATTATTGTATTTTTTCCCCCATTACAATTAGAAGTAGACAAGCTTTGGAGTCAAACAGACATAGGTTTGAATTTTGCCTCTGTCACTTATTAGTACTGTAACTTTCGGGTATGTTACTTAGCTTCTCTTTAGCCTGTTTCCTCATTTATAAAAGAAGAATCTAGGATGACAGTACTAGCCGCTTGGAGTTTTGAACATTAAAAGATGCGTAAAGCACTAATCAGTGCCTTGGCATATATCAAAAGTGCAAATGTTCTCTTAATTGCTGCATGCATAGAAAGTGATATTGGTGATAAAGTATAATAAGGAACTTGGCCTTGAGCCTCTTTCCTGTATAAATACAAATACTTTGATATATTTCTTCCTCTCTGCTCTCCAGGACAGACATAGTGATTCTAATCGCCTGGGAGATAGCTCAGATGCCTACAGCCTCTCTGGCAGAACCCTTATCTTTCCCCAGCAACCTTCTTCCCCTGTTCTGTCGCCATGTGGACAAACAATTGGTACAGCAGCTAGAGGCTACAATGCAGTAAGTTATGGCAGAAATAAGGTCATAATCCCTTGTTCGAGCCCAGTCTAGGTTCTGGCACTTCTCTATTTCTTTCAACCAAGAGCATGGAGGAAAGCTTTCTTTTAGAAGTAGTTGCAGGCAGGCTGGCATTTACTGAGTAATGCGTCTACTTCAGATTAGGGTCCTATGGCCTGTTTCTTTAGCTAAACCACTTAATGAATTCCCAGGTATTTTGGTCATTTATCACCCTAAGCTATGTGAAGGCAAGACTTAATTTGAGAAACTGAAGTGTTCATTCAAGAAATATTTGATGGGATCAACAAATGCAGCACAAGATGTCTGAATTAATGCAGAGCAGCCTGAACATTAGTCTCCAAACAGGTCCCCTTGACCAGCAGGCCCACAGCACACAGGCACACTAGCAGCTGCGGTGTCTGATAGGCCCCCAGCACTGCTACTGAAAGAACTACAGGAATCAATGAACCAAGCATCATCCCTAATTGTCCCAAGAACAGAAGCGACAGTGGAAGAAACTTCCACAGAGGAACTGACCCTGCGAGCAGCAAAGACAATGTGGAAAATGGCTGATACTAAGGAACACAGCAGCCCTAGTATAATAATACAGGTGAAAGTGATACTGGTGATAAAGTATATCACCAATATACTCGAACAACAGATTATGACCTTGTTTCTGCCATCCCTCTTTCCAACGAACAAAGCTATAATATCAGTAGGCAATGCCAATAAACACCAAATTCAATACTGAGATGAATCACAAGTTGTGCCTGGATCAAACACAGCCTGTCCATCCAAGACTACCTACCAAATGTGCCTCCTGTAATCTAGCCTACAGTGGAGTTGCCAAGAAGCAATCAGCAACAACAAAATATATATAGAAGGGGTCAACTATTCCAGAATATAAACATAATATGGAGGCCATCTCTGTCCTAAGAATTGACCATCTGCTAGAAAGAGTCAGATATTAAACTTTTAAAAGATTTTATTTATTGTTAGAGGGGAAAGGAGGAAGAAAGCAAGGGAGAGAAACATTGATTGGTTGCCTGTCACATGCCCCCAGCCAAGGCCCTGGCCTATAACCCAGTCATCTGCCCTGACTGGGAATTGAACTGGCAAACTTTTAGTTTGCAGGATGTCACACAACACACTGAACCATACCATTCAAGGCCAGATACTGATTAAATCACAATAATACTTTAGAAAATGGAATCATTTGCACTTAACATGTGTTGTCTTTGTAGGCTTGCCTGGGTCTACTGATCTTACCGTTCTGGAATGTGGACATGTGGGAACAGTTGGATCATCAGACGCCAGCTGTATGGGCTTTATCTACAGGGATCCAAGAGTCTGAAGACATTTCCTATGCCTTATATGTTGGAGGACCGCACCCAAAACATTTTCTTATGCTTTCTTCAAGAACCTGATGCCTAAAAAACCACGACATAGTAAGGTATACTCAGAAATATTATAAAATGTGTTAAACTTATTTGTAAGTTAGGATATATAATGAAAGCCACTTGCTTATATGCGAATGCTCTAAGTAGATTGTTAATATAAGGGACAAGGCCTTGTAATGTCTAATGAAACTTGGAAATTGCTTCAATGACCTTGGAAATTGCTTCAATGTTGCCTTTTTTTTTTAATAAAGAGAAAATAGCCCTAGCTGAGCAAAGAGAATTGAATGTAAATATCTCTTTTGGAATATGAAATGTTTGGTTTAACTTAACAGACAAGGTATGCATTTGTTGGCAAATTCTGGAGTTCCCTTTATGAACCAGGAACCATCTCAGGTGTTAGGGTAACAGTGTGGAGCAAGGAAAAGTCCCTGCTCTTCTGAAACTAACATTCTGTTTGGACAGGACTGACCCCAAATGTCAAGTGGTGATCAATACCATGGTGAAAATAAAACTGGGTTATGAGTGACTATAGTGGAATGGCCCGGGAAGGCCTGTAACCTCAAACAGAGGATACATTTAAGCTGACATGAAAAGTATCTCATGTAGAAGCCCTATTGAACACAAAGTCCCTAAAGTGAAAATGAACTTGGTGTGTTTCAGGGAAAGAAAATGTAGCTCAAGCACACAGATAAATGGGAAAGCTATAGATCTCTAAGCTGTGATGTCTTTAAAGTTTAAATTTTTAACAGCAGTGAAGTCAGAATTTTAAGTCAGAAAGTAATGTGACATGATTTCATTTTTAGATGATTCTGACTGTTAAATTGTTAGGGAATAATGGAAGGCAGAAAAATGTTCAGGGGCTGCTTTTTTTCAGCAGCTCAGGCAAGAATTGAGCAGTGGTGACAAAGCAGAGCAGAGATTTAGAATAAGTCTTGGAAGTAAGAGTTGATGGCCATTGCTAATGGTCTGGATAAGAGTGGTGGTTAAGATTCAAAGATAATTCCCCAGTAGAGTGAATGGAGGGTCCTCCATGCTGAAGTGGGGAAAATGAGAAAGATGAGTTTGTGAGGGGTTAAAAATCAAATTTAGACACTTTAAATGTGAGTCCTGTTAGAAATCCAAGTAGATATAACAAGTAGGCAGTTAAACAGCAGTCTGGAGTTGAAGGAAATGGTCAGGGTTAAAGACACAAAAATGGGAGTTATCAGCACAGAGATGTTACTTAAAGATGGAGGGAGAGATTATGTAAAAAGAAAAGCCCACTGAGGAGGAGTTATCAGTGAAATAGGTAGAAAACTAGGGAAGTGGTGTTACCAAAGTTGAAAAGAACAAAAGGCAAAGCTAAAAGAGTTCATTATCACCAAGCCCTTATGTGAAATGTTAAAGGGACTTATTTAAGAAAAAGATTAAAACTATGAACATTAAAATGAGAAACTCATAACTATCAACAACTGAATCTAAAAAAAACACAAAAACCAAAAACGAAGCAAACAACCAGAACAGGAACAGGATCCTAAATATGGAGATCACATGGAGGTTTTATCAGTGGGGAGAGGGAAGGAGGAGAATGGGGGAAAAGGCACAGGAATCAAGAAGCATAATTGGTAGATACAAAATAGACAGGGGGATGCTAAGAATAACACAGGAAATGGAGAAGCCAAAGAACTTATATGTAGGGCCCATGGACATGAACTAAGGTGGGGGATTGCTGGAGGGAAGGTGGGTACCGGGTAGAAGGGGGCAAAGGGAGAAAAATTGGGACAACTGTAATAGCATAGTCAATAAAACATACTGTAAAAAATGTGAGGCAGGAGATAGTCAGGAAGGAGGAAACTCCAGAAGTGCCCCAGGGCTAAGATAAAGGACGACGATACAGGACAGAGACGCTGTCTAAAACCAGTTTTTCCCGCTTTCTGGAAAAGCACTGAATCATGGTGAATCATGAATGCACCTTTGCAGAAAATGCTACATGACCCCTGCTTCATTATAATAGCATTATAATAAATTAACATTGTGCGACCCCGTTCTCCAGTGGCCAGTCAAAGAAAATTATGGGAGACCGCATGCACAGTAGCTTTAAATATAACTACTGGTACATGCACAATAGAAGCCCACCAAAACTAGCCAGGAAAGATCTGCCCTGTTGACACATGCACTGACAAGCAGTACCCTTGGCATCATGGATGGGACGAGGATGGGACGAGGCAAATTCACACGGACTACTGAGTCCTGTGGAGAAAAAGGGCTGGCAAGGCTACTCCCTCAAGGGGGGGGAAACCTCAGAATGGCCTTGCCATCCTCTCAAGGGGAGAGTGGCTTGCTGCAGCAGCCGGGCAACTCTCTCACCAGGGGAGAGAGTACACCGAGCCTTGTCTAGTCAGGCTTTTATTGGGATTTTTACACAGGAGTTCAGGTACAGCTTATTAATCATTGTCAAGCAGTAAACAGTAGATCATATACAAAGAACCATTAGGGTTTCTTCTGAATCAGGGCCTGTCAGGTAAAGGGCTACAGAACTTTGGGAACATAAACTCTTCTGCTTAGGCCCTTATCATCTAACTAAAAACATTCTTAAACAAAGCAGGTCTCACAGGGCTTCACATATTCCTTCTCAGACCTAATTACCCAGGCAACCCACCATTCCCAGCACTGGGCTGCACTGCCTTCCCCATCATAAGTTTTTAGGCTTAAGTGGATTAGAGCCAGGAAGCGCTTCTCCAAGAGGATATGGGGACTTGGGCTTCATCACAGCTAGGGGGAGAGGGTCCATCACTCCCTCTTTGTTGCAGCCCCGGAGTCCTTCCATGATGGCCTCCCTAGTAATTGTGTCTGGCCTAGGTTGCCCCTCCTCTGAGGGGTCTCACCTGTCTCTGACCATCCGACCATACTTTGGGGGCAGGGAGATGAAGCAGGGGCAGCATATGCTGCCAGAGACAAGCCTTGTCTCCTCAGTGGCTGGTATTACAAAGGCCGCTCACAGCCTTAGATATGGGAGACGGTTTACAATTCCTGAAACCAGACAGGGTGGTCCCTAACACCCTGTAAGAATAGAATCCCTCCAGGCCCTGAGGTCAATCTCTTCTCGTACATGGTCTGCTCCCATGTTCTGTGGAGTATGCTAACACTTAATCTGCCTTCTCTCTTTCTGCTATAAGTTCTTTGTGTGTTTAGTTCAATTCTCTGTCTGCAATCACCAAGCACCTGGTTACCTGTGCCCACCTGTGACAAAAGTACTTTAAAGAAAGGATTAAAGAATGATACTTAGTGGCTGGTTGTGGCAATATAGAGATCACTAATCTTGAGGAACAGTTTGGTGGAGATAGCAGCCTGATTAGAGGGGTTGAGGTAAAAAGAGTAGTTTTTCTAACTACAAGAAGAGGCAACTTGGAATTTTCTAAAAGGGAAGCAGAAATTTGACAGCAGGTAGCCATTGGTGTAGATTAAAGAAAATAATTTTAAAAAATAATATATGGACTTCTGCGAAGATGGAGGCATAGGTGAAGACACCGTGCTTTCTCACACAACCAAGTTTAGAGACAACAAAATACTAGCAATAGAAAACATAGCCAGAACACAGAAAATTGAACTTTTCGAAAGTCTGATAACAACGAATTCTTCAGCCTGACTGGTAAGAGGGGCGAAGCCAGCAGCTGGCAGAGAGGGGTTGCACAGGAAAACTCAGTCAGATGAAGTCAGATGGACTCAGGTGTGTGAATCCCAGGCATGGGGTTGCAAAGGTCAGACCCAGTGAGTGACCCAGTGAGCGACTGGCAACCCAGCAAGGGTGCAGGGCAGCAGGTTGACTGGTCACACATTCCTACGCAGATAGACCGGCGAGGGAGTAGGCCCCAGTGGCAGGCAGCAGCAGAGGAGGCTGCCATTTCCCCGCTCTGACCCTGCCCCCATATACAGCCTCACAACCCAGTGACCTGGGTGGCCCCGCCCTGGTGAACACCGAAGGTGCCCCTCCTCATACATAACAGGCCCAAACAGACCAAAACATGGCTCAAGAAGAACTCAAAGCCCCAGAGCTGATAAATCTAAGTGAACAAGAAATTGCCAACCTATCAGATGCACAGTTCAAAACCCTGATGATCAGGATGCTCACAGAACTGGTTGATTTTACTCACAAATTACACGAACATATGAAGGCTAAACTAATTGAAATGAAGGGAATTGCACAGGAAACCAATAGTGATGAAAAGGAAACTGGGACTCAAATCAAGGAAGTGAACCAGAAGGAAGGAAAAAATGACCAAACAGGAAAATATGAAGAAACAAGAACTCAAAAAAATGAGGAGAGACTTAGGAACCTCCAGGACATCTTTAAACGCTCCAACATCTGAATTATAGGGGTACCAGAAGGGGAAGAGAAACAGCCACCAGTGGAAAACTTATTTGAACAAATAATAAAGGAGAATTTCCCCAATCTGGCAAAGGAAATAGACTTCCAGGAAATCCAGGAAGCTCAGAGAGTCCCAAAGAAGTTGGACCCAAGAAGGAACACACCAAGGCACATCATAATTATATTAGCCAAGATTAAAATGGAGAGAATCCTAGAAGCAGCAAGAGATAAGGGGACAGTCACCTACAAAGGAGTTCCCATCAGACTGTCAGCTGATTTCTCAAAAGAGACCTTACAGGCAAGAAGGGGCTGGAAAGAGGTATTCCAAGTCATGAAATCCAAAGACCTACAACCAAGATTAGTCTATACAGCAAAACTTTCATTTAGAATGGAAGGACAGATAAAGTGCTTCTCAGATAAGATCAAATTCAAGGAGTTCATCATCACCAGGCCCTTATTATATGAAATGTTAAAGGGACTTATCTAAGAAAAAGAAGATAAAAAAGATGAACAGTGAAAGGACAGCAAACTCACAGTTATTCAGAACCACACCTAAAACAAAAGCAAACTAAGAGGACAGCTAGATCAGGAGCAGAACCATAGAAATGAAGATCACATGGAGGGTTAGCAACAGGGGAGTGGGAGGAGGAGAAGGGGAGAGAAGGTACAGAAAATAAGTAGCATAGACGGTAGATAGAAAATAGATAGGGGGGAGGGCAAGAATAGTATGGGAAATATAGAATCTAAAGAACTTGAGACACATGGTCATAAACTAAAGGGGAAGGGTGGGGGTGGGGGGGTGCAGGGTGGAGGGGAATGAAGGGGGGAATAGAACAACTGTAATGGCATAATCAATAAAATAAAAATTAAAAAAAATATGTTTCTGTTTTAGAACAGAAGGAATTAGTCCACCGGGTGCTAGCAGACACAAACACTAAACACTGAGAATTGCAGTGGAGAAATAGTGGCTATTTTATTGATGAATGGCATTATCCAGGAGAATGGGAAGCTAATATTCGAAAGCTGGAACTCCTTGATGGCCTGCCCATTACAGATTACATAGGGTAACTAGTTAGTTAAGGGTGAGGTAAGGGTAATGAATCATTTCTTCAGGTCTTGAAGACAGCTCTGAAGTCTTTTCAGACTCCCTCTGGTCTCATGGAAAGTCACCAGGGGGTTGTTCCACCTTAGGGCTCAAAAATTGAAACACAACTTAGAGCAAGATGTTATCTTTGGTCTGCCAGAGGTCTGGTCAGTGTGACTATTAGGTCTGGGGCTACTATCTTCTGCATCAGAGTTTGCTGATGATCTAGGGCAGGGGTGTCAAACTCTTTTTCACTGGTGGCCACATCAGCCTCGTGGCTGCCTTCAAAGGGCTGAATATAATTTCAACTCCTTAACAGTTAAGGAGTAGTTACATTTATACAGTCCTAAAGTTACATTTGGCCCTTCAAAGGCAACTGCGAAGCTGATGTGGCCCCCAGTGAAAATGAGTTCGACACCCCTGATCTAGGGGAAAAGCTAGGATTGAGGGTAATATATAGAGAGAAAGATATGATTTCTAAGCCAAGTTTTAAAACTAAATTTAATCAAAGTCACAAGGACCATGGGTTTCACATATTATAGCAGGTCTGCATGATAGTGAAAGCACCCTAATATAGGGAGAAAAACCAATGCAGGAGAAAAAGAACTTTACAGGCACAGAGCCCTAGAACAAGAGGAGGATTGGAGTCAAAGCACAAACGGAGCTGATTTTGGTAGCCCTGTGATCCCATCCGATTGTGGAAAAGAATGTGTTAAGAAAGGCACTGCTGTCTTTTAGGGCCCTTTCCAAAAATGCCTACTCCACACCCCTTCTCACTCCTCTGCTGCTCTTCCTCGCTTTCTCTTTTTCTTTCTCCCTTTCTCTCCCTCCCTCCCGATAATCTTGCATTATACTTCACAGAGAAGAGTAGTAATGACAAGAATTCCACCTCTTTCACCCCTTCCCGTTTCCCCTACCAACTGCATCACGTATTATTTGATTTCAACACTCAGGTTAGTTCCCTCGTAATTGATCAGTCCACACTCCTAAGGACATTACACCACCCCAGGTCCTGTAAACTAACAAAAATAATCGCACAATAAGAAAAAGCCTAGAAAAGAGGCATAAACCGGGTCCCAATAACTAGGCGGCAAAGGGTACTTCTAAAGAGTGAGCAAGCTGTTACAGCCTGCTTTAAGTTGCTAAATTAGGCCCTCAACAATTTCACAGTAGTTAAGTAAAGAGTGGGCTTGAGGCAAATGTAGAGGTGGCTTTAATGGAGTGGTTGGTGCCCGCTTCTAATAGGCAAGGAATATAATCTAGCAGAGACAGCTGAGCCCTAGCTGCAGCTGCGAGCCAGAAGGCGGTGAGAGAGTCGGCTACACTGCGCATGCCCAGGACGCAGTTGGACTCAGGTGACCAGGCAAATTTGCCTGGCTAAAGATGGCGGCGGAGAAGTGGCCCGGAAGTGCTGCCGCTGGCGGCAGTTGCAACGCTGAGGAGCAGGAGCGGGTTCTACCTATGTTGCTGCTGCCGTTCCCCGCCGAGGCAACCGGGCGGCTGGGAACCTGGGCGCAGTTGCACAAAGAGCAGGAGGTTCTGGGGAGTCTGACTGCTGCAGGCAGCCTTCAAGTGCTTTCTTTTGCGCCAGGCGGCCGGGGCGGGGATGGCTGCTCCCTAGATGGTCCCTTCCGCCAGTAAGTGCTGCGGAAGGGCTGGGCAGTGTGGGGGGCGGGGGGGGGGGGTTGTTCCAGAGCCCTAGCTTGGCTGGCCCCAATGCCCCTTCCCCGCCTGGCGATAGTGGAAGAGGGATGACAACCACGGAAAATGCCTCAGCGGTTAGCCAGGTTCCCTCTCGCAACCTTTCCCGCTTTAGTGGATCCCCAGTTCCGGGTGGGCGGAGCCGGCAAAACCTGGAATGGGTCTCAGCATGGACGCTGATTCTTTTATTCGTTAACAACGTTCGATTAGTTGTCATTGTACTGTTCACCTTGCGCATTTTCTTCTGTCAGTTAAATCGTTATATCAGCTGGGGATCATATTTAATTGGGATGAACCTGATACTTTTTTCTTGCCCCTGAAACATAGCGAGTTTCTTCACAAATGGGCTTTCCTCCCATTCTTCAAGGACAGAGAGATCCTAGTTGGTACACTCAATTATTCACTCAACAAATATTTATTAAGCGCTTACTGTTATCTAGGAGGAGTGCGTAAAAGTTAAATAAGAGACAGTTCTTACATGTGAGGCTTGCGTGATTTAGGAATGCAGGGGGGAAACCCTATAATTAAAATCATATTTACTTTCAATTTTTGTAACTCTTGGTCCAGGACTTAGTTTTTACATCAAGTTTGGTAGTGCCCTCTGAGTCTGACTGGGCTATTTTTATAATAGAAAACGTTTTGGAAACTATCAGCTCTTTAAGACTGAGTAGCCAAGAGGTGCCTTACCTTGGAATCTCCAGGCTCTATAACTGTCTGACAGTAGAGATGCATTTGTTATATCAGTGAATGCTTTAAAATCTCTTCTGTTTGTCTTCTTTATTCCTGATCTCTGGTTGCTAGAAAGAGGAAACTCTCACTAGGGGAAGTAAGCTTATTCAACAGTATTAAGTACCCTATGAATAGAGGGTTGCAGAGTAAAAAGTAGACTGCTTTAGATGTTTGAGAACTTAAAAGGTAAGACATACATGCATGAGTTAATGGGTCATTTATAAGTTACTGCACGCAATTAATAGGAGGGGATGGTTCAAAAAAAGCTTTTTAATTTGAGTTGAATTGAATTTTAATTTAATTAAAATACTTCATAGGGTAAAAATAAGGACAGGTTTATAGTGTCCAGGGATTTACATCCTACTTTTCTTTAAGTACATGTAATCCTTTTTATATTGTTGAAATCACTCTACATTCTATATTTTGTTATTTTCATTGAAAATTGTGTTTTTCCATGCGATTTTACAGTCCATGTGCTAATGATGTTAATGATGTCACAGTATTCATATATAGTATTCAATGGCCACATGTGGCCATTGGCTACTGCAAGACACATTGGTCACAAGACAAATGTGTCTTAATTTGTTGAACATTTTCCATACTCAACATTTATATTGTTAAGGAGGCAGTATGAAAGAGGTGACATCTTTTTAACTGGCTGCCTTCCAGTGGCATGGAGGTCTTATGCACTTTGTGAGTTCCCCAAAATTTGCGTATTGAAACCTTAACCACCCATGTGACTCCAGTTGGAGATAAAGCCCTTAAGGAAATAATTAAGGTTAAATGAAGTGAGAAGGGTGGGTTTCTAATTCTGTAGCACTGGTTTTCTAATAAGAAGAGGGAGAGACACTGGATCTCTCTCTCTCCAAGCACAGAGAGTAAAAGTCTTGTGGGGACAGAGCAAGGAAGTGGTTGTCTGCTAGCTGGGAAGAGCTGCCTCCCCAGAAACCACTCTGTGGGCACCTTGATCTTAGACTTGTAGCCTCCAGAACTGTGAGAAATATGTGTTGTTTAAGAAAAATTTTGTTTTCCAAATTTTCAGTGTAAACAATCAGGAATTGGGTATCAATGAAAAAAATCATTAGTCTAGGCACAAGGATAGAAATACATAATGTGTTAATCTTATTCTAATACATAATGTGTTATTATGTACTAATAAGGACATAATAGCACCAAGTCCAATTTTTCTAGATATTGAACTTACTACTTCTGTAGAAAGAAAGCTTTTTAAAAAGATGAAACTTTATCAGTGTGGTAGCCTCATTTCAGTCCATTGCATTGTTTTCAGAATTGGGACCCTTTTAAAAATGTAATGTACTTTGATTATTTAACTTGAAGCTATACATCATCAGTCTCTTTCCATCCTTGTTAGCCAGTGTTGTTATGTTGACATTACACTGCTGTAAAAATACTGTAACTGTGCTGTCCAGCATGGTAGCCATTAGCCACACATGACGTAAAATTTTAAATTCATTTCTTCAGTTGCATTACTCACATTTCAGGTGCTCAGTAGCCACATGTGACTATTGGCTACTGCATTGAACAATGCTGATCTATAGATCACTTCCATCCTCACAGTGAGAATTCTGCTGGACAGAATTATACTATAACATACCATTTTGGAGTCCTAAGGTCAGTTAATACAAATAATCACTTTCTTTTTAAAAGTTTTTGAAAGCATTTAAGTTACCAAAACTTATTTTGTTCATTGTGAGTACCACCTCAAAAAATTATATACATACTTGGTTGTTGAAACCTGCCCTTAATTATGACAGTTCTTTTCAGTATATCACCAGTCAGTATTCAGGATGAAGAAATAAAAGCAGTCATCATTTCTTTCCCCGTGCGCCCTTTTCACCACCCACTTTTACATTCTCGAGTTGGTGTGAAGAGGCTGAGGGGGAAGAAGTAGGAAGGGGAAGGGGGAAGAGGCAGGAAGTTCTAGAACAGTTTACATTCTCTTTTTTTAAGTAACTTTTAAAGAAGATTTTATTTATTTATTTCTAGAGAAAGAGAGGGAAACGTCAATGTGTGGTTGCTTCTTATGCCTCCCCAACTTGGGGACCTGGCTCACAATCCAGGCATGTGCCCTGACTGGGTATGGAACAGACAAGCCTTTGGTTTGCAGGCTGGTACTCAGTCCATTGAGCCACAGTAGCCAGGGCCATTGTCTTTAATTTAATGTAGAATTAATGCTACCAGGTGAACTAAAGAACTGTACTCCTTCTGCCCTTTCAATCTCCCCATTGTGGGTGAATATTATTGTAGACATAGACTATAAAAAATAACCTAAACTTTTTCCTTAGATTTGTGTGGGAGGATTCTCATAACAGCAGCACACCAACAGAGAGGCCCAGGCTGCTTGCTCTTAGTGAAAATTATGAACTGCTCATCTATGAATTTAATTTGAAAGATGGAAGATGTGACGGAACTATTTTGTATAGCTATACTGAGGAGATGTTGCAAAAGCTTATTGAAGATCAAAATATCAGTAAGTATTTACAGGTGGTCTTTTAGTGTGTTTAAATTTGTGACATTGCTATGTAATTTTGTGTATTTCAGGAAAGGTTCTTACATCCCTAAAATCATGGGAGATCTGCTTTGTCCAGTACTAGCCACTTGGGTTCTTAAGCCTTTGAAATGTGGTTAATATGAATTAAGGTGTCCTTTAAGCATCAAATACGTGCCAGATTTTGAAGACTTAGTACAAAAAAGTAAAATCTCTCCATTAATGGGTTTTTGTGTTAATTATATGTTGAAATAATTTGGATATAATGAGGTAAAAATATATATACTAAAATTAGTTTCACCTTTTCAATACAGCTAGTATTAAAAAATTTTTAATTACATGTGGTTTCCATTTGTGGCCGACATTATGTTTCTACTGGACAGGGCTGATCTCGACTGGTTACAGAGCTACTGATCATGCGTCATTCTGAGGGCCTCGGGGAGCAGAAACCAAGGCACTCGGGCTTCTATTTTTAAGGCAGTAGCATGTTTGTCACTCTTGATTTGAAGGTTCCTTCTTTATCATTAAAATTTTTTTAAATTTATTTTTAGATTTTATATTTATTTTTAGAGGAGAAGGGAGGGAGAAAGGGAGAGAAGCATCAGTGTGTGGTTGCCTCTCGCAAACCCCCATGGGGGCACCTGGCCTGCAACCCAGGCATGTGGCCCAACTGGGAATCGAACTGGTGACACTTTGGTTCACAGGCCAGCATTCAATCCACTGAGCTATACCAGCCAGGGCCTTTCTTTTCATTTTTTAAAAAAGGTGTGTAATTGTCCTTGTGGGGTCCCGTGGGTAAAAAGGCTTTCTGAATGTTCTTCTGGTGTGCTGTCAGACTGGCCATAACAGAAGGAACTGAGACAGTGTGGACCATCTTTATTTATCCCCTTAACCTGCCTTCCAGTGACCACTTGCCTAGGTGGTGTAAATAATAACAGTCTAGAGTTCACCTAGTTAAGTGCCGTTTCTTTTTTGTTTTACCTGTTTTTGTTATATTTATAAAATCAAATTTACCCATTGTAACATTGTGACCAATGAGTTTCTTATAATATTCTTTTGTTTCATAGGTATTTCCTTATTATCTTTGAGAATTCTGTCATTTCACAATAACACATCATTATTGTTCATCAACAAATTTATAGTCCTACACATCATGTTTCCTGAAAAAGATGCTGAGATTAGAGTACTCAACTATTTCACTTTACCCTTGCCTGCCCAGGCAGTGGACAGCATTACCGACACACAGCTCTGCAGAGGAATTCTTTTTGTTTTGAGTAGTTTAGGCTGGATCTGTATCCTTGGTGGTAAAAATGTTGATATTCAGGGGAGGAGAATACCTAGAAAGATTAATTTTCTCAGGCTTTTAGTTTTAAGGAACTGTAGTATAGGTATTTGGTTACTTTTTCAGTAAAACTTTTTAGGGAAAAATCTTCATGAACTTAGAATAACTTTATTGATTCATATTCCATTCAGATATTTTCTAGTGTATGAATGGTTTTTCAAGGTCACAGTCATCTTGTCTAGGTTATTTGTGTTCTTTTTAAGTTGTGTATGCTCTGCATTACCCATTTATTCTAGTATGCTGTTCCAGGAAAGATTTAGATGACTGCTTATGGTAATGCTGTATCCACCTCATAGAATGATGATTCCATCATATTAGTGAATCATATGGTTTGCCTAACCACTTTTATTTATTTTTTGGAAAATATTATGGTTTTTGTGTTGTTGCTTTTTTTCTCTCTAGCAGATCCATCGGTAATCAGCAAAATTATTTCAAAGGCTTGAAAAATGACCTGTTATGTGATTTTGGAACTTTCATTTCTGAATTAGAGGAATATATATATAGATATATGTTATAAAATTTATATTTATATATACATATATATATAAATTTTAGATATATCAGCCTACATTAAAACTTTTGTAAGAATATCAAATTATTGGATTAACTTTATTTTTGTTGCCAGGTTATAGAACACTGCTATCCAACACAGCACTAAGAAACTGGCTAGCATGACTGAGGAACTAAATTCTTTATTTTATTAAATTACTTTAGATTTAAAAGCTGATGCTCAGTTAAGCTATTGGAAAACTTTTATGTATTTTCAAATGTAAATTATATAAAGTCTAAATACAGATCAGGTATTTTCAGTAAAAATTCAGTGTCAGAATTGAGATATGCTATAAGTATAAATTAACA
Organism: Artibeus jamaicensis; assembly: GCF_021234435.1. NCBI lineage: Eukaryota > Metazoa > Chordata > Mammalia > Chiroptera > Phyllostomidae > Artibeus > Artibeus jamaicensis. Next base: position 105,402 of record NW_026521754.1, read on the forward strand.
GATGTTGGACACATAAAAATGATGTAAATATCTCAACTTTTTTTCTGATTACAGGTTGAAATGGTATTTTGGATATGTTGAATTAAGTAAAATATGTTATTAAAATTAGTTTCACAGACTTCTTTTTACTTTTTAAATAAGGCTACTAGAAAATTTTCAATGATGAACATGGTTCACATTATATTTCTCTTGGACAGCATTGTTGTAGAACACTAGTGGAAAATATTGCCAGTGTCCCGGGGCCTGCCACAGAGTGGGTATTCAGCAAGCATTGTTTAATGAACACTCTGTCGGGTCGTGTATTGGGTCACCAACTTCATAGTCATCTGGTACTGTGATGGGGCAGCCTGTGTCCTTCAGTTATTGCACCCACAGGGTTGGAGCAGCTAAGCCTATAGCTCTGTCCATCTTGTAGTTTAAATGGTTAGGCATACTTAAGACTGTCATTTTCTTTAACTCTTAACTCAAAGACATTTTTGATATTGTGGATGGTACACATGTAGCTCATGTGGATTTAGCACTTCACCAAGAAGATATGTGTAATGAGCAGCAACAGAAGCCAGCCAAGATTTCCTTTACTTCACTGAAAGTGTCTCAAGACCTAGATGTTGCAGTGATTATCAGCTCCTCCAACTCTGCGATTGCTCTTAACTTAACTTTGTACTTCAGGTATGTAGATTGCTGCAGTCTCTAGTTTGAAGTAAATAATTTGAGCCATAAAAGGTTTAAAATGTACTTGTTAGCTTTTTGTTTATACTAGCTTATTTCTATTCATTTAGGTCATGTTTTAGCTACTACGTAGTGAGGTTGTTCCTGTGTAACAATGTGTGCAAATGACCACTGATTACCTTTTTATTTCTGGATGTATATCAAAATGTTGACTTTGATTTATGTATGTCATTATATATGGCTTATGTCATCCTATAAGTGGAAAAGCTATCCAGCACAATTTTAAAAGCCATTGGCTTTTTAAAAAATATTTTATTTATTTATTTTTAGACAAAGGGGAAAGGAGGGAGAAAGAGAGGGAGAGAAAAATCAGTTGGTTGCCTCTTGCACACCCCCAACTGTTGGCCCAGCCTGCAACCCAGGCATGAGTTCTGACTGGGAATCGAACCACTGACCTTTCAGTTCCCAGGCTGGCACTCAATCCACTGACCCACACCAGCCAGGGCAAGCCATTGGCTATTATACATTGTTTATTCATCTCTTGCCTCACGTTAGAGTAAAAGAGAAATGGTATTTACCATGTGATAGGATTCTTATGTGGCTCAGTGTCTCAGCTTCCTTGGGGATTACTTATCTCTTAAAAGAGTTTGACAAGATATACTAAACTAACTTTATTCAGCTGAAGATTTCCTCAGGTGTTTTCCTTGGAGAGTTCACACTTTTGACTGTCTAATATATTAGTAAAAATTGAGTGCTTATTTATCTTGCTTTTCAATTCAGATAGTATTCTAGTTGCTTATGATTCTATAATGTTTGTGGGGGGGGGTGTGCACATGCTCACACACACACACACACCCAGTAGCTTATACATTGCAACTTGGTTATGTAAAAGTTGGCCAGTGCACATTTAGGACTTTAGTATTTAGGGCCATTCAAAATCATTTGGATTTTTGGTCCTAACTTAATATTGAATAAGATAACAAATCCATGTAATTAGAATGTTTTTGATGGGTTTTATTTCTTCTTGGATCACCAAAAAAATGATAAATTCATCTTTACATTCTATCAGAACTTCTCATCACTGTGATTTTTTTCTTTCTTTTTGGTTTTAATCTTTGAGTAGGGTTGATTAGCAGTACAGATTGTGTGCTTGTTCATCAGTAGGCTATTTTTACTGACCAAAACATATCTGTATATGTAGTTACCCTTAATCATCAGTAAAAACAATTTGACAGGAGGAGGAAGAAAAGCCTACTCAGGCAGTCTGATCCTTGAGTATAGGGTTCTGTTCCTTTGAGACACTGAGAGAACTCTGAAGAGGGCACCAGGCACATTCCTTTGAACAAATTTCATTGAACTCAGCCGGGTAACATCAGCCAAAGAGCTACTGTTATTCCCTGCATTAAATTTAGGGATCTGCCCTGTCCAGCTAAGTAAGTAATCTCTTTTCATTAATTATTTATGTAAACGCTCTTTAATTAATGTAACTTCTTTGCCATTGACTGCATGTTTTATTTTGTAAGTGTGCTCTGAAATCTGTCTCTGTCTTTCTTGCTTCATGGTTCCAGCTCTTTCCCCTGATACAGAATGTCAGTCCCTCCTTTTCATTTTATCAAGTCCTGTTCATCCTTTGATACCCACTGATTTCATGAAGCCTTTTCTTACTAAAAATCTTTTCCTCTTGTAATTTTATACTCATTTTATAATTTTTCCTCTTTGAACTTTCATAGCATTTCTGCTTTGAACTACCATTTAGCACTTAATTGTATAGTTTTGTATTACTTCCCTAATTTTTTTCATGTTTCTGATAGAGCTTCGAAGCTCCTCAAGAACCCAAACTCATGCTTTTTTCTTTAAGTTCATTGTCAGTGACTTGTCTTCCAGTTTATCTTAGCTGTCCACTCTCATGTTCATACCCTGGGCTTTGCCATCATTTAAAACTGCTCCCCCCTCAAATTACTGTTCGACATATCTCACTGACCACAACTTCTCAGATTTTCCAGCTTGCTTATTCATTCAGATATTCCCACTTCTGTTATCTGACCTCAGTGGAATTTCCAGTTTGTGGACCTTTCCCCCTCCTGTCTTGACTTCCCTCTCTTTCCAGCATAGGTTCTATGCCCAGTATTTCAGTTACTTTCTGGGATGCACTCTGTAACTCTTTGTTTTTTAAAGTATATTTTATTGATTATACCATTACAGTTGTTCTGTTTCCCCCCTTCATTCCCCTCCACCCTGCACACCCCCTCCCCTACCATTCCCCCCTTTAGTTCATGACCACGTGTCTCAAGTTCTTTAGATTCTATATTTCCCATACTATTCTTGCCCTCCCCCCTACCTATTTTCTACCTACCATCTATGCTACTTATTCTCTGTACCTTCTCCCCCCTTCTCCTCCTCCCACTCCCCTGTTGCTAACCCTCCATGAGATCTTCATTTCTATGGTTCTGCTCCTGATCTAGCTGTCCTCTTAGTTCGCTTTTGTTTTAGGTGTGGTTCTTAATATCTGTGAGTTTGCTGTCCTTTCACTGTTCATCTTTTTTATCTTCTTTTTCTTAGGTAAGTCCCTTTAACATTTCATATAATAAGGGCCTGGTGATGATGAACTCCTTGAATTTGATCTTATCTGAGAAGCACTTTATCTGTCCTTCCATTCTAAATGAAAGTTTTGCTGGATAGAGCAATCTTGGTTGTAGGTCTTTGGATTTCATGACTTGGAATACTTCTTTCCAGCCCCTTCTTGCCTGTAAGGTCTCTTTTGAGAAATCTGCTGACAGTCTGATGGGGACTCCTTTGTAGGTGACTGTCCCCTTATCTCTTGCTGCTTTTAGGGATTCTCTTCTTCATTTTAATCTTGGCTAATGTAATTATGATGTGCCTTGGTGTGTTTCTTCTTGGGTCCAACTTCTTTGGGACTCTCTGAGCTTCCTGGATTTCCTGGAAGTCTATTGCCTTTGCCAGATTTGGGAAGTTCTCTTTTATTATTTGTTCAAATAAGTTTTCCACTGGTGGCTGTTCCTTTCCCCTATCTGGTACCCCTATAATTTGGATGTTGGAGTGTTCAAAGATGTCCTGAAGGTTCCTAAGCCTCTCCTCCTTTTTTTGAATTCTTGTTTCGTCATATTTTCCTGTTTGGTCATTTTTTTTCCTCCTTCTGGACCACTTTCTTGATTTGAGTCCCAGTTTCCTTTCCATTACTATTAGTTTCCTGTGCATTTCCCTTCATTTCAATTAGTTTAGCCTTCATATGTTCTTCTAATTTGTGAGTAAAATCAACCAGTTCTGTGAGCATCCTGATCACCAGTGTTTTGAACTGTGCATCTGAAAGTTTGGCTATATCTTCATCACTTAGATTTATTGGCTCTAGGGCTCTGAGTTGTTCTTGAGCCATGCTTTGATCTGTTCATGCCTGTTACATATGAGGAGCAGAGCCTTAGGTGTTCACCAGGGCGGGGCCACCCAGGTCACTGGTTTGTGATGCTGTCTGTGAGGGCGTGGTCAGAGAGGGGCCACCCAGGTCGCTGGTTTGTGACGCTGTATATGGGGGGATGGTCAGAGTAGGACAATGGTGGTCACCTCTGCCGCTTCTAGCCACTGGGGCCTGCACTGTCTTTCTCACCGCTCGCTCCTTCACCAGTTTATCTGCATGTGAATGTGTGACTGAGGTCAGCCCTCAGTGAGTTCACTGCCTTGTGCGGTGAGTCCTCAGTGTTTCCACCCGCTACTCCACACCTGGGATCCGCCCATGGCTGCCTGCGCACCTGGGTCTCGCGCTCGGGTCAGTCCGGTGGATCTTTCCTGCCCGACCCTGCTCTGCTGCTGGCTCTGCCCCTCTTACTGGTTTGGCTGAAGGGTTCGTTGTTGTCAGACTTCCATATAGTTCAATTTTCTGTGGTTTGGCTGCATTTTTGTTGCTAAAACTTTGTTGTTTTTAAACTTGGTTGTGCGAGAAGGCACAGTGCTTCCACCTACGCCTTCATCTTGGCAGAAGTCACACTCTGTAACTCTCGCTCCTGTCCTCATAGCACTTGCTCTGAGAATTATTTCTTTACTCTCCCTTCTGAGTTTCTGCACCCAAGCAACTAAGCACTTATATGAAAATCACCAAGAAAAATTGATACCATTGTAAGTTCACACTCACAACCTTCAACTGGTCTCTCGATAATAATACCTGGAAATTTCACAATGATTTTTTTTCCTGAGCCCATTTTTTACAACAATGTTTCTAAGCCTCCATTTTCCTCAGACCTCTATTCATTTCTTTACCCCGAGCTCTTCTTGGGTGACTTTGCCTCTTGCTTTGTAAAGGAACAGAACCCATATAATGGGAGCTCCTTTGGTTTCTCACATTATATTACAAACCCACTTTTCTTCACCCATCTTCTCTGTCTTTCCTTCTATTACAACGGATGGATTTTCCACCTTTTAGGAAAACTCATCTTAGTGTGTGCTCTGTCCTCAGGGATCATTTTCCCTTTCCTTTCTTTTCTGTATTTCCAGCCTCTTGACTATTAGATCCACATCCAGTAAACACCAGGTCCTAGCCGTTCTATCTTCATAAATGTTTCTTGAATCTGTCCATCTTTCTTAACTCCTCTGTCATCACTGATCCATCCCACTGTCATCACTTACTTGAACTCACTTAACAGCCTTGTAATTGGTCCTCCCATGTCTGTTCTTACCCCCTCAAATCCATCTTCTGTAGAGTAACCAGAGTGCTGTCAAAGTCTGTATCTTATAAGAGGTAGAGCCAGGTATTATCATCTGGGGACAGGGTATAGACCTTCTCCATGTATCATCTTGTTGCACTGTCACCCTGCCTCCTTTAACTTTTTTTCATCGTCTCCTTGACAAATATAACATGTTACCTTCAAATTGTTAAAAGGGTTAATAGTTAATAATTTAAGTAAGTGCTCAGGGTTTAAATGCCTTCCTTTCTCCCCACAGCTACTCTTCTGCATCTGATCATGTCACTTCCCTTATCTAGCGTCCTTTTCCCCTCCCCAAGATAAAAACTAAAAATCCCTAATAACCCATAAACCGTGAACCATCTGTCCTGCCAAAGTCTCCAGCTTCTCTCACACCACGTTGCTTCCCTTTCACTATGCTTTAGCTACCCTAGCCGCCTTTGCATTTCTCTAACATGACAGCCCTCTCTTTGCATGTACTCACCCACATGCATATCTTTGTCTTCCTAGTTTTTATGCATTTCTCCTGTCTCAGCTTAACTCTTTGTGGTGTCAATATATTGAGTGCTTAGAAACCTTTTATGGACACACCTCCCTGGTTCAAATTCAGCTCCATTGTTTCTCTGAGCCTTGGTTTCCATATCTATATTATTTCTTAGGGTTGTTGAAAGGCTTAAATGAGATAATTTATGTAAAGTTTTTATCATAACATCTGCAATATAGTAGACAGCAAATCTTCCTGTATCTTTGTAAAGCTAACTGCCCTTAAGGGTCAACTTTTTAAAAATGCAGATGTAATTGACATATAACATCATATTAGTTTTAGATGTACAACATAATGACTCCATATATGCATAAGTGGTAAAATGATCAACACAGTAAATCTGGTTAACATCTATCACCATACATGGTTACAGATGGGTTAAACTCTTAAAACTGACTTTATCATTCTGCTTTAAGTAATGGAGATAAGAAGGAGTCCTGTTCAGGGAAACTTACTGTCTGTATTCTTCCTTCTCTGTGACATACATACCTGCCTCTCACCTCCCAATTTTTAATTGGAGCAGTAGTAATACAGGTTTGGACTTGATCTCGATTTTTGACTGTGCCTGTTATTTTTAAATGTAGGCAACACCCAGGACACCTACTTTGTGAAAAAATTCTGGAAGATGTTCCTATTGAAGGCCCTAAAGGGATAGATGAAGATGATCCTGTTAATTCTGACTATAACATGAAACTGACCAAGTTTTCCTTCCAAGTTGATAGGTACAGAAATGTTTTTGGATTTGTTTTATTATTTTCATTTTGTTTTGTCATGCTCACTCCATACCCTTTCACTAAAGGTATTTACAGAGAGAGGCACTTTTTGGAAAAAGTGCAGCTTGTTCTTTGTTGAGTGTTTTTACTTAGTGCCTTTCCCTTGTAACAGCTGTGAGTTCTACCCTTTCTTCCAGGTCTTGGAAAGCCCAGCTGTTATCACTGAATGAAAACATAAACAGCTCCAAACTGGAGGTTTCCCATTATGCTCCATGGTTCCAGGATATTTTGCATCTGGAGCCCCCTGAATCTAATAACCACTGCACCAGTGTGCCAGTTTGGGCTTTTGTTCCACAGGACATAATGCGCAGTCAGTATAATTTTTCACAGAAAGATCATGCCAAGACCAGTGACCCAGGGAGAGCATGGAAAAGAATGTACATCAGTGAACAAGAGGAACCCATCGAGCTTCGATGTATGTCTGTGACAGGATTCACTGCACTGTTCACTTGGGCAGTGAAGAGGAAAGGCTGCACCATTGTCCTTTGGGATTTGGAGACTGAGGGCATGCAGTGCTTTTGCCTTGGCAAGAAGTGTATTCCTATAGACAGTAGTGGAGACCCGCAACTGTGCCTTGCTTTGACAGGTGAGAATGTCTTGTGTCAGGTTGTTTGTTGCTGAGAAGTCATGTACTTTCTCTTAATGTATTTTACTTTTGCTGCCCTCTGGTGTTAGTGCCTACTTTGTTCTCTCTCTTTGTTTAAAGATTTTATTTATTTTTTTGTTTTTTAGAAAGAGGGGAAGGGAGAGAGAAAGAGGAGAGAAATATCATTGTGTGAGGTGAATATTGATCGCTTGCCTCTTCCACACCCCAAGTGGGGACCTGGTCCACAACCCAGGCATGTGCCCTGACTGGGAATTGAACCAGTGACCTTTTGGTTCAGTCAACCCACTGAGCCACACCAGCCAGGGCAGTGCCTACTCTCTTTTCTAAGTGATAATCTTTCATAGAGGAAGTTTGTTGTTACTCTTGTTTTCTCATATGATTTCTGCTCAGCTAACTGTTAAGATACTAAGTTAGAGAAAGTTTAAGAGTAATAAAGTTTGTTTTTTATACAGGGAGTCTTCACTTGACTTACATCCATACAAGCACAGGTTGCAAGTTAGCTGCTCATGGGCCATATATGAACTGCAGATTTATTTTGTTTGGCTTGTACTATCTACACTTAAAAAAAAAGATTTTATTATAAACATGTAAAATTAGAGGACTTCACACAAAATCTGGATTTCCAACTGTTCCTGAAAAATTATAAGATCTGGCAAACACTGGACCTGCATTCTTGCAGAGTAATTTGTGGGTTGGAGCTGAATCTCATCTCTCTTAGATGAGCCCTTTTCTTTCCAGTTAGCTTTCTATTGCATGTCTTTCACCACCTGCCTTGTCCCTATAGGCATTTGGGTTTGATATTTCAGATATGCATTAATTCCATAACCTCCTACAAAGCTACTGGATGTTATGACTGAACAAACCATGTGCGTCCTCAGTACTCCATTTTGGTAATCATGTATTTCTGTATGTCAGGAGCATTCTATTAATTGTTTCACTTTAGTAAACCAGAAATGTAATGTGTCTTTAAATAGTTAAAAATTCCAGGTGTCAATTGTACAAGATAATACAAAATAGAAAAGTGAAATTTAGTGCTATTTAATAGACTGCATTGTTCTTACTAGAATTTGCCTTATAGTCAGCATTTTAAAAATAGAATACTTTAAAAACATTAAAAAATCACGATGAGTTAATTAAGATCATAATAATACCTTGTGTCCAATAAATTTATTTGTAATTATAGTGCAGAAGTATTGGATAATTAGACATAAGTTCCTGGTCCTGGCTGGCTAGCTCAGCTGGTTAGAGTTTCATCCTGATACACCAAGATTGTGGGTTCAGTCTCTGGCCAGGGCACATATAAGAAAGCAAACAATTAATGCATAAATAAGTGAAACAACAAATTGATCTCTCTCTCTTTCTCCTCCTTCTTCCTCCTGCCTCCCTTAATCTCTCTCTAAAATCAATCAATAAAAAAGTTTTTTAAAAGAAATTAATTCCTGTCATAATCCTAAAACCCAAATCCTACTAATTTATTAAAGTTAACTTTTTTTTCCTGTAGAAAATGGACTGTCTCTGATTTTGTTTGGTTTGACTCAAGAGGAGTTTTTAAATAGACTAATGATCCATGGAAGTGCCAGCACTGTGGACTCTCTTTGCCATCTCAATGGTTGGGGAAGATGCTCAATCCCCATACATGCACTAGAGGTAACAGAATTAAATGTCTGTAGAATTTTGTTTGATTATTTTTTTGTCATATACTCTTATTTGACTAAAGACTTGGGAGAATTTATTTAACCTAGCAGTAAAAAGAACTACAGTCTTTATCCATCTGTTTGCCTTTTTCTGGCTATTTCATTATTACCCTAATTCGGCTTAGCAGTTTATACTTTGGGGCTTTAAAAAATATAAGATTATAACAAACACTATTTAAGGAAGCAAAAGTTACAAGAAAGGGAGGCAGCAATGAGCTGATGAGACTAAATGAAATGGAAGCAAGCTACAGAAAGCTTGAACAGGGTGATTTTTTATTCCTTCCTTGTAGTTCTTACTCCTCCAAGTCAGTTATAGACACAGTATCATTTGAATTTATATAGCATTTTCTAGTTCACACTCTTTTTTTATATATTTATATCTACTTTTGTCCTAAAATAACCACATGGGTAGTTTTTCATTTCATCTTTCAGATGAAAATCCTTAGGCTCAGAATGGTTGAATGAGAGCCATGCTAATAAAGGCAGGAGCTAGAATCAAAGTCAGGGCACTTTCTACTATACCACACAGCCCCTGAAGTCAAAAAGTAGAAGTTAATAAAAAATAATGATAGCTTTATTGAGATATAATTCACATACCATAAAATTCACTCATCTAAAATATACAGTTCAGTGGTGTTTAGTATATTCAGAGTCATGCAGCCACCACCACCATGTAATTCCAGAACACTTTCATCACCCCCCAAAAAACTCTGTACCTATTAGCAGTTACTTCCTGTTCCTTGAGGACTCCTGATTCCCAAGCACAAATCAGTCTGTCTCTAGGTTTGCTTTTTTTATACATTTCATATAAATTGTAATTTTAAAATATGTGGATTTTTGTGCCTGGCTTCTTTGACTTAGCATGTTTTTTAGGTTCATCCATGTGGTAGTATGAACCTAGTATGTTTCAGTACTTCATTCTTTTCTATGGCAGAATAATACTTTATTATGTAAATCAGTTGATAGATACTTGTGTTGTTTCCACTTTCTGGCTATTATGAATAATCCTGCTGTGAATGGTTTTTACGTCACCATATGTTTTCATTTCTCTTGGGTATATGTCTAGCAGTGGAATGACTGGGTCATTTAACTTTTTGAAGGGCCACCAGACTATTTTCCATAGCATTTGCACTATTTTACATTCCCACCAGCAATATGTGAGGGTTTCAATAGCTCCACGTCCTTGTCAACACTTACTGTTCACCTTTTGTATTATAGCCATCCTAGTGGCTGCCGAATCAAAATGAAGTGGTATCTCATTGTGATGTTGATTTGCATTTTGCTGATGAATAATGTTGAATATGTTTTCATATGCTTATTGGCCTTTGGAGAAATGTCTATTTAAATCCTTTGTCCATTTCTAAATTGAGTTCTTTGTGTTTATTTTTGAATCCTTTGTGTTTATTTTTGAATTCTAAGAGTTCTTTATATGTCCTGGATACTAGACATTTAAGAGATATAAAATCTGTAAATATTTTCTCCTATTCTGTGTATTTTCTTTTTATGTTCTTGATGGTAGTCTTTGAAACACAAGTTTTTCATTTTAATGAAGTCAATTTTTTTTTATTAACTTGTGCTTTTGGTGTCATATCCACGAAACCATTTCTGAGATTTGCTCTCATAAGAGTTTTATAGTTTTAACTCTTACATTTTAGGTCTCTGATACATTTTAATTAATTTTTTGTATATGGTATGAGGAAGGGATACAACTTCATTCTTTTGCATGTGGATATTCAGTTGTTCCAGCATCCATATGTTGAAAAACTTACTTTTTATATTGCAAAATATCATTGTAGAAGACTTGAGTAATAGCAGGAAAAAGAAAATTTGGCACGTATAAATCTATTATCCAGAAGTAATCATGTTTGCTATTAAGGTTATTTCCTTATACTTTTTTCCTAAATATTAATGTTGATCTCAGGTGTTACTTCATAATTTTATTATCAACCCTATAGGTAAGTATGACTATTATCCCCATTTTATAGATGTGGGAGCACAGAAATGTTAGGAAATCTAATTCAGATATACATGGACAGTAGGTTATAGTGGCAGGATTTGAACCCAGGCAGTGTGAATGCAGAGCCTCTGCTGTTACACAATGTAGGTGCATGTGTCTGAGTTTAATTAGGACTTCATGGAATATATAGCGTTGTTTTGGCTCCCCCCACACAAATGAGTGAGTACGTATAAGTGACAACACAATAATAAAACAAATACCTTTTTACCCATCATGCTGGCAAGAACTAGATTATCAACAATATTTTTAAAAATATTTTATTTATTTATTTTTAGAGAGTGGGGAAGGAGAAAGGGAAGGAGAGAAACTTCAATATGTGGTCCCCCACTGGGGACTTGGCCCACAACCTAGGCATGCCCCCTGACTGGGAATTGAACCAGCAACCCCTTGGTTCACAGCCCCCGCTCAATCCACTGAGTTACACTGGCCAGGGCGATGATCAGGAATATTTTTTTAATGTGTGCTCCTCCTCATTCTATTTCCTTACCTCACCCAGCTTCAGAGTTAAGTGCCATTCTGAAAAATTTAAGCATCTCTTTCTTTTATTTTACTCCATAGAAATGTATCTTCAAATAATGATACTTAGTTTTGACCTGTTGAATTTTGTTTAAAGTGGAATCACTGTGTGTATTCTTTTCGGTCATACTTTTTTCTTTTCACTCAACACAATTAAAAAAAATTTATTCATGTTCTTTCATATAACTGTAATTCATTCAGTTTCACCCCTATATAGTAACTTATTGTATAAATATGTATTTACTCAACTTTAGCTTGTTCCCAGTTGTTTTCTGTTATAAACCATGTTGCTATAAACATTTTCTTATGTATCTTCTGTAGCACTATGCAAGAGTTTCTCTGTGGGGGTAGTAGAATTGCTGGGTCATAGGGCATGTGCATCTTTAACTTTCTTAGATAGTACTGTAGTTTTCCAAAATTGTTTTATCAGCTTGCGCTCTCAACCAGCATCATAGGTGAGTTCTCATTGTTATGTGTTTTTGCCAGCATTTGGCATATTCAGATTTTAAGTTTTGTGACACATGCGTAGAAATGATTTGGTTCTTGACTTTTTCCATCTGACTTATTTTGCTTAGCAGGATATACTCAAGGCTTATTCATATTGTCACAAATGGCAGTACTTCATCTTTTCTTATGGGTGAATAGTATTCCATTGTATATATGTACCACATATTCTTTATCTAATATCTATCAAAACACAATGAGCCTTGGCTGGTGTGGCTCAGTAGATTGAGTGCTTATCTGGGAAACAGAGGGTCACAAGTTCGATTCCTGGTCAGGGCACATGCTGGGTTGGAAGCCAGGTCCCCAGTAGGGGGCGTTTGAGAAGCAACCACACATTGATGTTTCTCTTCTTCTCTCTCCCTCACTTCTCTCTCTAAAAGTAAATAAAATCTAAATAAATAAATAAATAAAAATTTAAAAAGCTTTACAAATCTTAAAAGACACATTGAAACCTATATAATTTTATTAACCAATGTCACCCCAATAAATTTAATAAAATTTAAAAATATTTTGCCTGTCTTATGGTATGATGGGTTTTAATTTGCATTTCCCTGATTACAATTCTGCATCTATATATATTTATATTTATATGTTTGTATAGACAAACATATAAATGTTTATTTGTGTTTCTATAAATACAATGTTTACATAGTAACATTAACAAATGTTGTACAAATATAATATTATGTTGGAATTTGGATTTCTTTGGTAAACTGACTGTTTAAGCCTTTTACTCTCTTAGGGTATTTGTCTTTTTCTTAGTGGATTGGAGTTTTTATATATTCTAGATACCAATGTTTTGTTGGAAGTATTGTGAATATATTCTGATTTGTCTTTTTACTTTCTTCACCACATTTCTCATTTTTTGGCTGCCTTATAATCCCTTTATTATTTTTTATTTTTAAATAAATTTTATTGATTATGTTATTACAGTTGTCCCAATTTTTCCCCCTTTGCCTCCTCCTCCCATTATCCCCCCTTTTCTCCAGCAATCCCCCACCTTAGTTCATGTCCATGGGTCGTGCATATAAGTTCTTTGGCTTCTCCATTTCCTACACTATTCTTAATATCCACCTGTTTATTTTGTACCTACCAGTTATGCTTTTTTAATCCCTGTACCTTTTCTCCCATTCTCCCCCTTCCGCTGCCCAGTGGATAATCCTCCAAATGATCTCCATACCTATGATTCTGTTCCTGTTCTGGTTGTTTGCTTACTTTGCTTTTTAGATTTAGTTGTTGATAGTTGTGAATTTATTGCCATTTTAATGTTTATAGTTTTGATCTACTTTTTTCTTAAATAAGTCTCTAACATTTCATGTGTTAATGGCCTGGTGATGATGAACTCCTTTATCTTGTCTAGGAGGCACTTTATATCTGCCTTTCCATTCTAAATTATAGCTTTGCTGGATGGAGTAATCTAGGTCCTTGCATTTCATCCCTCTGAATACTTCTTGCCTGCAAAGTTTCCTTTGAGAAATCAGCTGACAGTCTTATGGGAACTCCCTGTAGGTAACTTAGTGCTTTTTTCTTACTACTTTTAATAAGAGTCTCTCTTTATCTTTAACCTTAGGCATTTTATTTTATTTATTTTTTAAAGATTTTATTTATTTATCTTCAGAGGGGAAGGGAAGGAGAGAGGGAGAGAAACATCAATGTATGGTTGCCTTTCCTGCTTCCCCTGCTGGGAACTGGCCTGCAACTCAGGCATGTGCCCTGACTGGGAATCGAACTGCGATCCTCTGGTTTGCAGACCTGCACTCAATCCACTGAGCTACACCAGCCAGGGCTAACCTTAGGCATTTTAATTTGATGTGTCTTAGAAGCCTTTCCTCATTCTTTTAAATTCTTTTTTCTTCTTGCTGTTTTGGTTGAATGTTTATTTCTTCCTTAGGTTCCAAATCATTGATTTGAATCCTGGCTTCCTCCTTCCACTGGTGGTTTCCTGAAGATTTTTAAAATTTCACTTAGTGTAACCTTCATTTCTTCCTTTATGTTGTTGCTGTACTTAATGAGTTCTTTGAGCATTCTGAGCACCAGTGTTTTGACTTTGCATCTGATAAGTTGGTTATCTCCATTTCATTTAGTTCTTTTTCTGTGGTTTTGTTCTCTTCTTTCATTTGGGCCATATTTCTTTGTCTCCTTAATTTGGCTGCCTCCCTGTGTTTGTTTCTGTGTATTAGGTAAAGCTGCTTTGACTCCTTGTCTTAGTAGCACTACCTATTGTAGCACACTGTAAATTATGTGGACTGGAGTCTTAGGTAATCACCAGGGTAAGGGCAACTCATTTCAGCGTTTTGTGACTCTGTGTTAGAGGAGGACACAGAGAGGGGACAGTTAGCTGCCTGGCTTCCAGACATTTGCCCAGCACTCAGCCAGTTTCCAGTCATTTTACCTACTTCCCATATGCAACTGGTGCCCTTCCAGCTGTTGCCTGGTGGTTAATCCCAGAGTGGGTGGGTTGATATACCTTCTAAGTTCCTGCAGCCCTTTAAACCTAGTCTCCTAAAAATCCAGCAGTTTTCTCTGCTGCCCCAACCTCTACTGGTTTTTACAGCCAGGTGTTATGGCAATTTATCTTCCTGGTGCTGGAATCCTGAGCTGTGTGTTCTAGCTTGGGGCTAGGATCACTTGCTCCCAAGGTTTTTATCCACCATGCATGAATATGGGACCATTCGTTCCATTGCTGCCACCCACTCTCCATACCACACCATGTCTCCACACCTCTCTGCCTGTCTCCATGGCTCACCCCTTCTGCCCTTCTGAATGAATGTGGCTTCATTAAATCCTTGGTTGTTGAGCTTCTATAGCGTTCAATTTTCTTATGGTTCTGGTTGCTGTTTTGAGATCTAGTTGTAATTCTTTCTGTGGTTGTACCAGGAGGTGAAGTGTGTCTACTTATGCCTCCACCTTGACTGGAAGTCCATGTTTCTAATTTTTATGTAGTTTAATCAATCAGCATTTTTCTTTATAGTTTGTGACTTTTATTGTGAAGTCATGAAGATGTTTTAATATTTTTTCCTAAATTTTAAAATTATGACTTTGACATTTAAGTCCTTTTCCATTTGGAATGTATGTTTATGCCTGGTATGAGGTAAAGACCTATTCCCCTCCCCCCATATTGATTACCATTTATCCCAGCACAGTTTTTTTCAAAAGTCCTTTTACCACTGATTTGAAATGTCTTGCCAAGTTTATACATATGCATGAGTTTGTTTCTAGGTTTCATTGGTCTCAGTCTGTCTTTAAGTCATTTCCATTCTCTCTTAATTATAAACCCCTCACTTTATTATTCTTTGGGATGTTTCTGCTATTCTTCTTTCTCTTAACCTTCTTCCATATTTCAGTATCAGCTTTTCAAGTTTCATGAAAAGCTGTTAGGACTTTTATTAGAATTATATTATATCTATATATCAAGTTGGGAAGAATTGACATCTTTAGGATATTTAATGTTCCTATGCATAAACATAATCTCTCTCCCAAATTTTTTCATTTATGTCTTCCACTAAAAGTTATAATTTTTATAGTAAGAGCCTGATTTTTTTGTTAGCTTTATCTTTGGTATGTGTTTATATTTACATATTATATATGTGTATATATATTTATATTTAAATACTATACATCAAAATAAACACAATACATATTTGTATTTAAATACTATCTATTGCTATTGTAAATAGCATAATTTTAGTTTACATTTTATCAGTAGTATATAGAAATACATTTAACTTTTCTCTATTGAATTTTTGTCTCTAGCAAATCTGCTAATTTCTCTCTCTTTTAAAAATATATTTTATCGATTATGCCATTACAGTTGTCCTATTTCCCCTCCTTCATTCCCCTCCACTCTGCATACCCCTCTCCCACCATTCCCCCCTTTAGTTTATGACCACGTGTCTCAAGTTCTTTAGATGCTATATTTCCCATACTATTCTTGCCCTCCCCCTATCTGTTTTCTACCTACTTTCTATGCTATTTATTCTCTGTACCTTCTCCCACCTTCCCCTCCTCCCACTCCAGTGTTGCTAACCCTCCATGTGATCTTTATGTCTATGGTTCCACTCCCGATCTAGCTGTCCTCCTAGTTTGCTTTTTGTTTTAGGTGTGGTTCTTAATAACTGTGAGTTTGCTGTCCTTTCACTGTTCATCTTTTTTATCTTCTTTTTCTTAGATAAGTCCCTTTAACATTTCATATAATAAGGGCTTGGTGATGATGAACTCCTTGAACTTGACCTTATCTGAGAAGCACTTTATCTGTCCTTCCATTCTAAATGAAAGCTTTGCTGGATAGAGCAATCTTGGATGTAGGTCCTTGCCTTTCATGACTTGGAATACTTCTTTCCAGCCCCTTCTTGCCTGTAAGGTCTCTTTTGAGAAATCAGCTGACAGTCTGATGGAAGCTCCTTTGTAGGTGACTGTCCCCTTATCTCTTGCTGCTTCTAGGATTCTCTCCTTCATTTTAATCTTGGCTAATGTAATGATGATGTGCCTTGGTGTGTTCCTCCTTGGGTCCAAGTTTTTTGGGACTCTCTGAGCTTCCTGGATTTCCTGGAAATCTATTTCCTTTGCCAGATTGGGGAAGTTCTCCTTTATTATTTGTTCAAATATGCTTTCCACTGGTGGCTGTTCTTCCCCTTCTGGCACCCCTGTAATTCAAATGTTGGAGCGTTTAAAGATGTCCTGAAGGTTCCTAAGCCTCTCCTCATTTTTTTGAGTTCTTGTTGCTTCATATTTTTCTGTTTGGTCATTTTTTCCTTCCTTCTGGTCCACTTTCTTGATTTGAGTCCCAGTTTCCTTTCCATCACTATTGGTTTCCTGTGCATTTTCCTTCATTTCAATTAGTTTAGCCTTCATATGTTCCTCTAATTTGTGACTAAAATCAACTAGTTCTGTGAGGATCCTGATAACCAGTGTTTTGAACTGTGCATCTGAAAGTTTGGCTATTTCTTGGTCGCTTAGAGTTATGGGTTCTGGGGCTTTGAGTTCTTCTTGAGCCATGTTTTGGTCTGTTCACGCCTGTTACATAGGAGGAGTAGAGCCCTAGGTGTTCACCAGGATGGGGACACCCAGGTCACTGGTTTGTGATGCTGTATGTAGGGGCGGGGTCAAAGAGAAGTCCCTTCTGCTGCTTCCCGAATCTGGGGCCCGCTCAGAAGGTCCCAAAGAAGGTGCCCAAGGGACCCAAGGAGGAACACACCAAGGCACATGCAAGGTCTGTGTCACTGCTCGCTCCTTCGCTAGTTTATCTGCGCGTGAATGTGTGACCACGGTCAGCCTGGTGCCTGGAGCCCTCACTGGGTCTGCCCATTGCAACCCCATACCTGGGATCCATCTACAGCTGCCTGCTGGGTCGGGAGATCTTTCGTGCCCCACCCTGCTCCACTGCTGGCTCCACCCCTCTTACCGGTCTGGCTGAACGGTTTGTTGTTGTCGGACTTCCGTATAGTTCAGTTTTTCTGTGTTTTGGCTGCATTTTTTGTCACTAAAACTTTGTTGTCTTTAAACTTGGTTGTGCGAGAAGGCACAGTGTTTCCACCTATGCCTCCATCTTGGCAGAAGTCTGCTAATTTCTCTGATTAATTCTAATAATTTACTTGTTAGATTTTATTGAAGTTTCATATAGTTAATTTACATTTAATATCAAAGTAATACAATTTTGTTTCTTCTCTTCAAATTCTTATTCTTTTTACTCTTTTCCCTTGTCATACTTTTTTTTTTTTTGCTGGGACCTCTAATATAATAGATCCAGAAGTAACACTGGGCATCCTTATTTTATTCCTGATTTTTAAAAAGTATACCTGTAGTATCTAACTAAAATTTGTGTGTACATTAAGAAAACCTTTTTAAGATTAAGTTCCCTTTTTATTCCAGCTTTGAGTTTTCTATGAGTGGGCAGGAATCTTATTGAATACTTATTCTGAATATATTAAGATAATTTTATGAGTCATCTCCTTTAATCTGTTACTATAATAAACCACATTAATCCATTTTATTTTAATTTTGAAATATATATTAAAAAGTATACAGAATATATGACAATTTAACAAATGATTACAAAGCAGAAATTCTTGTAACCACTGTTTAGGTCAGGAAATAAAACATTACTGGCCTGGCTGGTGTGTATCAGTGGATTGAACACAGACTTGTGAATGGAAAAGTCACCAGTACTATTCCCAGTCCAGACACATGCCAATGCCAGGTCCCTGGTTGGGGGCTGTTGGGGCCCTGTAAGAGGCACTCTCACACAGTGGTGTCTCTCTCTCTCTCTCTCTCTCTCTGTCTCCCTTCTTTCCCCTCCCTCTAAAAATAAATAAAATCTTAAAAAATAATAAACTATTACTAATACTTCAGAAGCTCCTGTGCCCTCTACTAGTTTGGATATTAAATGTTCAGTTTATGTTCTACACATGTCCTAGGACATATAATGTGCATATTTAAATCAACAAGCTCAAATTTAGTAACTACCCTTCTGTATAATACTAGTCCATTTGCTTTAACTTCATTTACTCTTTTTCTACTTGTGTTAGTTTTGTGGGGGTTTTATAAAACCACATTTTTCTGTCATTTTTGAACAATGTTGTTGCTGAGTATAGAATTCTAGGTAGGCAACTGATTTCTTTCAGCACATTCATGATAACTTCCTGCTCCTTCTGGATCCCATTGTCATTGAGAAGTCAGCTATTGTTCCTTTGAGGGTAGTCTTTGTGTTCTCCCTGAGACATGTTTTATAATCATTTTGATTTGAGTGTTCTACAGTTTCACTGATTATATGTCTCACTAATGAGTTGGGATCCTTAGTTGAGAAAACATTAGTCTCTATGATATTAATTTTCATTTATTTTCTTTGTAAAAGATTTTATTTATTTACTGTAGAGAGAGGATAAGGGAGGGAGAAAGAAAGAGAGAGAAACATGGATGTGCCAGAGAAACATCTGATAGGGTTACCTCTCACATGCACCCAACTGGGGACCTGGCCTGCAACACAGGCATGTGCCCTGCCTGGGAATTCAACCAGTGAATGACCTTTTGGTTTGAGGGACTATACTAACCCACTAAGCCATGCAGGTCAGGGCAATACCAATTTTTAAAAATTTGTTGAGACTCAGTTTATAGCCTAGTAAGTAGTCCCATTTTCATGCAGATTAAATGTATATTTTCCACTTGTCACAATGACACTTCAATCAGAAGTAGTTAGAATTTTCACTTTTAAAAAAATTATTTATGTGTTTTTAAAAACTTTTTTATTGATTATGCCATTACGTTTGTTCTATTCCCCCCTCCGTTCCCCACCACCCTGCATACCTCTCCCCCACCATTCTCCCTTTAGTTCATGAATACGTGTCTCAAATTCTTTAGATTCTGTATTTCCCATACTATTCTTGCCCTCCCCCCTACCTATTTTCTATCTACTGTCTATGCTACTTATTTTCTGTACCTTCTCCCCTTTTCTCCTTCTCCCACTCCCCTGTTGCTAACCCTCCATGTGATCTTCATTTCTATGGTTCTGCTCCTGATCTAGCTGTCCTCTCAGTTTGCTTTTGTTTTAGGTGTGGTTGTTGATAACTGTGAGTTTGCTGTCCTTTCACTGTTCATCTTTTTTATAGATGAACAGTTTTTTCTTAGATAAGTCCCTTTAACATTTCATATAATAAGGGCTTGGTGATGATGAACTCCTTGAATTTGATCTTATCTGAGAAGCACTTTATCTGTCCTTCCATTCTAAATGAAAGCTTTGCTGGATAGAGCAATCTTGGTTGTAGGTCTTTGGTTTTCATGACTTGGAATACTTCTTTCCAGCCCCTTCTTGCCTGTAAGGTCTCTTTTGAGAAATCAGCTGACAGTCTGATGGGAACTCCTTTGTAGGTGACTGTCCTCTTAGCTCTTGCTGCTTCTAGGATTCTCTCCTTCATTTTAATCTTGGCTAATGTAATGATGATGTGCCTTGGTGTGTTTCTTCTTGGGTCCAAGTTCTTTGGGACTCTCTGAGCTTCCTGGGTTTCCTGGAAGTCTATTTCCTCTGCCAGAATGGGGAAGTTCTCTTTTATTATTTGTTCAAATAAGGTTTCCACTCGTGGCTCTTCCCCTTCTGGTACCCGTATAATTCGAATGTTGGAACGTTTAAAGATGTCCTGGAGGTTCCTAAGTCTCTCCTCATTTTTTTGAATTCTTGGTTCTTCATTCTTTTTTGGTTGGTCATTTTTTTCTTCCTTCTGGTCCACTCCTTTGATTTGAGTCCCAATCTCCTTTCCATTACTATTGGTTTCCTTTGCATTACCATTCATTTCAATTAGTTTAGCTTCCATATGTTTCTCTAATTTGTGACTAAAGTCAACCAGTTCTGTGAGGATCCTGATAACCAGTGTTTTGAACTGTGCATCTGAAAGTTTGGCTATTTCTTGTTCGCTTATGGACTCTGGGGCTCTGAGTTGTTCTTGAGCCATTTTTGGTTTGTTTGCACCGTTAAGTAAGAGGAGCGAAGCCTTAGTTGTTTACCAGGGCGGGGCCACCCAGGTGGTTGGTTTGTGACACTGTGTGTGGGGGCGGGGTCAGAGAGGGAGCAATGGCGGTCCTTTCCGCTAACCCAGTCCATCCCGTCCCACCACTCGCCCCGGCTCGTTTATCCGCTGGGAATTGTGCGAGCCTGCTTCCCTGCGCCTTGCGGTTTCAGTGCTCGCCTCTTCACTGGTTTATCTGCACGCAGATGGGCAACGTACCGCAGACAGCCAGCCGTGCCTCTTCCCTGTATGCTCCGGTAGCTAGTCTGCAATCCATGCCTTCGCACCACCAGGTCAGGGATCTTTTTGGTCAACCCGCTCCGCTGCTGTCTTCGCCCCTCTTACCAGTTTAGCTGAGCATTTCATTTTTTTTTTTTGGACTCCGTACTGTCGATTTTCTGTGTGGTTTGGTTGTGTTTATTGTTGTTAAAAATAGTTGTTCTTAGATTTGGTTGTGCACGGAAGCAAGATGTTTCCATCTACTCCTCCATCTTGGTGGAAGTCTCCAGAATTTTCATACTTTTTCAATTTCTCTTAACTTCTGTGAGTTTAACATTATGAATAATTTCTCCAGTTCTTTTCAATTATATCTAATCTGATATTAAACACATCCATTGAATATATAATTTCAATTTTTATATTAGTTCTAGAATTTTTATTGGGTCATTGTTTTCAAATGTGATATTTTGAAAAATTTCAAATTTACAGAGAAACTGCAAAAATAGTAAAATGAACTCTAAGTACTTTAGCATATATCTCTTAACAAGATTTTTTAAAATTTAATCATTCACAATACAAGCTTTTCTTCCACCACTCAGAGCAAAAGCATAGTTTGTTTATGGTCTTCCTATGAGGGAAGTAATTTTTCCAGTTTAGATTTTTTCAGAGTGTCACTTTGAATGGACCCTAGATTTATCCTCTTTTTTTCCCTCCATACATAACTTACATGAGTATTTCTCGCCCCAGCCTGCTTGCCCTGTTAACACCCAGCACTTAGGTCCATTGGTTCTGAAAGTGTTGGCCTTAGACCAGCAGCATCACTATCACCTGGGGATTTTTGAGAAATACCAATTATCAGGTCCCATCCCAGCCCTACGAAATCAGAAACTCTGGGGGCAGGGCTCAGCACTCAGCACATTTCATAAGTTCTTTAGGTGGTTCTTAACAGTACTTTATAGGCTAGGAGTGGCACACTTTTTCTGTGAAAGGCCAAATAGTAAATATTTGGGGCTTTGCACACCATGTGGTTTCTGTTCAGGTAATCAGTTGTGTTATTGTATCCTTTAACAATGTGTCAATGAATGGGTATGGCTGTGTTCATAAAGCTGCATTTACCAAATCTGGCCAGGCTAGATTTGACTGGTGGGCTTTTGGGTTTCCAACCCCTGCTTTAGTCCATCAGAGATCTGCAGATGACTTCAGGCCGCAGTTGGCTTTAGAGTGCAGTTACTTTGCAGAAGTTGTCTTTCTCCTCCTTATTTTTATCACCTGAGAATTTTTCTCACTTTTCTGTTCAACTGAGCATTTAAAGAGACACACAGATTTAAAAAAAATAATCTCTGTAGAGAGGTTTCTCAAGAATCCCAGTCAGAAATGGGAGTCTGTTTTTAGCCTGCTTTTCAGTTAACTTTATATCATACTACTTTAACATTTTCATTCATATAGACTATAACTTAATTGTAAGGTGCTTGATCCACAAGTACCTAACATTGAATTGTTTTAGAGTTACAGAACAGGACAGAATATAATTCAGCTGTTCTGTAACAGCTGGAAGGGTGTTCTAATCTCACCTTCTGTTTCTACTGAAACAGAAACTGATCTTCAGAAAGGTTACAGAGACTTGCCCAGGTTGCATAATTAGTCATTGTCAGAATCCTCACTAGAACCCAGGTATTTCTGCAAGGTAAAGGTAACCTTGCGCCTTCAGTCTCAGCACATTAAATTCTGAAGTTGAAAGAGAACAATTGTAACCTGATTTTTTCCTGTTGTAATTTTTTTCTGATTTTCTCTCATTTCAGGCCGGGATAGAAAATCGTCAGCTGGACACAGTAAATTTCTTTTTAAAGAGCAAGGAAAATCTTTTGAATCCATCCCCCAAGTCTTCTGTACCTGATCAGTTTGAACAGTTTCCGTCTCATTTATATTTAAGAAGTAAGTAAAATAAAGATGTTTACATTTGTCATTATTGTTGTATCTTTTTATCACTTTCAGATTATTGTTGTGCTTTCTGATGATTTCTTTACTTACCAAAACTCAATCATGAGGTTTTATTTACTTTGTAAAAAACTGAGTTGTAAGAATCTAAAAATGTTCTTATTTTAAGTGATGTGTTTATTGTTCATATTCTGTATTGTGCTGTGTTTTTAGAATGCAAGGAAGAGGTGATCTTTCAAACTGAAGAGGTTTTTATTCAAAAGAAAAGAAAATTCATTTGCATAATTGCCTACCCTTGTAATTGTCAGAGATGTACAGTGACAGTACAGCTGGCTGAGTTATGGATTGGGACTTGTTATAAGAGTTTTCAGCCTGACCCATCTGTTGAATTACCAACACTTTTTCAAGAATTCGGCTTTCATTTTTAATAAACATGAAAGTTAGCTTTTATTCTTGGACCAGATAGCCATACAGATCCTCTCCTCAGAAGCATAGAGTAAAATATATTTTCCCCCTGTACATAATAAGGTTTATAATCTTACAGTTTTTCTTACTTGATTATACATTATAGGCATCTTTCTTGTTAATAAAAGATTTGCTTATTAGTTATGGGATTAGTGAACATTTGGTCCTGTCCAAAACATTTATGGAGACTTTCAGCTAATGCAAAGGTCCTCAAAATTTAGTCATGTCCAAAATATCCAGAGACATTTGCTCCACAGTCAAAGGTCCTGGAAGTTTGGTCCTGTCAAAGATCTCAGTGATCATATTGGTCTATGCCCAGGGGTCCTTGACACTTTGATTCTGTCAAAGTGTCCCTGCTTGGGCTGGGTTTAAACAGCCCATAGCATTTATTCATACTTTAGGTTTACAGGATTATTACATAAAAATACTATCATGTTTTATTGGTCCAATAATTGTGTTGTAGCTGTATTGCCAATAATAACCCTTTTTGCCTCAGTAGCCTAGCTGGTCATGGCACATGGTGTTAAGGTAGATGAGTTGGCATGAACCAGGTGTCTTTGTGGACATTTTGGACAGGATGTTTATGGGAACATAGAATTTCATTGAATAGTTTCTACTATAATTTACCCAACCAACATTATTAGACATTTGGATTCAATGTTTACTGTTATTTTCAGTGTGCTGTAAATGCTATGTATGCGATATTTCACATATATATAGTTAATTACTCAGGATAAAATTTTAGATGTGGAATTTCCATGTCAGTGAGGTATACATTTTATATTCTTAAATGTTTTGATAAATTGTCCTTCAGAAAAATTTTTACCGGTTTGTACTCTAGTTATATGAAGAAAATGACAGCCTGCTTTTTCTATCAATGTAGAGTTAGTTCTCACTGAGAATGTGGATTAGAAATTTTCTTTTTAAAAACCATTCTGTTTTCATGAACACAAATGTGGTGATTTCAGGGTGTGAGGGCGGTCAGTGGAGGTGGAAGAGGGTATGGTAGAATAAATAAATGATAGTAAAAAGACTTTTTAAAATTCTCTCTTATTTTTAATACAGTTTCATCTCCTCCCTTTTGAATTGCTAACATTTTTATGCTCCATTTTTTTAATCTGCTCAAATTTATAGAACAAAGCCTAGTTCGTAGTGGGGCTATACCAGTGATTATATGGTCATTATTTACTACTGCTTTTTGGCGGTCCGTAATTTCTCTCGAGTTCACTCTCACCTGCACTGCTCTGCCCTAAAGGGGAAGGAGTCTGGAAATAAGAAGCATGGGAATAGCTTCACCTGCTCTTCCAGAGGAAAACCTATGTTTCCCATGCTTGTCCCTCACACAGATGCAGTCGTAGAGCTGATGCTGAGATAAACAGGAATCTTTCATTAGTGCCTGCAACTGGCAAATGGAGGATTCAGGGACCCACACTCCTTGCTTTTACCTGAATGTGTAAGAGAAGGGTTTTTGAATCAGACAGGCTTAAGTTGGAGTTTTGGCTCTGCCACTTCCTTTCCAAATTAGCTTGGGCAGGTTATGCTCTCTTAACCTCAGTTTCCTCATTCATGGAAAGGGTAGGGCTATAATACCTACCTTTCAGCTTATTCAAAGGAATAAATGAGATAGCATTTATAAAATACCATGTACAATACTTGTGATGCAGCAAAATGATAGTTAATAGTAATACCAGTAAATAATGATTAGTAGTAAGTAGAATTGCTAAAGTCTTCAGGTAATAAAACTATAAAATTTTTATGAGCTTTTTGAGAATAAGAAATTGGTCCTTGTTTTATGTTTTAAAATATTGCCACATAATATTTTTAAGGTTTATTTTATTTATTTTTAGAGAGAGGGAAAGCAGGGGAGAGGGAGAAAGAAACATTCCTGTGTGGGAGAAGCATTGATCAGTTCCCTCTCATACACCCCCAACTGGGGACCTGGCCCACAACCCGGGAATGTGTCCTGACTGGGAATCAAACCGGCAGCCTTTCAGCATCCATCCCACTGATCCACACCAGTCAGGGTGCAACATGGTATTTTTGGATATGTACATTTTACTGGGAGTATCCTGGTGTTCTTCATGTTAATTTCTTTGACTCTTTCTCAGATGTGGAAGAGCTTACACCAGCATTGGATTTACTTTGCTCAGCAATTAGAGAAAGTGATTCTGAAACCCAAAGCAAAAACTTCTCAGAACAATTGCTTAATCTTACACTGTCCTTCCTTAACAAGCAAATAAGGGAGCTTTTTGTTCACAATGAAGGTAAGAATAACAGCAAGGAAAGGTGCAATTGTCCTATTCCTGTGTCAGAACAGAGATATAAGTGGGCCTACTGCAAGAGAGTGTGTAAGTCAGTGGAGTGCCCTTTGCGAAAGTTGGGTAAAATCAATGTGTAACTGAGTGAGTGAAATGAAAGTTGGCAGAAAGGCCTAATCATTGTGAGAAGGTTATATTAAATCACAGAGCTACTTGTAAATGGGGAAAAGCTCAGATATTTTTGTTTAAAATTTTGAAAATAGTGAGTTTGAATTTTGACATTTTCTAGATCTATAAGTGTGGTATATTCTCTTTTCTATACACACATATTTTTATGTGTGTATGAAATTTGTATGTTGTTGTTTTCCATAGAATTAGATGAATTTCTACAGAAAGGAGTGAACATTTTGACCAGCTATATTAATGAACTGCGAACCTTCATGATAAAGTTTCCTTGGAAGCTAACAGATGCTGTAGATGAATATGATGTAAATGAAAATATCCCCAAAGTGAAGGAGAGCAGTATATGGGAGAAACTCAGCATTGAGGTAAATATGAGTAGTTATCACTTATTTGCCAGATTCAGAGGATCTGAGAAAACAATAGAAGAAACCGAATTTAGACTCTGTACACTCTGATTAAGACATTTTAGCAAGGGTTTTAGGTCTTGTATATTTGGAGGTCTTTGGTCACAACTTCAAATTTATGTTTTCAAGCTTTTGTATATTTAATTCAGAACACAGATAGGCTCCCTCTTAGTGCCATATCTGCCTGCTTGGATCCAGTGACAAATACCTAACCCCAGACTATGAGCAGCACTCCCTCAGCAACCCTCCCTGAGTGGCTCGGGCCTGGCACTTCGGGCTTCAGCATGCTGCCTGATCTTCAAATTGCTGCTGGTGATTCAATCTTAGGAAACTTGTATTTTATGACATCATCACCTGGAAACATACTTGATTTGAGTCTTACCTCTGATTCTAGTTAAGGTGTTTTGCCAGTTAAATTTTCTGTGCTCATCTGCTGGACTAGGGACTGAAAAATCCCTCCATCCACATGGAGAATATTGGCATTGGAAAGAGAAAGGCCAAAATAGCTTAACCCAGCTGATCAGTATCAATAGGGAGTAAAAGTGATAAGGTTGAGAGATTGCCAGTTTCAAAGGACTGCTGTTCTTACCGTGGAGACATGGGAAAGTACCTGATATAATTGCATTTTCTATATCTCTTATTCATTCTCTAGCCAAAAATTGCTTGATTTTTTTCTACTTTATTGGGCTTCCCTTTTCTAATCTCCTTTGCAGGTTTCACCCCCTCTACCCTCCCATTTCCCCCTTCCAAGCTCTCTCCATGGTCCTCTGCTCTTTTTACTCAAAGTCACTGATTTTTTTAATTTGGGGGAGATTATAGTTTACTTTAATAAAAACTGAGGGCTCTCTCCAAAAACATACATGTGAGTGCATATGTGTGTGTTCATACACACAATTTTGCACATAGCTTAATGAGATTTACAGACCCCTCTATAGAGCTGGTTAAGAATGCCTCCTTTCTATTCTCTCTTGGGTTTAGGTTTTCAGTTTATGGTTGTTTTCTTCTTACTTGGATTATTGCAGTAACCTAATGCCTCACTATCTTGGGCTTGAATTCCTTTCAGTCCATTTTCCATATTGCTGCCAGAATATTCATATATGTATATCTATATCTCACCTCATACTTTTTAAGATCTTTCATTGCTCCACATGAGTTTCAGGATAAAATCCATCTCTCACACACAATGTCCTTCATGATGGAATCTCTGCTTTGCTTTCAAGTCTTATTTGCTATTCTCCCCAGTGTTTTTCTCCTGTTATATCGAGTAGTTTGGAGTTCCCTAAGGACTCGATGCTGTTTCCTGCCCCTATGCCTCTGCACATAATTTTCTCTCTTTCTGGAACTCTTGTCTTCTTTTCTCAATATATGGAACACTTAACTTGTCGTAAAACTTTGACCTCAGGAGTCATCTCCCACAAGGAAGTCTTTGCTTTGTTGTCACTCCTCTTATTTAGGTGTTCCTCTTCAGGACCCTCCGCTCCAGCACCCTGGGATATCTGTGTCCTCTCCTGTATCATGCAGTACTATAATCAGTACTTTGTGTGTCTTCCGCTAGTCTGAAAGCTTCTGAACAGTAGGGTCTGTGTTTCAGTCAACTTTATATCCCCCGTGCAAAGCCCCAAATCTAGTAATAGATTTTCTTTTCTTTTTTAAAAGATTTTACTTATTTATCTTTAGAGGGGAAGGGAAGGAGATAGGGAGAGAAATATCAATGTACGGTTGCCTCTCGTGTGTCCCCTGCTGGGAACTGGCCTGCAACCCAGGCATGTGCCCTGACTGGGAATCGAACAGTGATCTTTTGGTTCGCAGACCTGCGCTCAATCCACTGAGCTATGCCAGCCAGGGCTGGTAATAGATTTTCGATAAAAGTCCTACATTAGGTGCTTGATAAATGTGTAAGTCTGTGTTGATAATCATAATAAGAAAATAAAAAGGAACTTAAAAAGCAGATGTTTTTCTTCTTTTTCCTAGGAAGTTATCACTAATGCCATTTTAAACAACAAAATACCAGAGGCACAAACGTTCTTCAGGATTAATAGTCATTCTGCTCAAAGACTCGAAGAGCTGATTAGAATAGGCCTAGATTTGGTCTTTGACAATTTGAAAAAGAGCAATATAAAGGAGGCCTCTGAGCTTTTAAAGAATATGGTGAGTGACATAATTTATTTGATCTTAAAGTTCCTTAAGTAACAGAAGATCTCTGCATACTTAATACAATTTCTGATTGATATAAGAATTGATTTGTGATTGCCCTGCTTATTGGGAAATCAGATTTGATTCTAGCCAGTGTGAATCTTTTACCTCATAGTTTCAATGGAACTACAGATGTAATGGGAACATGCAGCCTTTTTATGGAAATGTGGTAGCATGAATGTTTTTATGACATGGAAGGCCTTATACAGGATCACACTTAGCCCTTTAAATATACCAAAGTAGGGCTTAAATTTTTTAGTGCAGTGCTCAGATTGGAGCTATTCACATTTCTTTTAACCTTTTAGGTGTCTGGTCAGGAGGACACAAGATTTTCTCTGTTTACTATGATGCAATAAACTCAACATGTATTGGCTACCTTTGGACCACTATGACTGATTTGTAACTTCAAAAGGCCACAGTTAACTATGGCCCAGCCTTCCCTACCCCATAAGATGTAGACAGGAACTTGAATTGACCTACTGAGTAAAAGTAATAAAGCCAACATTTTAGCAAAGAAAAGAATTGATTTTTATTCATAGTTGTTTCATAGACTAAGAAATTTGTGTAGCCTTTACTGGGTAACAATGACAATAATACTAAAATGTTTTTTGGTCCTGAGAACTTTCTTGAAGATATTTTTGATTCAAGTTTCCATCATTTGCTCTCTGTTAGACTTGCTACTTTGTTCAGAAGTGGACAATGTTTCTGGTTTAAGGCTGCATGTTAAAGCCTGCACAGGACCTCATCATTTGTTGGGGAACATTCTGTATTGTTCATGTGAGCACTCATACCCTACATTTGAATTGTCCAGTTGCTTATACTTTTGCTTTGTGGTCCATGGTTTTACTTCATTTGAAGAGGGGAAGGCCTAGAGCTAGGGCTGCTGAACTAAGATGTGGCCTTCATCTTCATCGTTAGGGTCTTACCCATGCTAACTTTCTGCAAATGCAAAGGAGTGAAACTATGTCAGGATTGTTATTTGCATTGACCTTTGTTTTTAAGTGAATCATCATAGCAGATACCAATAGTTTTGGTCCAGTGATAGCCTGGCATTACCTTAAATTGTTTGCTGTGCTGCCTTCGTTCTGGCAAAATGCTTAAGAACTTTAGGGATAAGCTGTAAATATATATGATAACTGTAGAAAATGAAAAAAAAGAAAATGAATGTTCACAAGAGTGGGGAAGCTATAGAATTCTGTATATACCTATAGTAGGGTACTTCTGTATCCAACATATATATTTATATTAAAAGTAGCTTTATTACAAAATTATTTTTTCTCTATATTTATTATAGGGCTTTGATGTAAAAGACCAGTTGCTCAAGATATGCTTCTATACAACTGATAAAAATATACGGGACTTTTTGGTATGTAAATGTGAACCTGTGTAGTTTATATTTTCTAGTAAATGGTGGTGAAACTTCAGAATAAATTATTTTAACATTCAAATAATATCCGGTAAGTAAAAGTAAGACAACTATTTTGTCTTTTTAAATGATCATTTTGCATTTGTAGTAAAGGACAATTTGTATGAATATATACATTATCTCAAAAATTCAAAATACAGTTTTTAAATGGCATTTAATTTTATGATATTTGTTTTGCAAATGTGCTTGATTTTTGTGAAGTCACTTCTTTGATTACTTTTTATTCAAGGTTGAAGTATTAAAGGAAAAGAAATATTTTTCTGAAAAAGAAAAAAGAACTATAGACTTCGTGAATCAAGTTGAAAAGTTTTATTTAGAACATTTGCAAGAAAATATGCAGATCCAGTCCTTTCCCAGGTAGTCTCATTAGTCCCCTTTCGATAATATGGGAAGAATATTTTAGATAGTGTGTAGTTTTTAATTGTTAGCGATCACAGGTTTCTTCTGTAGAACTGAGCTTACATTCTTTTTTTAAGTATTTTTTTAATCGATTATGCTATTACAGTTTTCCCAATTTTTTCTCCCTTTATCCCTACTCTGCCCTGCCCTCTCAACCCTCCAGCATTCCCTGCTCCTTATTAGTTCATGTCCATGGGTTGTACATATAAGTTCTTTGAGTCCTCTGTTTCCTATACCGTTTTTTATCTTTCTCTGTCTATTTTATGCCTGCTAGTTATGTTTCTTCTTCCTTGTACTTCCCCCCCTCATTCCTCCCTTCCGACTCTCCACTGAAATCCCTCCATATATGTCCATTTCTCTGACTCTGTTCCTGTTCTAGTTGTTTGCTTAGTTTTTTTTCATTATTTTTCTTTTCCTTTAGGTTCATTTGTTGATAGTTGTGAGTTTCTGTTCATATTTTTGACCTTCTTTTTCTTAGATAAGTCTCTTTAACATTTCATGTACTAATGGCTTGGTGATGATGAACTCCTTTACCTTGTCTGGGAAGCACTTTATATGCCCCTCCACTCTAAATTATAGCTTTACTGCATGGAGTAATCTAGGTCCTTGCCTTTCATGACTTAGAATACTTCTTGCCAGTCCCTTCTTGCCTGGAAGGTTTTTTTTTTTTTTTTGAGAAATCAGCTCATTGCCTAATGGGCACTCCTTTGCAGGTAACTTTCTCCTTTCCCCTCGCTTCTTTTAGGATTTTCTCTTTATCTTTAATCTTGGGTAACTTAATGATGATGTGCCTTGGTGTATTCCTCTTTGGGTCCAACTTCTTTGGGACTCTCTGAGCTTCCTGGACTTCCTGGAAGTCTGTTTCCTTGGCCAGATTGGGGAAGTCTTCTTTCATTATTCAAATAAGTTTTCAGTTTTTTGCTGTTCTTCTCCTTCTGGCATCCCTATAATTCAGATATTGGAACGTTTCAGGTTGTCCCTAGTGGTTTGTAAGACTCTCTTCACTTTTTTGAATTCTTGTTTCTTTATTCTGTTCTGGTTGGATATTTATTTTTTCCTTTTGTTCCAAATTGTTGCTTTTAGTCCTGGTTTCCTTCCTGTCACTGTTGATTCCCTGAATATTTTGCTTTATTTCATTTTGGATATCTTTCATTTGTTTATTCATTTTTTAACCAAGCCAGATCAGCTCTGTGAGCATTTTTTTAAAATATATTTTATTGATTATGCCATTACAGTTGTCCTATTTCCCCTCCTTCATTCCCCTCCACTCTGCACACTTCCTCCCCCACCATTCCCCCCCTTTATGTTCATGTGTCTCAAGTTCTTTAGATTCTATATTTCCCATACTATTCTTGCCCTCCCCCTGTCTGTTTTCTACCTACTGTCTATGCTACTTATTCTCTGTACCTTCTCCTCCTCCCACTCCCCTGTTGCTAACCCTCCATGTGATCTTCATTTCTATCGTTCTGCTCCTGATCTAGCTGTCCTCTTAGTTTGCTTTTGTTTTAGGTGTGGTTCTGAATAACTGTGAGTTTGCTGTCCTTTTCCTGTTCATATTTTTTATTTTCTTTTTTGTAGATAAGTCCCTTTAACATTTCATATAATAAGGGCTTGGTGATGATGAACTCCTTGAACTTGACCTTATCTGAGAAGCACTTTATCTGCCCTTTCATTCTAAACGAAAGCTTTGCTGGATAGATCAATCTTGGATGTAGGTCCTTGCCTTTCATGACTTGGAATACTTCTTTCCAGCCCCTTCTTGCCTGTAAGGTCTCTTTTGAGAAATCAGCTGACAGTCTGATGGGAACTCCTTTGTAGGTGTCTGTCCCCTTATCTCTTGCTGCTTCTAGGATTCTCTCCTTCATTTGAATCTTGGCTAGTGTAATGATGATGTGCCTTGGTGTGTTTCTTCTTGGGTCCAAGTTCTTTGGGACTCTCTGAGCTTCCTGGGTTTCCTGGAAGTCTATTTCCTCTGCCAGAATGGGGAAGTTCTCTTTTATTATTTGTTCAAATAAGGTTTCCACTCGTGACTCTTCCCCTTCTGGTACCCGTATAATTCGAATGTTGGAACGTTTAAAGATGTCCTGGAGGTTCCTAAGTCTCTCCTCATTTTTTTGAATTCTTGGTTCTTCATTCTTTTTTGGTTGGTCATTTTTTTCTTCCTTCTGGTCCACTCCTTTGATTTGAGTCCCAATCTCCTTTCCATTACTATTGGTTTCCTTTGCATTACCATTCATTTCAATTAGTTTAGCTTTCATATGTTTCTCTAATTTGTAAAATCAACCAGTTCTGTGAGGATCCTGATAACCAGTGTTTTGAACTGTGCATCTGATAGGCTGGCTATTTCTTGGTCACTTAGAGTTATTGGCTCTGGGGCTTTGAGTTCTTCTTGAGCCATAATGTTTTGGTCTGTTCGCTCCTGTTACGTATGAGGGGCAGAGCCCTAGGTGTTCTCTAGGGTGGGGCAACTCAGTCACTGGGTTGTGATGCTATATGTGGGGGTGGGGTCAAAGAATGGCAATAGCCGTCCCCTCTGCTGCTTCCCTCTGCTGGGGCCTGCGCAGTCTGTTTCACTGCTCGCTCCTTCACCTGATTTATTTGCGTGGGAATGTGTGACTGTGGTCAGCCTGGTGCCTTGCGCCCTCATGGGTCTGCCCGTGGCATCCCCATGCCTGGGATCTTCCAACTGCCACCCAGGCACCCGGGTTGGTCTGGCAGAGTTTTCCTGCACAACCCCGCTGCGCCAGTCGCTGGCTCCGCCCACCCCTCTCACCGGTCTGGCTGAAGGGTCCGCTGTTTTCGGATTTCCGTATGGTTCAATTTTCTGTGTTTTGGTTGAGTTTTTGTTACTAAAACTTTGTTGTTTTTAAACTTGGTTGTGCGAAGAGGCACAGTGTTTCCACCTATGCCTCCATCTTGGCTGGAAGTCCCTCTGTGAGCATTTTGATTACCGGGGCTTGAAATTTTCTATCAGATAGGTTGGCTGTGTCCTCACTGTTTAGCTCTCTTTTTGAAGTTTTGCTCTGTTCTTTCATTTGGGTCATATTTCTTTGTCTTGGCACACCTGATAAGTTGTGAGGGGGCGGGACCTTAGGTATTCATCCCTGCAGGGCAAACCTCCTTGCTGTACTGCACCACTGCCTGTTGGGGAGGGACCAGAGAAGGAGCAATGCAGCTCACCTGCTTGTCCCTAGCACACTTTCTGATGGACTCTAATGTGAGACTGGGAGTTTCTCCTACCATACCAACCCCTGTATCAACTCTGAGTCTCAGTTTCCCCTTAAGTCAGCCCCTTCCTCACAGCCTGCTGCCTTGCCACAGCCAACTCCACTACCACCTCGTCACAGTTTTTCTCCACTAGCCAGCCTGCGTGGTCCACCACCTTACTGGTCTGGTTGTTCTGATTGATTTTTTTTCTTTATTCCTTGGTTGCTGGAGTTCAACGCAGTTTGATTTTCTGGCACTTCTGGTTGTTTATTGATTTTAGATTGGCTGTTACCCTCCTTTTGGTTGTGTGAGGAAGCAAAGGGTTTCTTCCTACACCTCCATCTTGGCCAGAACCAGCTTACATTCTTCATGAAGATAAAACTTGTTGTCATGCAGAAGGGACTCAGGAATTTCCCAATATGTATGTGTATGCACACACACTGGAATAAATACAAAATTGAGAGTATTAAAGTATGTGTTCTCCAAAAGCATAGGCGTCTTTTAACAGATATAAAGAAATGATGCTTTTTTCCTCCAAAATTAAAAAGAAATTATATTATTGTTTTAGGTATTGGATAAAGGAACAAGATTTTTTCAAGCACAAATCTGCTTTGGACTCATTCCTGAAATATGATTATAAAGATAAATTTGACAAACAGAACCATAGAATTGCATTAAATTGGGCTCAGTGGTGGAATCAGCTAACACAAGAATCCATCCTTCTTCCCAGGATAAATCCAGAAGGCAAGTGTGAGAGCCTGAAATCTGAACATATTGAATGAATATTCAGTTAGACATTAGTATATTTTGGTGGTATGTCTTCACTGTAGAATTCCTTTGGGGGAAAAATATTCAGTTGATTTAAAATGCAAGTCATGCCCTGGCTGGTGTGGCTCAGTTGGTTGGAGTATCATCCCATAGCAGAAGGATTGCAGGTTTGGTCTCTGGTCCAGGCACATGCAGGAGGCAACTCACTTATGTTTCTCTTTTTCCCTTACTCTGTAAAAAGCAATTTAAAAATATCCTTGTGTGAGAATTTTAAAAAGTGCAAGTCATTAACACCTTCTATCTCAAGGTTATTGTAAGGGACTTGTAATAGTGAAAGAAAAAAAGCTGTATGGTTCAGTAAATTCAGATTTCAAGGCTGAGTTCCTTTTTTTTTTTTTTTTTAAGATTTTATTTATTTATTTTTAGAGGAAGGGAGGGAGAAAGAGAGGAAGAGAAACATCATTGTATGGTTGACTCTCATGTGGCCCCCATTGAGGACCTGGCCCACAACCCACGCATGTGCCCTGACTGGGAATCAAGCTGGCGATGCTTTGGTTTGCAGCCCATGCTCAATCCACTGAGCCATACCAGCCAGGGCTTCAAGGCTGAGTTCTTTTTTCTGCCTCAAAGTGACATTCTCTACTTTTCCAAATTATCTTTGAGTTTCTTCATGTGTAAACTGAAGATCTGTATCACGTTGGGGCTTTGGGGAATAATTAACAGTGGTAATTCGTAGAATTTTAAATTCATGTTCATTATTATAGCTAAAGTTTTTATTTATGTTAAGAAAAAGGAAAGGGAAAAAGAAGGCTGATAAGTTAAGTTAGTTTCCGAGTTTCACTTAGCCTCTGTACTAATAAGAAGCAACATTTAACTCTTCCTCCAACTAAATATTAATTATAAAATGAAGAGCAGCATAAAAGAGGAAAATAGTAAGGGAAGCAGAGGGCCTGAATAATTTATATATGTAAATATTTGTCCATATATTCATATTTACTCAGTCGATTAGTGTTGAGTTTTGTGTCAGTAATCATAATTCATTGCTATTTTAAAATGTATTTTGTCCTTAATACAGAATATAAATCGTATTCTCCCGAAGCCCTCTGGAGATACCTTACAGCCCGCCATGACTGGTTGAGCATTATCTCATGGATTGGAGAATTTCAGACCCAGAATAATTATTCTTCACTTCAGCAGAATAACTGGCCTCCTCTGACTGTTGATGTCATTGATCAGAATACTTGCTGCAACAACAACATGAGGAATAAAATTATAGATGAGCTGGCCAGGTACTATAACTGTGGGGAAGAGCAATAAAGAAAATTCCGTAATTTTTCCTTCAAAATGCCACAAATACAGTGGAATGTTGTTTCATAGTATTTTAAAATTGAGGTTTTAAAATCTTATGCATTTAGCATAATGTGGTAGTGAATAGGCTCTCAAATTCCAGATGAAGGTGTGTGCTTTGGTGTAGAAATGGTAAGCTGTCGGAGGGGCTACAAGGACCAAGTGGCAAGAGCTGAGATGAGGACAGCTTAGTGTCATGTGATGTCTCCTACTCTCCTCACTGCACCCATATCCATGTATGGTCTTGAACTAAAGAGGACTATTCAGGAAAGAAATTAATGAGAGGAAGGAGATCCTGAAGTGTTAAGGAAAGACTTTAAACTTTAATTTCCAAAAATAATTCTATTAGATCAAACTATGTAAACTTGCCATTTGTGTGGGTCAAAAATGGATGAATATCAGCAGTGTCATATCATTCAACCTACTCTATCTTCCTAAGCTATCAAAATAATATAAGGAAACAACATACATGTTAATTTATTTGTAAGTTTCTTAAACTTATTTCTTATGTATACTTCTTGGGAAAGAATAGCTGTATTGTTTACCCAATTTAAAGATATGGAGAGTGATATCCAGAGAAGTTAAGAGCTTTGCCCAATCCAGTACTTAAAGGCTTTAATTATTTTAACCCTTAACTATTCACACTTCTTTCCATTGCATTACTCTTCTTCTTGTTTACTAAAAGTAAAATTTCATATAACTTGTATGCTTATTAAATATTTTGCTTAACATTTGATCATTTAAAAAGCTAATATATGTATAATTTATCATGAATTATGCCAATTGTAAACTAATGAGAGACTTCCAGCCAAGATGGAGGTATAGGTAAATACACTAGTGGTTCCTCTTCACACAACCAAAAGAAGGACAACAACCAATTTTAAAACAAAAAACAACCAGAACTGCCAGAAAATTGAACTGTATGAGAGTCAGACAACCAAAGAGTTAAAGAAACATTCATCTAGACTGATAGGAGGAGTATAGGTGGGCAGCTCGGGCAGAGAGGACATATGGCAAGGTAGTGGCTGGAGGGCCCAGGCAGTCCACATTTGCATGTGGGTAAACCAGGAGGAAAAACTGGGGAGAGAGATCGCACAACCCAGGATTCCAGTATAGAGAAATAAAGCCTCAAAACCTCTGACTGAAAAAAAGCTGTGGAGGGTGTGGTGGTGGGAGAAACTCCTAACCTCACAGGAGAGCTCATTGGAGAGATTCACAGGGTCCTAGAACATACACAAATCCACCCACCCAGAATCAGCACCAGAAGGGCCCAATTTGCTTTTGGGTAGCAGAGGGAGTGACTGAAAAGCCAAGCAAGAGAGCCAAGCAAGCAACATTCTTCCCTTTCAGACCCCTCCTCACCATAAAGCACCACAAAGCAGCGATGTAGGCTGCCCCGCCCTGGTGAATACCTAAGGCTCTGCCCCTT
This sequence comes from Artibeus jamaicensis, assembly GCF_021234435.1. NCBI lineage: Eukaryota > Metazoa > Chordata > Mammalia > Chiroptera > Phyllostomidae > Artibeus > Artibeus jamaicensis. The sequence continues at coordinate 142,139 of NW_026521754.1, forward strand.
ACTACATAACAGGCTTGTGAAGACAAAAAAAAAAAAAATTTTAAAAAAGGGCCCAGATGAAAGAATAGATCAAAGCTCTAGAAAACATACAACTAAGCAATGAAGAGATAGTCAACCTATCAGATGCAGAGTTCAAAACACTTGTAATCAGGATGCTCACAGAAATGCTTGAGTATGGTCACAAAATAGAGGAAAAAGTGAAGGCTATGCAAAGTGAAATAAAGGAAAATGTGCAGGGAATCAACAGTGATGGGAGGGAAACCAGGACTCAAATCAGTGATTTGAAGCAGAAGAGAGAAATAAACATTCAATGAGAACAGAATGAAGAAACAAGAATTCACAAAAATAAGGAGAGGCTTAGGAACCTTTGGGACAACTTTAAACATTCCAACATGCAAATTGTAGGGATGCCAGAAGGAGGAGAACAAGATCAAGAAATTGAAAATTTACTTGAACAAATAATGAAGGACAACTTCCCCAATCTGGAAAAGGAAATACTTTCAGAAAGTCCAGGAAGCTCAGAGTCCCAAAGAAGTTGGACCCAAGGAAGCATACATCAAGGCATGTCATAATTACATTACTCAAGATTAAAAATTTGGAGAGAATCTTAAAAGCAGCAAGAGAAAAGAAAACAGTTACCTAAAAGGAGTTCCCATAAGACTTTCAGCTGATTTCTCAGAAGAAACCTTGCAGGCAAGAAGGGGCTGGAAAGAAGTATTCCAACTATGTCCTACATCCAAGATTACTCAGTCCAGCAAAGCTATCATTTAGAATGGAAGGGCAGATCGAGTGCTTTCCAGATAAGGTTAAGTTAAAGGAGTTCCTCATCACCAAACCCTTATTATATGGAATGTTAAAGGACTTATCTAAGAGGAAGAAGATCAAAACTATGGACAGTAAAACAACGACAAACTTGAGACTATCAACAATCAAACCCAAGAAAACAAAAACAAACTAAGCAAATAACTAGAACATAGAATCACAGAAATGGAGATCACATAGAGGGTTATCAGTGGGGAGAAGGTGAAGGAAAATGGAAAAAAAGGTACAGGGAATAAGTAGCATAAATGATAGGTAGAAAATAGGAGCAGGTTATGAATAGTATAAGAAACATAGAAGCCAAAGAACTTATGTGTACAACCCATGGACATGAACTGAGTGTGGGGAATGCTGGTGGGCATGGGGGTTGCAGGGCAAGGGGATAAAGTGGGAGGAAAATGGGACAACTATAATAGCATAATCAATAAAATACATTTTTAAAAAATGAACTAATATCTACTATATTAACAGATCAAAGGGAAAGATACTACCCTGATAGATACACAAAGCATTTCATATAACTCAATATCTATTTATAGTAAAAATTATTAGCAGACTTAGATACAACTCTCTTAACTTTAAAACAGTGTCTTAAAAAAATCTAGCTACCATTATACTTAACAGTGAAGTGTCACAAGCTTTCTCTTAGGTTTGGACAAGCCTGCTATCAATTCTTCCCAAGTTGATCTTTAGATATAGTACAATCTTAATAAAAATCTGAGCAGATTTTCTTCTGGATTTTGTTAAGCTGATAATTAATATGGGAATGTAGAGGGTCAAGAATAGCCCTAAAAGAGAAGAACTTCCCTTACCAAATATCAAGACTTTTTCTAAAGCTATAACAATTAAGACAATGGGAATGTTGGTGCAGAAATAGACAAATAGACCAGTAGAACAGAATAATGAGCATAGAAACAGACTTACATACACATGCTCACTTTATATGTGACAGAAGTGACACCACAGAACAGTGGGAAATGAGTAGTCTTTTTGCCCAATCGGGGTGGAAAACTGGATGCCAAACTGAATGATAACTATATGGGGGAAAAGTTAAATTGGACCCTCTGCCTTATCGTGCATGAAGTCAACTCCAGGTAGATTTTTAAACCTTAAACCTAAGTATCAAATATGAGACTATAAAGCTTTAGAAATACAGAAGAATATCTTCATGACTGTGGGATTAGTGTATGTCAGCCAACCTGCGGTCACCCAGCACAGACAGAGCCAGGGCATCCCCATCCCAACCTTTTTCTGACTCAGCTTCTGGGCTGGTGGCATCTGCCATAGGGCACACCAAAACAGAAGCCTGAGGTCAGTGGACTCTTCTGGAGCAACCAGTACAGGTGAGCCTCCAGGGACACAGAGCAAGAGAAGCGTAAAGCTTGGATCTGAAGGGGAGGGTACCAGTACAGTTAAGCATTTCACAAAGAGAAAGCAAAAATGGCCAATAAGCATATGAAAAGGTACTCTTCCTCATTTGTAGTCATGGAAATATAAATTTATTTTACAAAAAAATCTTGAGAACAACTGCAATGACCATCCAAGGTAGAGCAGATAAATAAAATATGGTATAATCATACAAGGTGTAATGCACTATATAACAAAACCTGACAAACTATAGCTATAGGTATCAACACAGATAAATTGCACAATGTTGAGTAGAAGAATTTTCCAAAATGTACCAGAATATTTTGTTTATATATGAAGTTCAAAATAGACAAAATCAAACCATATATTATTTGGGGTTACATATATAGGTGCTAAAACTATTAATTAGACTAAGGGAATGGTTATCACAAAAGTCAGGGTAGCAAAGGACATGAAATGGGGAAGGGCTACACCAAGAGCTTCCAGGTATGATGTGCTGTAATCTGGGTGATGGCTACATGGTGTTTCTTTAAACTCCACATAATATATTTTCTGTATGCCTTTGGTGTATATGATGTTTTTAACAGTAAATTTATAAAAAGTACTATTTCAGTGCAGATTTCTATTATTTAGTAGTTGGTTTATTTAAATTATTTTGCTTTAGTTTCTTAGTAATTTTGTTTGTATATTTTGGTGAATTTATCAATGCTAAAAACATCTAGTTTCAAGAGCTAACCACTGTTGCACCCTGGATTGTACAGTTCTAATCATACAAAAAAATGGAGATAGCTTAGTTTAGGTTGTTGAAATATTTAAGATAACTCAAGACTGTTATTACTACCTTTAAATACTAAAATGATTCAGAAACTTTTGCTGTAAACCAGCAAAATGTGTCTTCCTATGTATTGATAGAGTAAGAATTATCAGTCTTAGTTTGTAACTATTTTTTTTAATGCAGTAAATCATCTCTTAACATTGTGGATAGGTTCTGTGACTTTAAGCGAAATAACGTATAATGAAACCAGTTTTACCAATGGCTAATTGATATGAACAAGAGTTAAGTTACTATAGTATCTCATCAATATTGTAAGTTAAAACAAAATGGCATTGAGTGAAAAAAGAAAAGGGCATTATCCGAGTGCCTGCTGTAGTTAAAAGACTTAAACTAATGGAAGTGGTTTGGTGTGCTCTGAATCTAGCAACTTTCTAACTTTCCATCTCTTAAACCTGTCCTATAGGAATGGGATTTTTCTTTTATCTGAACTGGAAGACTTTGAACTCTTCCTCCTAAGACTGAACCGCATTGGGGGTGTGATGCAAGATGCCCTTCCTGTTCAAAACTACAGATCCAAAGAAGGATGGGATTTCCATTCTCACTTCATTCTCTATTGTTTGGAGCACAGTCTGCAATATCTTCTTTATGTATATCTTGACTGTTATAAGTAAGTACTGAGAATTGATTGTCCTTGAGCAGGTCTTCATGTTTCCTCTTTCAATTCTATTTCAGTATGACAATAGGAAAATACTGAGCATTCACATGAGGAATACTAATTTTTTTTAATTTTTCTTTTTTTCAAATTGATTCTAGAGAGAGGGGAAGGGAGGGAGAAAGACAGAGAGAAAAACATTGATGTGAGAGAGAAACATCAATTGTTTGCTTCCTGTATCAGCCCTGAATGGGGACTGAACCTGCAGCCCAGGCATGTGCCCTGACCAGGAATTGAAGACGTGACCTTTTAAATTGCAGGTTGATGCCCAACCAACTGAGCCACACCAGTCAGGGCAACTGATTTTTAAAGTAGTTCTTTCCACTGCAGCACTTCGTATACCTTTTAGTTCCATGCTGCATTCAACTAAAGGTTTGTCTGTTTTGGTGATGTTAAATTTGTTATATCTCTGTTAATCTTTTAAATAGCTAGAGATTAGAATAAAGTGAAAGTTTAAAAAGAGGGTGAGTCCTGGCTGGTGTGGCTCAGTGAACTGAGTACTGGCCTGCAAATTGAAGGGTTGCCAGTTTGATTCCCAGTCAGGATACATGCCTGGGTTGTGGGCCAGGTCCCTGGTTGGGAGCATGTGAGAGGCAACTGATTGATATTTTTCTCTTGATATTTTTCTCTTTCTCTTTCTCTCTAGCTTCTCCTCTCTCTAAAAATAAATAAAATAAATAAATAAAATCTTTAAAAGAGGGGACAATTTTAAAGGTTAACCTAGAGTTCTTTGATACTTTCATTACCAGGCAAATGTTAACCAGTTTACTTTTGGATAGACGAATAGATGGATAGATGGATGGATGGATGGATGGATGGATGGATGGATGGATAGGCACCAGTATATACCTACTTAAGATCAACCTGCAGATTCATATATGTGGCCTGTGTTAATTGCTGTTGGGTCAGTAATAACAACAATAGTAGTAGTATCTAATATATGAGTGCTTATAATGTTTTTGACGCTTAGGTTATCTCATTTAATTTTCACAGAAACCCTGAGGTTGTTATTTCTTTCTCCCTTTCACAGATGAGCAAACTGAGGCTTTGAGAGAGTAAGTGCCTTATGGCTCATAGCAAGTACATGGCAAAGTCAGATATAATTCTACTTATGTTTGATTCTAGAGCCCACTTTCAGTATGCTAATGAAAACTTTAAAAAATTTTTTATTTTAATTGTTGTTCAAGTACAGTTTTTTGTCTTTTATTCCCATCCCAGCCCACCACCTAGCCCTCCCCACCTCCCTCCCATTTCCGCCCCCCTTAGTTGTTATCCACATTTCCTTTATACTTGTTCCTGTAAACCCTTTCCCTTTTCCCTTGAAATTCCCTCCCCTCTCCCCTCTGGTCACTGTCAGCCTGTTATCTATTTAATGAAAACATTTTTATTTTGGATAGTAAAGACTAGGATTTCAAACAGAGTGTATATTCTGGTTTATATCTTTGAGGCTTACTTACACACAAAAACGTTTTCCACAAAGCTACTGGCAAGAAATGATTTAAAAGCCATATTTTCAAAGTACCTGTTCTGACCCTTAACTGCTCAGTCTTGGCTTCTCTGTAGTTGTGTAAAGGTTTTTGAAAACCTCATAAGTTTGAAAATGCTGTAGAGTTTTGTTGTAAAAATAATAAAATACAAAGTACCTTGAAGACCTTAAAGTGTGAGTTATCTATTAATCTTATACAGAACTAGTAAAATTATGATAGTAAACACATTTTATTTTAATTTTTTAAAGATTTTATTTATTTACCTTTAGAGGGGAAGGGAAGGAGAGAGGGAGAGAAATATCAATGTATTGTTGTCTCGTGTGCATCCCCTCCTGGGAACTGGCCTGCAACCCAGGCATGTGCCCTAACTGGGAATAGAACCATGATCCTTTGGTTCACAGGCCCGCTATCAATCCACTGAGCTACACCAGCCAGGCCTCACATTTCAAATATTGTTATCTCTGTCTCTAAAATTTTTCTATATTTCTAGATCATAAGGAATGTATAAAACGACACAAGTGGAAGTATAGTGTGTTATATTTACTTTTAAAATCCAAGGTTCTATTTTTATGCTCGTTATCACCTGAGCAAATACAATTGTAACTGTCTCTCTTATCCTGTACATTAATCAGAGTGTGTTTTTTATTTTATATTTTTATACAGGCTTAGTCCTTCAAACTGTCCCTTTTTGGACAAAAAAGAATTACATGAAACTCACCCTTGGTTCGAATTTTTAGTTCAGTGTCGACAAGTTTCCAGTAATTTAACAGGTAAGGGTGTATTGTATTAAATACAAAAAATTCTGTGGATAAATAACTGGTCTTTGAGTAGCATTTGACTTGTGAACTCTTTTAATTAAATAAATCATTTGGCTGTAGACAAATATCTGACCATAATCTAGGCTCAAGCTTTCTTTAAGAAGCAGAAGAACAAAAATGTTAGCTCCTTCCCAGCTAAGAAAAGCCAGACTTGGAGCAGACAGAGCGTGTAGTTGTTTCCTTTCATTCTCAGCCTCCTGTTCTGTTCTCTTTGGAGATCTCTCATCTTACCAGTTTATCATAGCTGAATTTCTACTCTCCAGCAGGTTGACAGCCTTTTCTCATGAAGAAATGGTCTGTCTTCTTTTAGTAAGGAGCTCCACATGGAGTGAAAAATGCACAGTATGTGTGGTCTTGCATTTTCTGTAGGAGAGCTGCTGACAGTGTTGCTCTGGTTACAATCAGATAAAATAGTCCTGTGAGCCCTGAGGGTTTAGCTGGTGTTATTCCAGAGATTCCTAAAAGAGCAAGGAATGTCAACAGCCAATCTTTCACTTTTATATAATATCCGGTTTCTTAGCAAATGAAAAATATATTCATAATTTGTTTTGTTTGTTCTTTTGGTGTTGATTATAAAGTAATATATGTTCATTGTAAAAAAATTGGAAGCTGTCAAGAAGATAACTGACCATAGTAGAAGCCTAGGTAGATATGAAGATCCATAGGTAATTCTTTTTTCTAAATTTGTTTTATTTTATTTTTTTTCCATCACCATTTATCCCCCTTCCACCCTCTTCCACCCACTCCCTTTCCCCCAACAATCACCAACCCACACTGTTGTCCTTGTCCATGGGTCCTTTCTCTCTTTTTTCTTTTTTGCTCAATCCCTCTCCCACCCCAGCTCCCCACAGAGCTCTCAGCCTGTTCTCTATGAGTCTGTCTTTATTTTGCTTATTAGTTCAATTTGTTCATTAGATTCCACATATGCATGAAATCATATGATACTTGTCTTTCTCTGACTGGCTTATTTCACTTAGCATACTGTTTTCCAGGTCCATCCATACTCTTGCAAAGGGTAAAATTTCCTTTTTTTTTTAACAGCTGAGTAGCATTCCATTGTGTAAATGTACCATAGCTCTTTTATTTATTTTTTAATATATTTTATTGATTATGCCATTACAGTGGTCCCATTTTTCCCCTTTCATTCCCTTCCACCCTGCACACCCCTTCCCCCACACTCTCCACCTTTAGTTCAAGTCAATGTGTCATAAGTTCTTTAGCTTATACATTTCCCACACTATTCTTGCCCTCCCCCTGTCTATTTTCTCCCCACTGTCTATGCTACTTATTCTCTGTACCTTCTCCCCCCTTCTCCTCCTCCCACTCCCCTGTTGCTAACTCTCCATGTGATCTTCATTTCTATGGTTCCACTCCTGATCTAGCTGTCCTGTTAGTTTGCTTTCGTTTTAGCTGTGGTTGTTAATTGTGAGTTTGCTGTCCTTTCACTGTTCATATTTTTTAACTCCTTTTTCTTAGATAAATCCCTTTAACATTTCATAAATAAGGGCTTGGTGATGATGAACTCCTTGAACTTGACTTCATCTGAGAAGTACTTTATCTGCCCTTCCATTCTAAATGAAAGCTTTGCTGGATAGAGCAATCTTGGATGTAGGTCCTTGCCTTTCATGACTTGGAATACTTCTTTTCAGCCCCTTCTTGCCTGTAAGGTCTCTTTTGAGAAATCAGCTGACAGTCTGATGGGAACTCCTTTGTAGGTGACTGTCCCCTTATCTCTTGCTGCTTCTAGAATTCTCGCCTTCATTTTAATCTTGGCTAATGTAATTATGATATGCCTTGGTGTGTTTCTTCTTGGGTCCAGCTTTTTTGGGACTCTCTGAGCTTCCTGGACTTCTTGGAAGTCTGTTGCCTTTGCCAGATTGAGGAAGTTCTTCTTTATTGTTTGTTCAAATAAGTTTTCATTTTTTTGTTCTTTCTCTTCCCCTTCTGGTACCCTTACAATTTGGATGTTGGAACGTTTAAAGATGTCCTGGAGGTTGCTAAGTCTCTCCTCATTTTTTTGAATTTTTATTTCTTCATTCTTTTCTGTTTGGTTGTTTCTTTCTTCCTTCTGGAAGGAAGGAAGAATCAACCACACTGTTGATTTGAGTCCCAGTTTTCTTCCCATCATTATTGGTTCCCTGTGCATTTTTCTTTATTTCACTTAGTGTAGCCTTCATTTTTTCATCTAATTTGAGACCAAAATTAACCAGTTCTGCGAGCATCCTGATCACCACTATTTTGAACTGTGCGTCCGATGGGTTGGCTATCTTCTTGGTCACTTAGAAGTATTGGCTCTGGGGTTTTGAGCTGTTCTTCTTGGGCAATAATGTTTTGGTCTGTTCATGCCTGTTACATATGAGGGGTGGAGCCTTAGATGTTCACCATGGCAGGTCAACCCAGTTGCTGGGTTGTGATGCTATATGTGGGGGTGAGGTCAGAGAGGGAACAATGGCGTTTGTTGGGCTCTTTCTCGATTTTGGTCCCATCTGCCACTTCCCACAAGCAAATTGGGCCCTTCTGGTGCTGGTTCCTGGATGGGTGGGCTTGTTTACGTTCAAGAACCCTGTGGGTCTCTCCAACGAACTCTCCTGTGAGGCTGGGAGCCTCACCTGACACCTCAACCCCCAAAGGTTTTTCCAGTCAGTGCTTTTAGGCTTTATTTCCCATCACTGGGGCCCTGAGTTACGCAGTTTGTCTCACTGCCCTTTTTTTTGCTTGGTTTATCTGCACACGAATGTATGTCCTCGGTCAGCCAGCTGCCTTGCATACCTCATTTCCTCTCGGCACCCAGTCTCGCTAACCACTGCCTCTACCTGGTGGGACCCCTCTCTGCTTGCTGCTGACTCCGCCCCTCTTACCGGTCTGGATGAATGGTTCGTTTTTGCCGGACTTTGGTGCAGTTTAATTTTCTGTCTGTTCTGCTTGTGTTTTTGTTTGTAAATCTTTGTTGTCCTTAAATTTGGTTGTGCGAGGAGGTACAGTATTTCCACCTACGCCTCCATCTTGGCTGGAAGTATATCCCATAGCTCTTTTATATACTCATCTACCAGTGGACACTTGAGCTGCTTCCACATCTTGGTGATTGTGAATAATGCTGCATTGAACACAGGGATGCTAAAATTCTTTTGAATTAATGTTTTGGGTTTCTTAGGATAAATTCTAAGAAGTGGAATTGCAGGTCATAAGGCAGATCCATTTTTAATTTTTTGCAGTAACCGCATACTGCTTTCCACAGTGGCTGCACTAATCCCACTAACAATGCATGACAGTTCCCCTTTCTCCTCCTCCTTACCAACACTTGTTTGTTGACTTATTGATGGTGGCCACTCTGACAAGTGTGAAATGGTATCTCATTGTGGTTTTAACTTCCATTCCTCTTATGATGAATATGGTGTTGAGCATCTTTTTGTGTATCTATTGGCCATCCGTGTATCATCTTTGGAGAAGTATTTATTGAGGTCCTTTGCCCATTTTTAAATAGGATTGTTTGGTTTTTGGTGTTGAGTCTTATTCATTCTTTCTTTTTAAAGATTTTATTTATTTACTTTATTAGAGAGAGAGGAAGGAAGGGAGCAAGAGAAGCAGCAATTTGTGAGAGTACATGAATTGGTTGCCTCTCACACACCCCCAAGCAGGGACCTGGTCTGCAACTGAGGCATGTGCTCTTTGGTTTGCAGGCTGGCACTCAGTCTGCTGAGCCACACTAGCTAGGGCAAGTTTTATAAATTCTTTATAAATTTTGGATATTAACCCCTTATCAGATGTATTGCAAATATGTTTTCTCATTCATGGGTTGTCTTTTCATTTTGTTTAGTGTTTCCCTTGCTGTACAAAAACTTTTCAGTTTGATGTAGTCCTGTTTGTTTGTTTTTCCTTTTGTTTCCCTTTCCTCAGAAGACATATCAGAAAAAAATATTGCTATGAGAAACGTTCCAGATTTAACTGCCTACGTTTTTTTTTCCAAAAAATAGTTACTTTTTTTATTTGGGGGGGGAAGGGAGGGAGAAAGGGAGAGAATCATTGATGCAAGAGAGAAACTATCTGTTTCTTCTCTTACTCACCCTGACCAGGGCACCAAACTTGCAAGCTAGACATGTACCCTGACCAGGAATCTAACCAACCTTTCACTTTGCAGGGTGACACCCAGGCAGCTGCGCCACACTGGTTAGGGCTGGGATTTTTATGGTTTTGAGCCTAACACTTAAGTCTTTAACTTCATTTTGAGTTTATTCTTGTGTGTGGTGAAAGAAGGTGGTCTAGTTTCATTTTTTTGCATGTATCTGTCTAATTTTCCCAGCACCATTTAATAGACTATCTTTAGCCCATTGTATGTTTTTGCCTCCTTTGTCAAATATTGATTGACTAGAAAGGTTGGATTTAGCCTAGGTCAGTGTGGCTCATTTGGTTGGAGTGTCATCCCCCTGCACTAAAAGGCTGCAGGTTTGATTTCTAGTCAGGGAACATACGTAGCTTACAGGTTTGATTTGCAGTTTGGGTGTATATGGAAGGCAACAGTCAATGTTTCTGTCTCACATGGATGATTCTTTCTCTGTCTTTCTTTCTCTCTTTCTCTCTCCCCGCCCCAGTCTTCTCTAAAAACAATGAAAAAATGTCCTTGGGTAAGGGTTGAAAAAAAGGTATGGTTTATTTCTGTGCTCTCTGCTCTGTTCCATTGATCTGTGTGTCTGTTTTTATGCTAGTACGATGCTGTTCTGATTACTATGTCCTTACAGTATAGTTTGATAGTAGGTAGCCCGATTCCTGCAACTGTGTTTTTCTTTCTCAAGATCACTGTTGCTATTTGGGGTCTTTTATGGTTCTATATAAATTTTTGGAATATTTGTTCTAGTTCTGTGAAATACACCATTGATATCTTGATAGGAATTGAGTTAAATCTGTAGATTGCTTTGGGTAGTATGGACATTTTAATGATATTCATTCTTCCTATCCATGAGCATGGTGTATGTTTCCACTTATTTTATATTCTTCAATTTCTTTGTTCAGTGACTTAATTTTCCAAGTATAGGTTTTTTTACATTCTTAGTTAAATTTATTCCTAGGTATTTTATTCTTTTTAAAGCAATTGTGAATGGGCTCGTTTTCTTATTTTCTCTTTCTGATAGTTCATTATTAGTATCTAAAAATGCAACTGATTTTTGGATATTTATTTTGTATCTGGCTAATTTGCCAAATTCATTTATCAGTTCTAGTAGTTTCTTGGTGAAATGTTTAGGGTTTTCTAAATACAGTATTATGATGTCTGCAAATATTATGATGTCTGCAAATAATGATAGTTTGACTTCTTCTTTCCAATTTTGCGTCTTTGATTTCTTCTTCTCATCTGCTGTGGCTAGGACTTCCAGTACTATTTTGAAGAAAAGTGGCAAAAGTGGACATCCCTGTCTGATTCCTATTTCTGGATGTAGTTTACTAATATTTTGTTAAAGATTTTAGCATCTGTGTTAATCAGGAATATTGGCTTATAATTTTCTTTCTTTATAGTGTCTGTATCTGGTTTTGGAATTAGGATAATGCTGGCCTCATAAAATGAGCTTGAGAGTCTTCCCTTCTCTTGAATTTTTTGGACTAGTTTGAGAACAATAAGTGTTAGGTCTTCTCTAAATGTTTGGTAAAGTTCACCTGTGAAGCCATCCAGTCCAGAGCTTTTGTTTTGGGGGAGTTTTATTTATCATTGCTTCATTTTCACGAGTTGTAATCTGTCCATTCAGATTCTCTGATTTTTACTGATTCAGTTTGGGAAGATTGTATATGTTCCTATGAATTTATCGTTTCACCCAGGTTGTCCAATTTCTTCATATATGGTTGTTCATAATATTTTTTCATAGTCCCTTGTATTTCTTTGGTGTCTGTTGTTATCTCTCTTCATTCATTTCTGATTTTATTTATTTGGGTCCTCTCTCTTTTTTTTTGATTAGTCTGTTTAAAGGTTTGCCAGTCTTGATTATCTTTTCAAAGAGCTGGCTATTGATTTCATTGATATTTTATCATTGTTTTGGACTATTTAATTTATTTTTCTTCTGATCTTCATTTCCTTTCTTCTCTTCACTTTGGGCTTTGCTTATTGTTCTTTTTCAAGTTCCTTTAAGTGTAAAGTTAGGTTATCTTTTTGAGCTTTTTTCTTGTTTCTTGAGATAGTCCTCTAATGCTATGAATTTCCCTTTTAGGATGTTTTCTTGTGTGTCCCACAGATTTTGGGTTATGTGTTCTCATTTTTGTTTGTTTTAAGGTATCTTTTGATTTCTCCCTTGATCTCATTTTTATTCCATTCATTGTTTAGTAATATGTTATTTAGCCACCATATCATTGTGTGTTTTTCTGTTTTATTTCTGTGATTGACTTCTAGTTTCATACCATTATGGTCAGTGAAGATGCTTGATATGATTTCAATCTTAAATTTATTGAGATTTGTTTTGTGTCATAGCATCTGGTCTATCCTAGAAAATGTTTCATGAGCAGTTGAGAAGAATGTATATTCTGCTGCTTTGTGGTGAAATGCTCTCAAGAAATCAATTAAATCTATTTGACCTAGCTTATCATTTAAGGCCTTCGTCTCCTTGTTGATTTTCTGTCTGGAAGATCTATCCATTGATGTCAACGAGGTGTTAAAATCCCCTACCATACTGTATTACTGTCTGTCTCTCCCTTTGTGTCCATTAAGATTTGCGTTACATATTTAGATGTTCCTATGTTGAGTTCATAAAGGTTTACAAGGTTTGTATGTTCTTGTTGGATTGCTCCCTTTATCATTATGTAGTGTCTTTCTTTGTCTCTTGCTTTAGCTTTGGTTTTAGAGTCTGTTTTCTCAGATATAAATAATGCAACTCCAGCTTTTTCCCCTTTCCATTTGTGTGAAATATTTTTTTCCGTCCCTCTACTTTTACTCTGTGTGTACCTTTCTTTCTGAGGTGGTCTCTTGAAGAAAGCGTATATATGGGCCTGGTTTTCTTATCCATTCAGCTACCCTATGTCTTTTGTTTGGAGCATTTAATGCATTTACATTTAGAGTGATTATTGATAGGTATGTATTTATTGCCATTTTATTTTTTAATTATGTTCTATTGTTATTTGTCTTCCTCTTTTTTTTCCTTCCTCCTCCTCCTTCTCCTTCTTCTTTACCTTTTTTTTGGGCTGAGTACACCCTCCCTCATCTTATACTTGGAGACTTGATTGCTGTTGGCTGGTTAATGGGAGGGATTTACTCAGGCTAGTAAGTTTCCAAGGACTAGCTGTGACCACTGACCGCCAACCTCCACCTTGTGGAGGATCAGTTGTGCAGGGGCAAGGTATTGGTGCTCCAATGTGGTGTGTAGCTGTCCGCTAGGGTTTCCTGGGTGGTGCAGGCCATGGCCAGCCCCCACCTGTGTTTTGCCTGGGGCCACCTTGTCTGAGGTATAAAGCAATCTGAGATAGCTGATCCTCGTTCTGGCCTTGGAGATTCAAGGTAAAGCCAAGGTATGAATCTAGGCTGGTTGCTGCTAGTACTGGGCCTGGGGCCACTTAGCATGGGGTATGGAGGGCGGGGTGGGGGGCATCACTGACGCTGACTGTTGCTTGTTTGAGAGGATTTAGGAAGTTGTGCAGCATGAGCCAAGACCAGCCATTCATATGGAAAAGCAGCTTGGGTGGGTTTATAAACTAGGTGGGATGAAATATCTGGGTATCTCCAGCTTGGGACAGTGTTAGCCAGGTTCATGGAGACTCAGTTATGACACTGGACTGCTGGCTCTGTGTCCCTGTGGTGTGGGAGGGGGTATTTAGGAAAGGGACAGTGGCCTCTGCCCACCTTCTGCCTGGGAGAATGCTGTCCCCCAGCTCTTGCCTTGATGCCAGACACTTCAGATTCTCCCTGCATGGTACTGGTGCTTTCAAATTGCTACCCTAGTGCTAGAGCTCAGAGAGAGTTTGAATAAGTCCATGTGTGAGTTCTTAAGAGGAACTGCTTGGGACTCCAGAAGTTTCTTCCACTGATTGAGTCCCTGCTGGTTTTTACAGCCAGAAGTTATCTGGGCACTTAATCTTCCTGGAACTGGAACCCTGGGCTGGGGTGCCTGGTATGGGTCTGGACTCCCCACTCCTGAGTTATCCCTCCCAAAGTTTTATCTATCACACGTGGATATAGGACCAGCCCATTCCACATCTGTGTGCCTTCTACCTGTCTGCATGGATGTGATTTCTTTAATTCTGTAGTTGTCAGACTTCCTTTCAATAAGATTTCTGATGATTCTGTGTAATGGTTCTATATTTTAGTTGTGATTTTGATGTGGTTGTGCAAGGAGAGGACCTATGTTTACCATGCTGCCATCTTGACCAGAAGTCCCCATCTTTTTAGTTTGATGATGGTTTCTTTAGCCATGCAGAAGCTTTGTAATATGATATAGTCCCATTTGTTTATTTTTTTCCTTTATTTTCCTTGCCCTAGGAGATATATTGCCAAAATTTTGCTACATGGGATTTCTGAATTTTACTGCCTGTTTTCTGCTAGGACTTTTATGGTATCATGACTTGTATTTAAGTCTTTCATCCATTTTGAGTTTATTGTGGTATATGGTGTAAGTTGTTGGTGTCATTTTATTTTTTTGCATGTATAAGTCCAGTTCTCCCAACACCATTTATTGAAGAGGCTATTTTTACTCCATTATATGCTCATTTCCCCTTTGTCAAATATTAATTGACCGTAGAGACATGGGTTTATTTCTGGGTTCTTTATTCTGTTCCATTGATCCATATGTTTGTTCTAACGCCAGTACCAGCTCTTCTGTTGCAGTGGACTTGTAGTATAGTCTGATATCAAGTATTATGATCCCTCCAACTTTATTCTTATTTTTCAATGTGCTGAGGCTATTTGGAGTCCTTTTTGGTTCCCTAAAAATTTTTGGAATATTTATTCTAGATTAGTGAAATATGCCATTGGTATTTTAATAGGGATTGCATTGAATCTATAGATTGCTTTCATAGTATGCACATTTTAATGATGTTAATTCTTCAGATCATGACAGGGTATGTGCTTCCATTTATTTGTATTTTTCTCCGTTTCTTTTTCAATGTTCTATACTTTTTGAGTACAGGTCTTTTACCTCCTTGGTTAAATTTATTCCTAGGTACTTTATTGGGATTTTTTCCTAGGTTCTGTTTCTGGTAGTTCATTGTTGGTATAGAGAACTGCCATTGATTTCTGAATATTGACTTTGTATCCTGCTACTTTGCTGAATTCACTTGTTAGGTTGAATAATTTTTGGATGGAGATTAGGATTTTCTAAGTACAGTATCATGTTGTCTGCAAATAATGACAGTTTACTTCCTCTGTCACAATTTGGATGCCTTTCATTTCCTCTTGTCTGATCACTGTGGCTAGAACTTCTAGTACTATGTTGAATAAGAGTAGTGAAAGCAGGCACCCTTGTCCTGTTCCTGATCTTAAGGGAGAATTTTTTCATTTTTGGACATTGATATGATGTTGGCAGTAGGTTCTCATATGTGGTCTTTATGTGTTGAGGTGTGCTCCATCTATTCCCACTTTGCTCAGAGTTTTTATTGTAAATCAGTGCTGGGTTTTATCAAATGCTTTTTCTGCATTTATTGACATGATCATGTGGTTTTTGTCCTTCATTTTGTTTATGAGGTGTATTACATTTAGTGATTTGCAAATATTGTACCATCCTTGGATCCCTGGAATAAATCCAACTTGGTCATGGTGTATGATCTTTTTAATGTATTGCTGGGTTAAGATTGCCAATATTTTGTTGAGGATTTCAACATCTATGTTCATCAGAGATATTGGCCCATAACTTTTTTTTTGTTGCGTCTCTACCTGGTTTTTTAAGTAAGGTAACACTGGCCTCATAAAAAGATTTTGGGGCTTTTTTTGTCTTCTTGAATTATTTAGAATGGTGCAAGAAGAATGGGAGTTAGTTCTTCTTTGAATGTTTGGTAAAATTAGCCTATGATGCCATCAGGTCAGGATGTTTGTGTGTCAAGAGTTTTTTGATTATTGCTTTGATTTTGCTATTGGTTAATCAGTCTATTCAGACATTCTGCTTCTTCATTCGGTTTTAAAAGATTGTTTGTGTCAATTTATCCATTTAGTCCATGTTGTCCAATTTCTTGACATATAATTGTTCATAGTAATTTCTTACAATCCTTTTTATATCTGTGGTGTTGGTTGTTATTTCTTCTTTTTATTTTCTGATTTTATTTATTTGGGTGGTCTTTTTTTCTTGATGAGTCTTGTTAAAGGTTTGTCAATTTTGTTTAACTTTTCAAAGAACCAGCTCTTGGATTCACTGGTCCTTTGAATTGTTTTTTTAGTAATCTCTATGTCATTTAATTCTGCTCTGATCTTAATCATTTCATTCCTTCTACTCATTGTGAGCTTTGTTTGTTGTAGTCCCTGTAGTTGTTTTAGATGTAGGGTTAGGGTGTTTATTTGAGATTTTTCTGTCTTCTTTAAGTAGGCCTGTATTGCTATGAATTTCCCTCTCAAGACTGCCTTTTTCTGTGTCCCATAGGTTTTAGGTTGTTGTGTATTCATTTTCATTTGTTTCCAGACACTTTTTGATTTCTTTCTTGATCTCATTGTTAACCCATTCATCGTTTAAGAACATGTTATTCAGTCTCCATGTATTTGAATGTTTTTGAGGGTTTTTCTAAAAAGATTTTATTTATTTTCAGAGAGAGGGGAAAGGAGGGAGGGAGAGAAATAGAAATGTGTGGTTGCCTCTCATGCACCTTTATTGGGAACCTGGTCTGCAACCCAGGAATGTGCCCTGACTGGGAATCGAACTGGAGACCCTTTGATTCACAGGCCAGCACTCAATCCACTGAGCCACAACAGCCAGGGCAATTTTATTTATTTTTAGAGGCAGGGGAGTGAGAAAGAGAGGTAGAGAAACACCAATGTGAGAGAAATATCAATTGGCTGCCCCTTACACACATCCCATCCATGGGCCAAACCTGGATGGAACCCAGGCATGTGTCCTGACCAGAAGTTGAACTGGTGACCTTTTGCTCTGCAGGATAATAACCAACTGAGCCACACCAATCAAGGCTTTTTTTTTTCTCATTTTAAAGCAGTCCTTTTAGCATGTCTTGCAATGCTAGTCTGGTGGAGATGTAGCCTTTTTTAAAATTTTATTTAGTTATTTTTTGAGATGTAGCCTTTTTTGTTGTTGTTGTTTTGTCTGGGAACCTCTATATTTAGCCTTTCCTTTTACATGAGAGCCTTGCTGGGTGTAGAGTAGTCTTGGTTGCAGGTCTTTGCTTTTCATTAGTTGGAATATTTTGTGCCATTCTCTTATGGCTTGTAGTGTTTATATTGAGAAATTAGTTGGTAGCCTTATTGGAGCTCCCTGGTATGTTACTTGCTGTTTCTACCTTGCTGGGTTGAAGATTCTCTCTTTGTCTTTAAATTTGTCATTTTAATTATGTGATGTGTCTTAGAGTGGGCCTCTTTGGGTTCATCTTGATTGGGGCCCTCTGTACTTCCTGAATTTGGTTACTTTTTTCCTCACAAGTTAGAGAAGATTTTGTCATTATTTTTTCAAATAGGTTTTCTATCCCTTGCTCCTTTTGTTCTCCTCTTTGAATCCCTAAGATGTGAATATTGTTATGTTTTATGTTGTCCTGCAGCTCTCTTAAACTATCTTCATTCTTTTTGAGTCTTTTTCGTTTGTTGCTCTGAGTGGGTATTTTTTCTACCTTGTCTTTGAACTCACTGATTTGCTCCTCTGATTCATCTAGCCTGCTTTCAATTCCTTCTAGTGTATTCTTCATTTCAGATATTGTATTCTTCATTCTTCTCCTGGTTCTTATTCATAGTTTCTATGTTCTTTTTCATGCTGATGTAGTTCCCACTAAGTTCCTTGTAGTTCTTACTGAGTTCCTATAATACTCTTAAAACCGTTACTTTGAACTCTATGTCCGATAAATTGCTTGCCTCAGTTGCATTTCGCACTCTCCTGGGGACTCCTCTTTTCCTTTCGATTGAGTGTTGTTTCTTTGCCTCCTCATTTAGGTGATCTTTTTGGTTTGTTTCTGTATATTAGATTGATCTGCTTTGACTCCTTGTGTTGTGGGATGGCCTTCTGTGGTAGGAGTCCTGTGGGTCTCAGTGTTGTAGTCTCCTTGAACCCCTGAGCTGGATACTCTAGGGGTGACCTTTGTGCAGTTTATGTGGGCTCTCTTGTTATATTTGGGTTTTGGTTATTGTTGACTCCTTCATTGGTGGGTTTTCCCCTCTGGCTGGCTGGCTGAGAGTCACAACCCCCACCACATCTTTTATGTTGTTGCACAGGAGCTGCTGGAACAAAACAGAACCACCGAGCAAACAGCACCCACACCAGCAAAAAATACCCCTAACCACTATCACAATGTCAACAACAAATAAGCTAAGATTAATAAAGGTGAAAAGATAGTAAGAATATTGTACAAAAGGCAAAAAGAATATGAGGTGACTAACACAAAGAAAAACTATTTTGAGAGGGTGGGGGAGGAGAAATAATAAGAGTAGGAAGTAGAAATAAGGTGGAGAAAATAAAATTTACAATGTAAATTAAATAGGGAGGGAACAGGGCAAACTCGAGTAAGAGAAGGAAAGAATACAATATGAGGTTTGGAGGGGAAAAATGGTGGAATAATAGGAACTAACTTGAAGAAAAGCAACCACTGCAGCAATATTCATGACAAAGGAGGAAAGACTAATAAAGGTGGAAAGAGAATAATAATACTATAAGAAAGAAATAGAAAAAAATAATGTGAAATGTGTAAAGGAAAGAAAACTTATTTTGAGGGGATAGAGGGAGGAGAAATAATAAGCTTAAGAGTCAGAAACCAGGGTAAGAAATGGAGAAATAAAATTTAAAACAAAAATAAAACAGGGCAGGAGGTAGGCGAAATGGAATAGGACAAGGGAATAGTAAGATAGGAGATTTAAAATAAAAAAAAATAGTGAACAGCTATGGATAAAATTAAAGAAATACAACAACAACCTCAACATCAATGACAGTCAAGCATATACTAATAAAGGTGGAACAACAGTAACGATATTATAAGAAAGAAAAAGAACGTGAGATGACTAATGGGAAGAAAGATGATTTTGAGAGTATGGAGGGAGCAGAAATAGTAAGAGTGAGGAACAGAAACAAGATGTAGAAAGGGAAAAAATTTAGAACAAAAATAAGAGAAAGATGAAGGCAAAATAGAATAAGAGAGGGAATAATAAAATATGAGATTGGAATTAATGAAAAACATTTAAAAAGTAATATAAAAAATAAAATTAAGATAGTGAAATAATAGGAACAAATAGAAGACAAAGAAACAGTGTAAAAAGGTATACAGGAGAAAAAATAGCACCAATAATTAAAAAGAACGAGGTGGAATTCATCTCAGCAGAATTCAGTGTTTGTTGGCCTACTATCTTTTCCTTTAGGATCCATCCTTGATGCCAGGTGGTGTCCCTGTCTAGCTTTAGACAGCCTGTTTGAGGCAACAAATGATCCACAATCTGTGGCTATCTCCTCCTGGTTCAGTTGGTCCTCGCTGTACTGCCTGCTGGCTTTTTATCAGCTCAAGGCCCAGGAGTGGTTCATTTAACATCTGACAGCACTGCAGCACTGCATATACCACCTCCACCTGCCTCCAGAGGTAACCTCTGGTGTGATCAGGAGGGTGGGATCCTGGGATCACCCTCCCCACCGGGAGGCACTGTTTAGCCTTCAGAGAGGCTGGTGGGTGTGTTCCTCCCACCCGCAACACACATGTCTTGGTCTGTCCCAGATTATGTCCTGTAATGGATAGTTTCTGATGAATTTGCTGTCTCACGTGAGGAGTCAATCTGTGTAAAAGGGTCATTTCTTTCCTGCTTGGCACTGATGGCAGCTCTGTGTGAGAGGCAAGGCTGAGCAGGGCCATGAGTACCTCTTGCTGGGCCAATATCTAATCTCTCTGCTGTTTTCAGTGGAATGGGGCCCAGGGAGGAGCCAGGATTGGATATAAGTTCATAAAGGGCTCCTTAGGTGATTCTCCTTCTTTCCCCCGTGGATATGCCCCTGGCAGGGGGTTCTTGAGCCTGATTCTGCAGAATTTGCCATCCTGTAGGTGGGGGATAGGTACACATTCCCTTCCCAGGGCTTTGTATTCTGTGGCTTGAGTGGCCCTGCCTGGCTTGCAAAGCCCACCCAGTTCCTAGCTCAGTGCTCTTGCAGGAGGCTCAGACCCAAACCTTCTGTTCTGCACACAGCCCCCTTCTCATGCTGGGTGGGGCCCCACAATCCCTTCACCATGCAGCCTTCTACTTTTCCTGGCCAGCTGGGTTAGTGGACATGAACCTCGCTTTGAATCTGGCCTCTTTTTTGGCAGGGCAGCTGTGCACAGGTGTGCAGGTGCCCTACTCAGCCATGCCTCCACTCCCCTCTTTAAAAAGTCCCTACATGGCACCCACAGTGCCTGAGCCACTGTGCAGCTCTCCACATACTCTACTTACCCATGAAGTGAAGTCTTTCTTGGTGAGGGCAGGCCATAGCTTGCCCATGCCTCCAGCAGTTCTAGAAGCTAGAATTTCTCTCTTGGGCTCTTCCAGTTGGCACTGCAGCTGTGGACGTGATGCTTGCTGCGTTTGTGCAGCCTGAGTCTCCCAGACTCCATATATCCTCCCAAGTCTCTCCCAATTAGGGTTAAGGCTTCCCTGTGCAGGACCAGGGCCCTACCCTTTCACAAGAGGTGGGAGCTACTAAGCTGTGTTTTTGCACCTCTGTTCTCTCCCTTGCTGCTGGCACCTTGCACAGGGTATTTCCCCTTCAACTTATAAAATGTCTTACTGGGCAGTGCAAAGCTTCTATATTCCTTTGCTTCAAAAATTCATATTAGCTAAGATTCCACTGGTTGTTCAGGTCACTTGTTGAAAGATCAGCTGAAAATCCATGCTGGGGGCACAAGCAAGTGGGCTCATCTTCTACCTACTTGGCTGCCATCTTCACTACCTGTTTTTATTCTCTCCTTCAATTTTAAATGATAGCCTTGCTGGGTAAAGAAACCTTGGTTATAGTTCCTTGCTTTTAATTACTTTGACTATTTTATGCCAATCCCTTCTGGACTGCAAAGTTTGGGTTCAGAAATCAGCTGAGAGTCTTATGGGAGCTCCCTTGCAGGTAACTGTCTTTCTCTTGAGGCTTTTAAGATTTTCTCTTTGTATTTTTACCTTTGCCATTTTAATTATGATGTGTCTTGGTGTGGGCATCATTGAGTCCATCTTCTTGGGGGGGACTCTGTATTTCCTGGACCTGTGTGTCTTTTTTCTTCACCAGGTTAGGGAAGTTTTAGGTCATTATTTCTTCAAATAGGTTCTCGATCCCTTGCTCTCTCTTTCCCCCTTCTCGTAACCGTATGATGCGGATGTTGTTATGTTTCATGTGGTCCCAAAGGTCCCTTAAACTATCCTCACTTTTTAAATTCTTTTTCCTTTTTTGCTGCTCTGGTTGGGTGTTTTTCTTCTACCTTATCTTCCTAATTGCTAATTCAATCCTCTGCTTCATCTGAGCTACAGTTTATTCTTTCCAGTATATTCTTTATTTCAGATCCTGTGTTCATCATTTCTAATTGGCCCTTTGTTATGGTTTGTGTTTTTTTCCATGCTGTTGAGCATCCTCGTAATCATTATTTTGAACTGTATCTTATAAATTGCTTGCCTCCATTTCATGTAACTCTTTTTCTAGAAAAATTCTCTTGTTTTTTTATTTTTTAATTTGGAGCTTGTTTCTTTGTCTCCCTGTTTGGGCTGCCTCTTTGTTTTTGTTTCTATGTATTATGTGATCTGCTATGACTGCTGGTCTTGGTAGGGTGGCCTTATGTACTAGGTGTCCTGTGGGACTCAGGGGCATAGTTTAGCAGATCACCTGAGCAGGGTGCTCTAAGAATATTTCTTGTGCAACTTATGTGGACCCTCCTGATATAATTGATTCTTGATTGCTGTTGCCCTATTTGTACATGGATCAACCCTCGGACTAGCTAACTGTGAGGCTCGACCCCCCACAGAGTTTGCAGGCTGCTGTGCAAGTGCTAATCACATGAAGCAAAATTTGCCTCAGCAGAGTTTGGTGCCTGCTGAGATCTCCCTGTGGATATGCTGCTTGTGAAGATTACTGGATTCTGTTCTGTTGTTGTCTGAGGCTCACTACTGGGTGTGTTGGTTGTGGGTCTCTTTGGAGCAATTCTGGTACAGGATGCTGCCTGTGACTGGCCCTGGGCAACCTGTTTGGAGCTGCCAGTGATCCACAGCTTGTCGCTCCCTATGCTGGGCCTTGATATGTGTGGAAGAGACCAGGTTGCACACCAAGGCTGGCTTTTACCAGCACTGGGCCTGGGGGTAGGTCAGCCAAAGTCTCAGAGCCCCAGAGATCCACCTCTACCTGCAGGCTGCCTGTTAGGCTTAGTTACTGAAAGGGCCTCTGGCTGTACTCCTCATCAGGGTTTACACTCACAGGGTGTGGTCAGAGGGATTTCCTCAGGTGGGCTATTGCTTTCCCCAGGCTGATGCCTCATGGGAAGGAGTGGCTTTGGCTCTGCCAAAGAAAGGTGGCTTCTGTAGTGTGGGCAATGTCAGAGTGAAAAGATCCTGGCAGCCGACCAACCCCAGACTCTTCGCATGGTTCTAGTCTATATAGCCCTCTCTTTACCAGAGCCCAAAGTGAGTGGCTGTGAACAAAGTTTTGTGTGTTGGCCCTAATTTAAGAAGGTGGCTGCAACTCTAGCTGTCCCTTTCTGGTAGAAAGAAACCCCACTGCTTTTCACAACCAGATATTATGTGGGTGTGTTTCCTTGTTCTGGTGCTGTAGGCTAGGAGCCTGGTTTAGACCCAACACTTCTCAGGGGGAACCCCCTACCCCCATAGCTGAGATGTCCCTCTGTGGGAGCCTGGCCAGCACTCTTGCACCTCTACACTTCCTACCAGTCTCAGTGTGGCTTCTTCTGTAAGTCCTTGATTATAAGCCTTCTCTCCAGCTAGTCTTCAGTTGGTTATTCAGGATGATTTTTCAATAATTTAGTTGAATAATTCCAGTTTGGTCCTGGGAGGAGGTTAGTGTAGCTTTTACCTAATTCACCACTATCTTGGATCTCCCCATAGGTAGCTCTTGATATAGTCGAATGTATTTTGTTCTAATTATTTTCTCCATACTTTTTCAACCTTTCCATATTATATTTCATTCTTCTAACAAGTATTTATTGAGCTCCTACCTTGCAACAGCCTGTAAGTGCTAACAATACAACCAGAAACATTTGTGTATCTGCATACTGCTTTTTTCACTTAGTAATTATAAGAATTTTCCTGTGTTCCTAGAGACAATGACTCTTTTATGTTTACATAATATTTAATTGTATGGATATACCCTTATTTAATTTACAGATCTCTTATTTTTTAACATTAAGACTTTTCATTTTTTTCCTATAAATAATAGTCTTGAATATATGTGAACATAAAATTTTTGTCTTTGTTTCAGATTATTTCTTTAGTACAGATAGGTTTCTGTATATGAAATTACCAGGTCAAAAGTTATACACACTTTAAAGGTTCTTGCTGTAAGACCAGACTGCTTTCCAGGGAGTTCGTATCATTTTATTCATAAGTCCCAGCTATTCTATATACCCAACCAACTCTATGACCAAATCTATCTTCTGACCAACTCTATGATTGGGGATGATTACTTTTTAAAAGCATTGCTATTCAGCCATCTCGCTCCCGTCTGGCCCCAGCAGTGCTCTGATAGGCACAAGGGTGGCTGACACACGGCGATGCCCCCGGTCTGTGCTCCTTGGCGAGCCCGGGGAGGGCACGTGGTTGGCATCCCACAGCCAGTCTGTCAAGGGATGTGATTGCAGGAGGGTGGTACCTGGTTCTGATCTGACTTTCACGCTGAGACCTCTGCTTGAAATAAATAAGTAAATAAATAAATAAATAAATAAATAAATAAATAAATAAATAAAAATAAAAGCATTGCTATTTCGATAGGTGATATATGGCATCTAATTATTTTGATGTGTATTTCTTTATTGCACATTTTATGTGTCAGATGATTATTGTTTCTCCTTTGTAAATGGTTATTTCTTTTGGCTGTTTATCTGTTGTAGTCAGTATTTGGGGCATAGTTTTTTTATGAGCTCTTCATTTTAGACATTAATCCTGAGGTTGTTATCTGTTAATTTTCCCCCCTAGTTCATTACTACTTTTCAATTTTTTAATAGAAGTTTTTATTTTTACCTAGACAAATCTTTCATATTTCTTTTCATGATTTTTTATAGCTTTTAAATTTAGAAAGTCCTTCTTACTGTAGGTAGATTTAAAAATTAATTTTCCCCCTCAGAATTATATGTAATTCTTAACTTATGTTAAGGAGAAAAACAGGAGCGGGGGTGGATGGGGCAGGGGAGAGCAACAGGGGAAAATTGGTACAACTGTAATAGAACAACAATAAAAAGTTTTTTAAAGAGGAAAACATACTTCTTTATTTTCCAGATCCTAAGCTGATCTTCCAGGCTAGCCTTGCAAATGCTCAAATACTGATTCCCAGCAACCAGGCCAGTGTGAGCAGTATGCTGTTGGAAGGACACACGCTCCTGGCTCTTGCCACCACAATGTACGCACCCGGCGGTGTCAGCCTGGTATGGACGACACCTTTACCTACAGTGGCAAACTAGGACTGATTTTAGATTCAGCAGAAGTACCTATGGGTTTCCTAGAAACCAGTTGGTATTAAAATAAACCACTTATAAGTATTTCATTAAAGAGTGTAAATCAAAGTGAATTGTAAAATTTTATATCATATCCTCTTAAATTGAAAAGGGAACCTAAGTGTTGTATAGAGATTATTTTTCACTGTTACTTGTTTTCTAATGCTCCAGGTTTATTTTCAAGACAGAATCAGAATCTTGTTATTTCTGGGAGTAAGTGTACCTTAAGACCTTTGGCTTAGGAACGATTTTGTACTATTTGTCTTGTTAAAGAAGTAAAAAAGAAGTAATAATTTTTAGTTGCTCATGTAAACTCTTTTGAGGGACCCAGTGGAAATTTGCCTATTTCTGCTTTTTTGAAAGTTATAGTGTGCCTGTTTAGAGGAAACTTAAGAATTCTTTTAAACATTTAATCTTCAAAAGTTTCTTACTGATTATAGCTTAATACCAGCTCTTTTAGATTGTTGCGATATACCTAACTTAGTTATTTATTCCTCTGTTCTTAATCGCTTCTCAGAAATTAATCATAAAGTAACAGAGCTGAGGAAGAGTCATGTAGTCTAGTAATTTTTCTTTTAACATATTTACTATTCTATACCTTATTCAATATTTAAGTATTTTAAATGTTATAGTACCAGTCTTGTTTCAAACAGCTTTCCCGCACACAGTTTGAAAACCACTGATTTGGGTTAAATTCCTAATTTTGTAGGTGAGGAAACTGAGGCCTGATGTTAAATATCTAGCTAAAGGTCACACAGGTAGTTTGTCTTAGAACCAGAACTATCGGCTTCTGACTCTTTGTCCAGGACTGTTTTCACTACCACGTACTCTCTCAAACTAACCTTGTTTCACAAGGTTTTTGTGAAAAAAGGACATGAACTCAGAGAAGACAAAAAACATGACTTACACAATGTTATCTCTTGTTTAGGTTGTCCAGAATGAAGAAAACGAGAACTGTTTGAAGAAAGTGGATCCCCAGCTACTGAAGATGGCATTAACTCCTTATCCCAAGCTAAGGACTGCTCTCTTCCCACAGTACACTGCCCCTAGTGTCCTGCCACCTGACATTACACTCTACCACCTGATGCAGGTACAGTATTTATTTCATTGGCTGGTATTTAGGGATATCACTCAAGGTTCAGCCAGGAAAACAGAAATTACTCTGGATCTTGCAAATGGAGAACAATTTAACATAGAGAATAACTTATACCGAGTGATAGAATGGAGAAACCAAACACTCGATGCTGACACAATCCCAAAATTGACAAAGAACAAAGCCATCAACACCTGTAGGGCTGCAAGGACACTTAAAGAAAGCGGTGTTATGGGAACCCAGAAGCTGGAGCCATCTCTAGGAGTTAAACTCAAAGCCAGGCTGCCCGACAGGAGCTGAGAACACAGAGGGTAGGGCTAAAAACTTGGAGGAGATGCCCCAGAAAACAAAGTGGAAAAATATGTTGGTTTCTCCCCTCTTCCCACCTCTTGTGTTGTCTGTAGTGGCTAACCCTATCTGCTAGCCAAAGGGCAAGTGGGCTTGGGAAATAACAGTTTTCTGTAATACTGGGAGAGCAGGGGAAATATGGAAATAGATCCTACCTCACCTAATTGACCTTCATATTTGCCTGCTGCTTTCATCAAAAGCTCCATTCTACCACTGATAATTTCTGTCTCTTCTCAGTGAGTACTACTGCTTATTTAAATCAATGCTTCTTAACCTTTCTAGGACAAATACCTGAGAATGACGGAGCTATGAACCCCTCTAACCAGAAAAATCACACAAATGCATGTAATTTTGCTTACATTTCGAAAGAGTTCACAGATTCCCTGAAATCTATTTAGGAACCCTCATTTAAAAATGCCTTTTTTGCTCATTTCTCATTTCAAAGGACTTTTGCCTTTTCTTCCTCTGGGTACACATATTCCCATAATGTCTTCAATTCAAAATAAGCTTTGTAATCCTATGAAGATTTGAAATCTCTCTTATTCTAATGTGAAGAACTGTTGGGGTATAGACTTGCTGCTCAACACTGGTCCCCAGGCAGATGCCAGTCCATGAGTTACTTGTTGCTGAGATGAGATTAGGATATTTCACCAGAGTTATAAATTAGGGTCACTAAGCATGCTGTGTCCTTCAGCAGGCTTTTTTTTTTTTTTTTTTTTTTTTTAAGTAACAAGAATTTCTTAAAGAAGGAAGCAGTAAATGTATTTATATTTATCACAGGCTTCTTATCTCCTTGTAGATCAACACTCTGAGTAGCAGTGGTATAAACTATATATAAGTGGATTATGTAAAAACAATTGTTCTACCTAAAATAGATTCAATCAGCCTAAAACAAAAGTGGTTTTAGGCTGTTCTTTGTTCTGTTTTCAATTTGGCTCATGCAGTTTTTTAGTCCTGTCATTGTTGCAGAGCAGAAGGTGGGTCCCGCTGCCCATTGCCATACTTCAGGCAAAATTCCAGAGGCAAAGGTTTAGTGATAAAGAAGAAGAGTCTTTATGTAAAAGCTTACCAACCTTGGAATCACAGCTTTCTACATGCCTTAGTCACTTAAGCCTATTAAGGCTAAACTCTTAGCACCTAAGTTCTATCATCTCTTGTTAGTTTTTAATTATCTTACTTCTATAGTATTAGTTTACAAACTAAAACAAGATACAAAAGCTACATAACAGAAGAATGGCAGGTTTCTGCCTCAGAACTCATCACCTAAGGAACCTTGCCACCCTTTGCCGGGCCAGCCTGATCCTGGGCTGCACCCAGAGTTCCTTCACATTTAAAACACTGTCCATTGGGAAATGCAGGCAGCTACAGCACAATCATGCAAGCATCCTCAAGGAGGAGGGCCAGCCCTCTTTCTATCCCACTCTGGATGCATTCAGCTTCTCAGCCAATCCTGTCCTAGACCGCTTACCATTTCCTCCAGCAACCTCCTCCTATAGTCCCTCCCTACTCCTCCCCAGTGATCAGATCTCTCTATTATTATTCCAGGAAAGTATTCCTTAATAGACCACAGATTATCCCTAGACTTAAAATCAAAGCTGCTCTTTACTTAGCTAGCCAAACCTTTACTTAATTGTTCTATTTTCTCCTATATCCCTCCAACCATATGTTTATAGTCTTTGCTAAACCTTTGGCCTAGACAAATTTCAAACAGCCACTGCTTCCTGCTCTTATAAGTTTTCTTAGTGGGCTTTTTTCTTTGTTGTTGATAATTTTTTCATCACATTTCTTTAACTTTTGATCTGATTTTCTTACTCTTTTTCTTTCCTGACATGCCTTAGATCACCTTGTCATGTTTATAGCTTAAAATTTTCTGCCCTCCTAGTCCTCTAGCCTTTTGGTTCCAAAAGCATTTCTAAAACCCATTTTGCATTATAATTAATGCTGCTTCTACCAAAAGAGGATACACTTTGCAGACATAATTTGACATGAAGACAGTCTTTAAAAAGAGCATTGTCAGTTCTATTTTTATTAACATAGAAAAGTGTCTCATACATTCTTTTTTTTTTTTTTTTTAGTCACGTTCAAAGACTATATGCCAGAAAGATTTTTCATTGCCCTGGAGAAGGGAAACAGACTACCTATGAAGTCCTTTCATATAATTTTGTTTACTTATTTTAGCATCAGTTAACTTTTTTTGTTTTCTTTAAGACAAGGGTGTCAAACTCATTTTCACTGGGAGCCATCCCAATGATTATCTGGGAACTCCTTTTCTTGCAGTTGCCTTCAAGGGCCAAATGTAATTTTAGGACTGTGTAAATGTAACTATTCCCTAACTAGGGGCAAGGAAGGTGGCTGGCCAGATTCCGCCTGTGGGCTTTGTGTTTGCCACCTGTGCTTTAAGAGGCCTCAGTGAGAGAGGGCCTCCACCCCCTAGGAGGGAAGGAAGGGTCCCTATTGAACCATCCCTGAGGCTCACATGGAAGTTAATAATGAAGAAAAGGTGGTTAGCAGACATTCAGTTAGTCTTAACATTAGTTTCCTCTTGTGGGGTTCCTTTAAAATTTTTCCAGTTGGTTTAGTATCTGATTCATTAACTTCTAAATATATTTCACCCTTCTGGAAAAAGGTTATGTGGGCATCATTGGTTTCAAGAAAATCTTGTCCTATCAGGTGAATTGGGGAAGATTCAATTAGCAAAGATATATATTGTCCTATAGTTTTCCCTAGTTGGAAGGGAACAGGTTCTGATTTAAAAACAGGCATTGGTTGATTAGATATTCCTACTATTTGTACAGAAGTTTTACTCTAAGGGAAAAGGCAGCTTCATTGGGTGTGATTATGAACAGATAAAGTAGTCCAAGTATCTTCAAGGGCCTAAGTAATTCTTCTTTGAATTTCTTCTATACTATTAGTGAGGAGAAGGGGAAATGCCCTCTCATAGTCCTGGTAGCAACCCTATGTTTGTTTCTGTTTCTTTTCTCTTTCTCAATCCCATTTCAGTTGTATATAATTCTTTTTTTTTTTCCCATTTTCGATGACACCTTTATTTTTTTTATTTTTTTACTTAAATATTTTATTTAGTTATTTTTCAAGCACAGTTTTTTTTTTGTCTATTTCTCCCATCCCAGCCTCCCCTGCCCCTTGCTCCCCATGTATGTAATTCTTCTTAAGGTGATCTGGCTTTCTACAATAAAAGCAGTCTCCTCTACAGAAGCTTCCCATCAGATTCTATTTAGTAATTCTGTTGCTTTGCTCCCAGAAACCAATATACTAATTGAAATAGGTCAGAATAGTCAGGATCACATGTTCTAACAGTTAAATTAAAAGTTTTCATGCCCTGGCCAGTGTGGCTCATTTGGTTGAAGTGTTGTTCCATAAACTGAAAAGCTGCAGGTTTGATTCCTGGTCAGGGCCCATGCCTAGGTTACAGGTTCAGTCCCTGGTCTGGGTGCATACAAGAGGCAACTGATTGATTTCTTTCTCTCCCTCTCCTTTCTCCCTCCCTCTACGCCTCCCCCGTCTCTAAAATCAATAAGCATGTCCTCAGGTGAGGATAAAATAAGTAAATAAAATAAATAAATTTCTTTGTGAACCCATCAGGGTTTTGGAGAAAGTCAGGGAAGTCTTTAGGTTGATTCCTTAATTCTGTACCATCACTGGTTCCCCTCTTCCTGAGACTGCCCTTTCTGGTTTTCTACTGAGTGTTCCCTAGGTCAGTAGGCAGCTGTAGTGGAGGAGGTGAGAAGAGAAAGAAGAAGGAAAAGGAAAGGAGAGTAAGTCCAGACAATGATGTGTACAGGGTACAGGAGGGCAGTTGGAGAAGAGGGAAGAGTGGGGTGTTGCCATTGAGAGCTTCAGAAGCCTCCCTGAGTTCAGAGACAGGCTCTAAAAGTTCCTATTAATTTCTTATGGAAAAGAGAATTTATCTGTGCTCCTCATAGAAGCTTCTAATTTCCAATCAAGATAAGCTTCCCATTCATTCTGTTTAGTTTTAGAGCCAGCTTTTTCTACTTTTGCAAACAAAAAATTTAATTTAGGTGTCAAGGGTTTCATTTTTGCCATCTTAAGTTGATATCACTTCTAGGTGAATCTTCCCATTTATGTAAGTACTTGCAAGTAAAGGCTTCCTATTTATTGTGTATCTGCAGGAGTATTAATGGGGGGCTGGGAGCTAGAACTTGCAGGCCTTGGAGGCACAATTTCCCATGTTAATTTTAGTTGTATTTTGGGGCCTGTAGAGCCTGAATAGATTTCTAATAATGCTGTAGCTGGTTGAAGTGTGCTGCTTATTGGCTGAGCTCCATTCTGAGGGCTCTTAGAAGCAATTAACTTTTAACTCCAATTTGACTTTTCCCCTTTTACAGTCATTATTGCCCTTTGATCCTAGCAGATTGTTTGGCTGGCAGTCTGTCAACACGCTAGCTATAGGAGGTAAGTCGTTATCGGTACTTCTTGCTTTGGAAGCATTTCAGCAGTGCTGATCCATAGGAGTTGATTTATGTTAAGCCAATCCAGTTTTTTCACTGCTTTCTATTAAATAAAAATAAATAAATAAAGGTGTATTCCAGTAAATTGAAAACATATTGTGAGTTAAAAGCCATTGTATTAAGTCACTAGTGCTGTACATACTGGACAATGTGTACCTGTCTGTTTATATTTTTTCCCCCAAATCCCTTTGTTAGCGATATAGTATTATAAAGGTTAAGAGCATGAATGTTGGCATTAAATAAACCCTGGCTCTGCCATGTAACAGCTGTAAGGACCCCAGGCAAGTGATTGAACCTCTCTTCAATTCCATGTACAAGAAGCTTAATTAACAGTGGCCATCTCACGTGTTACACTGAGAATGAAAGGAGATAGGGCACTTAATAAGCTCTCACAGTTTCTGGCACATGGTCAGCACCAGATAACACACACATTGCCTTCCTCACTAGACCATAAACATTTCTGTTTTCTGTGTGTGCCTTTTTAAACATGTAGTTAACATTCATATGCCATTCTTAAACTGCTTTTTCTTTTTTTTGCATTTAGAGTTAGCCTTTAATATCATGTTATCTGTGGTGCCTCCACCTAAACTATTCTAAAGTTGGCTTCAAATTAGTATTTAGCACATAATATATAACCCATATTTATTGACATACATAAACATGAATTTTCTAATGTGTCAGTTTTATAAATTCAGATTTCAGTATATTGAATTTACCTGAAATGTAAATTTCCCATAGCCCATTGCAGGCCTATAATAGATGTTCAATAACTATTTGTTGAGTGCTGAATAAAATAGTGCTTATTGCATTGTCAAATGACAACAATTGTTCTAATCTCAGTGAAGTTACTAGCAAGTAGACAGAATCCTCTGTTCTATTCTTAGCATACAACACCATCACTTAGCCAAGGTCATGACCTCTGTCTCGGAGACTGAGCACTCTAATGGGTAGATAGGTACATACCAGGGAAACAGGAAATTAAAGGTGTACATGTTCCCTGCCTGGTTTTCAGACATTTAAAACATATTTGAACAAATAAAGCACAAAGTAAATGAAACAATAATATAGATTCATAAAATTGGAGAAGTGTATTTAATTAGAACATTTACTAACTTTTTCATGTGATTTACCACACTCTTGAAAGAGGATGTAAAGAAACTGCATGATGACTTTGCTTCTGTGGCAGGCCAAAGAAAAAGAAATTTTTCCCTTCGGGTAGAATTTTCTCTTACACGCAATCTCCACACTAGATCCCAACTGCTAAAAAATCAGGGTCTTATTTGAATAAAAAACTTAAGTTTACTCATTTGGCACCTGAAAGTACCATACACTTGACATGTATTCGGCAAATATTTAATGAATAAGTAGTTTTATGTGGAATTATAAGTTAACAAAATTACTGTGATCTCAGAAACATACAGATAAGGCATGTAATATGACAACTTTTAATCTCAAAGGGGGTGTACTTTTAAGTAATAGCTTGTAAGATGACAAGACACCATTGAGGTCTTCGTCTTTTTTTATAGGAGCCAAGTCACAATGTAAAAAATGATTTGAAATTCCATAGGAGGATAAAACTTTATTTCAGAAATAAGCGTTGAACTTTGAAAATGAGAACACATGCACTGTTTTCCAGAATTGGTTCCTTTAACAGTTCAGAATGTTATCTCTCTTTATTTTTTAAATAGGTAGTAAGTGGTTAAGAGACAAATATTAGAGCTTGACAGGAGTGGTTATTTCGTATTAACTTCTCACATCTAGATATCTTCTGACTTTAGGTTTCTCTAAGAGTAGAAAAGAAAAATTTGGGCTATTTTCATGGGCATAGAGGAACTTTAAACTGAGTCACTCCACTGCTCTTGGAAAGATGGTACCAACATGTAGATAATAAGGTGCTCTATGCATACAGCATCAGGAAACACAGCTAGTGATAACTAGAGGAGGTGCAGGAGGGTATTAATATGGAGAAAAAGATGTTCTTCTCAAGGTGTTTATTGGAGAATGGTACAGTGGTTTGGCCATGGTAAATAGAGGAGACACAAATATGTTAAGTAGGAATTTCATTGCATAATGAGCTGCATGAATGAATTAAAAAAAGCATTTGCAGATCTTTGGAAGAGATTTTGCAGCTAAAGGGTTGCTGCCATTTTGAAGTTAAATATAAAATTAAAGCATCTGAAATTACAATAAGTTCAGTGGGGAAAACACAATTTATAAATTGTCATGCCGCTTCTCCAGTACACATTTTTGCGTTAAATGAGGACTATTTCTCCATATTAAAATAAAACTGTTAAATTTTGGTGGTTCAGAGTGACACAATGGTATAAAACAATTATAGCAACCAGTTTTCTTTTACCATTGCAGACTTAAGATTTCCATGTGCAAATCTACAATTAATCATGGTGAGGTACAGAGCATTAATATTGCTTCACTTTCCCTTCAGATGCATCCGGTCATCTCCCACATTTCTCTAGCCCTGACCTGGTGAATAAATATGCTATAGTGGAACGTCTGAATTTTGCTTATTATTTATATCATGGGCGGCCATCATTTGCATTTGGTACTTTTCTGGTCCAAGAGTTAATTAAGAGTAAGACACCCAAACAGCTGTGAGTATGTAAAACATAGTTTGTACTGTTTATAAAAAGCATATTGGTGTATTTTACATGTGCCTTTAAAAAAATGTACTAAAACATGTATACCCGAGTTTACAGTGATTATATTTGGATGGTGACTTTTTTTCACTTGTGCATTTCTTTGTACCCCAAGTTTGTGACATTTAGTGTGTGTTACTTTTGTTAATAGGAAAAAAGATAAGTATATTTTAAAAGATAATAAATATATTTTAAAGTCCTATTTTTAAGAAATGATACAGCAGCTTGCCGGATGTTACCATTAAACCTAAGAGAGAATTCTGAGTTGTGGATTCTTTTCTTTTTTTTAAATTTTATAGATTATGCCATTACAGTTGTCCCATTCCCCCCCTTCATTCTCCTCTACCCTGAATACCCCCTCTCCCACCATCCCCCCCTTTAGTTTATGTCCATGTGTCACAAGTTCTTTAGATTTTATATTTCCCATACTATTCTTGCCCTTCCCCCTGCCATCTCTGCTACTTATTCTCTGTACCTTCTCCCTCCTTCTCCTTCTCCCACTCTCCTGTTGCTAACCCTCCATGTGATCTTCATTTCTATGGTTCTGCTCCAGATCTAACTGTCCTCTTAGTTTGCTTTTGTTTTAGGTGTGGTTGTTAATAAGTGTGAATTTGCTGTCCTTTCACTGTTCATATTTTTATCTTCTTCTTAGATAAGTCCCTTTAACATTTCCTATAATAAGGGCTTGGTGATGATGAACTCCTTGAACTTGATCTTATCCGAGGAGCACTTTATCTGCCCTTCCATTCTAAATGAAAGCTTTGCTGGATAGAGCAATCTTGGATGTAGGTCTTTGGATTTCATGACTTGGAATACTTCTTTCCAGTCCCTTCTTGCCTGTAAGGTCTCTTTTGAGAAATCAGCTGACAGTCTGATGGGAAGTCCTTTGTAGGTAACTGTCCCCTTATCTCTTGCTGCTTCTAGGATTCTCTCCTTCATTTTAATCTTGGATAATCTAATTATGATGTGCCTTGGTGTGTTCCTTGTTGGGTCCAACTTCTTTGGGACTCTCTGAGCTTCCTGGATTTCCTGGAAGTCTATTTCCTTTGCCAGAATGGAGAAGTTCTCCTTTATTATTTGTTCAAATAAGTTTTCTACTCGTGACTGTTCCTCTTCCCCTTCTGGTACCCCTATAATTCGGACATTGGAACGTTTAAAGATGTCCTGGAGGTTCCTAAGCCTCTCCTCATTTTTTTCAATTCATGTTTCTTCATCCTTTTCTGTTTGGTCATCTTTTCCTTCCTTCTGGTCTGCTCCCTTGATTTGAGTCCCAGTTTCCTTTCCATCACTACTCGTTCCTTGTGCATTTCCCTTCATTTCAATTAGTTTAGCCTTCATTTGTTCCTCTAATTTGTGACTAAAATCAACCAGTTCTGTGAGCTTCCTGATCACCAGTATTTTGAACTGTGCATCTGATAGGTTGGCTATCTGTTGGTCACTTAGAAGTATTGACTCTGGGGCTTTGAGCTGTTCTTCTTCAGCCATAATGTTTTGGTCTGTTCATGCCTGTTACATATGAGGGGCAGAGCTGTAGGTGTTCACCAGGGTGGGGTGACCCAGTTGCTGGGTTGTGACACTGTATGTGGGGGTGGGGTCAGAGAGGGGCAATGGTGCTTGTTCCACGCTCTCTCTCAGATTTCGGTCCCCTCTGCTGCTTCCCACAAGCAAATTGGGCCCTTCTGGTGCTGGTTCCTGGATGTGTGGGCTTGTGCACCCTCCAGGACCCTGTGAACCTGGGAGCCTCTCCTGACACCTCGACCCCCAAAAGTTTTTTTAATTGGTGCTTTTAGGCTTTAATTCCTGGCGCTGGGGCCCTGGGGCCCTGGGTTGCGCAGTCTGTCTCACTGCTCGTTTTTTCACCTGGTTTATGTGTGCGAGAATGTGTGACCGCGGTCAGCCAGCCTTCTTGCGCCCTCACTGGGTCTGCCCCTTACCAGCCCACACCTGGGATCTGTCAACTGCTGCCTGGGCTCCTGGACTGATCTGGCCACTTTTTCCTGTGTGACCTCACTCACCAGCTGCTGACTCCACCTCTCTTACCGGTCTGGCTGAATGGTTTGTTGTTGTCAGACTTCCAAACAGTTCAATTTTCTGTCTGTTTTGGTTGAGTTTTTGTTACTAAAACTTTGTTGTCTTTAAACTTGGTTGTGCAAGGAGGCACAGTGTTTCCATCTACGCCTCCATCTTGGCCAGAAGTTCTGGATTCTTTATTTAAGATCTTTGTTAGGTTTACTTTATTGGCTTGTTTTATTTTTATTTTTTATTGTATTTTTTCTGTTACTATTTAATCTCCTTATAGCCCTCTCCCCCCTGAAATTATTGGTTTGTTTTATAATTAACAAAGTAATGCATTTTTATGGCAAATATTCAAGTAGCTGAGAAGGGTGAAAAATGAAATGTAAAATTCCCTGTCTTATATCCTCATTCTACATAGTAAATGAACATGGTAAATTTCTTGTGAGTCTTTCCTCAAAAATTTTCTATGCATATAAAAGTACACATGAGTCTTTTAAAATGTATGTGCTTTAAGATGTCAAACTTTACGTGGCATTCATTTTCTTGGTAGTTTGTGTACATATAATTGACAAGATCACAAGTTGGCAGTCTTTTGGAAAAGTCACTCCCTGTTCCCTGGATGAAATTGGAAACAGAATAATCTGGACTGTGAGTAGGTGTTTTAGGAGAAGGTAAAATATAAGGACATGGAGCCCTATGGAGCCAAAAGACAGATAAAAGCTACCAAGAACCTGAGTGAATGTGTACAAGGGGCGCAAAATGGGAAGGGGGAGGAAGCCAAAAATCACAGGTGTCTGACACTCCGTGTACCACTGATGTGATTCCATCCGCGTCTCCTGAGGAGATGCAGTTTTCATGCACTGATATGATTGTGCTTCCTTTCTTTTTCAGGATCCAGCAAGTAGGCAGTGAAGCCTATGTTTTAGGCCTCTCTTCCTTCCATGTGCCTTCAGTAGGAGTTGCCTGTGTTTGTTTCTTAGAATTGCTTGGCCTCGACAGCCTCAAGCTCAGAGTTGATATGAAAGTGGCCAATATAATTCTGAGCTACAGATGTACAAACGAAGATGCTCAGTATAGCTTTATCAGAGAGTCTCTAGGTATAGCACCTTTTCTTTCTGGCTGGGTTTGTTTAAAGGACCTGGGGTGAATAGGTCTAAGGCAGGGGTGTCCAACCTTTTGGTGTCTCTGGGCCACACTAGAAGAAGGAGAGTTGTCTTGGGCCACACAGTAAATACACTGTGACACATAATCACAAAAAAATCTCAGTGTTTTAAGTAAATTTACAATTTTTTGTTGGGCTACATTCATCGCCATGCTGGGCTGCATGCAGCCTGCAGGCTGTGGGTTAAGGCATTGACTTGTGAGTGGTTGGGGAAGAAACAGTGATCTTCCTGTTTCACCCTTTTCCTGCAGTGTGTGTTCTTTAACTCACTTTCTTGGGTCCTTTAATTGGATACTGAAATGGCCCTGAAACACACTTTTCAAACAAATGCCTAGTTCCTGCTTTTTTTTCTTGACCAAATTTGTTGTTTATATTTCTTATAGCTGAAAAACTCTCTAAACTGGCTGAGGGTGAGAGGGCAGCCATAGAAGAATTGCTTGTTCTCTTAGAAGAAGGTGTATGGAACAGCATTCAACAACAAGAAATAAAAAGGTTTGTGAGTTGCAATCCCAACCTGTTTTCCAGCAAGCTTTATTGTTCCCATGTGTTTGCCTAGTCTTTCCTCCAACATCTCAAGAGTTTTTCACCAGTCCTCCTAGGCCTTATCTTCTTACTCATCCAGCATATAGCAGATTCTTAGTAAATGGATAATGGGGGTTTCCTTTTTAAAAATTTTTTTTTGGATAATGGGTTTTAAGTGCATCTTACCATCAGTAAAAGGAAGGTAAAGATAATGATTCCCTCTTAAGAGATGGAGTTTTGAAGAGTTGGAGGGGAGCTTTCTGTCTTCCACTGCCCTACTGGTCAGGGAAGTCTGTTACATGTTAAAATCGTTTCAGAAGCTGTGGGAAGGGTATCAGAAAATTTAACTCTGATATCCTTAATTTTTTCTTGCTCATGTCAGTTGATAAAGGAAGTTGAGGTGAGCATCTATCCACAAAAGCCCCTCTCCTGATACAGAGTGCATCAAAAGTAGGTTTACAGTTGTGAATACGTGAAACGGTTTATCCTTGTATTATTTATTAATTATTGTACTATTTTTTCCACATGAACAACTGTAAACCCACTTTTGCCCTGCTCTGTACATTTTCACTATTTTCTCTCTGTGCTATCCCAATGGGGCTGACCCAGCCATGCCAGACCGTGGGAACACACCATTCTTCTGTAACTCCTATCACTGACTCTGCTTTCAACAGCTTCCTGCTTTTAGCAGGAACAGGTACCCTCCCCTTAATGAGGAAGTCCAGGCACCTGTCAGGGCTCTGATTTTCTAAAGTGAAACATGAAAGATAATTAAGCACTCAGAAGATTTCTTGAGTGACTATTTTCTCATTTCTCCTAAAGATTGTACGTAGCTAATTTGACAGATACTTGGTTGACAAAAGGAATGAATTCTACCAGTATGCTAAGAAAGCTATTGTGTGTCATAGGTAGGAGTCCTTTTTTGTTTTTTCAAAGCAGTCTAATAAATATTTGGTATTTGTTGAAAAACTTTTTAGAGAATGTACTGTGGTTAAATTTATTTAATTTTTACTGATTTTCAGTTGAAAACTACAGCAGTATTTTAACAAGTTTTTTTTCTCTACCTCTCCACCCCCAATTACAGGTTATCCAATGAATCTAGTAGCCATTGGACATTAGTGGTACAGTTCTGCAGGCTCCACAATGTGAAACTGAGCACAGCTTACCTTAGAGAATGTGCCAAAGCAAATGATTGGTTACAGTTCATTATTCACAGCCAGCTCCATAATTACCACCCTGAGGAGGTAAGCCATTGATTGTTGAAAGTTATTCAAGAAGAGGATATTGGAACACTTCTTAGAATAAAAATAGTGTTCTTTCTGTTGTGAACACATACACTTTTGTTTGATATGATACTGTTGTTTTTACTAAAATTTCAGTGGGTTGGCATCAGGCAAAGGACAGTCATTAGTACTAAAGAGATGAAGGAACAATTTTGTGATTCCAGATTACAAATGGAAATTCAGTCAGAAGCAACAAACAACTTTATAAAATTATATGGTCACCTCTGACACAATTGAGGTTAAAAAAGAATAATTTTGCCTATTTTTTTCTAACATTTTCAGCTCCAGCTGAAATTGAAACTTGGATATCTGCCTCATGCACTCTTAGTGGGATTGCAAACTGGTGCACTATGGAAAACAGTTTGGAGGTTACTCCAAGAATTACAAATAGAACTACCTTATGAACCAGCAATTTTACTTCTGAATATTTATCTGAAGAAATCCCAAACACTAATTCAAAAAGATATGTGCACCCCTATGTTTGTTGCAGCATTATTTACAATAGCCAAGATAATGGAAGCAACTTAAGTGTCCATCAGTAGATAGTTGGGCCCTGGATGGTGTAGCTCAATGGATTGAGTGTTGGCCTGCAAACCAAATGGTTGCTGGTTCGGTTCCCAGTCAGGGCACATGCCTGGGTTGCAGGCCAGGTCTCCAGTGGGGAGCATGCGAGAGGCAACCACACATTGATGTTTCTCTCCCTTTCTTTCTCCCCCTGCTCGCCTCTCTCTTAAAAAAATAAATAAAATAAAATAAACTATTAGGTAAAGAAGATGTGGTAAATATATGCAATGGCTATTACTCAGCCATAAAAAAGAATGAAATCTTACCATATTAGACAACATGGGTGGACAGAGAGGGTATTATACTAAGTAAAATAAGTCAGTCAGAGAAAGATAAATACCATATGATTTCATTTATATGTGAATCTAAAGAACAAAAGAAACAAAAACAGAAACAGACTCATAGAACAAACTAAGGGTTGCCAGATGGAAAGTAAAGGGATTAAGAAGTACAAATTGGCAGTTACAAAATAGTCATGGGGGTGTAAAGTACAGCATGGGGAATATAGTCAATAATATTGTAGTAACTGTATATGATGCCAGGTGGTATTAGACTTATTGAGGGGATCACTTTGTAAATTATGTAAATGTCTAACCATTATGCCTTACACCTGAAACTAATATAAAATAACATTGAATGTCAACTATAATTGAAAGATAAAAAAGAAATAAAAATAAACTTGCCCTAACCAGTATGGTTCAGTTGGTTGGGTATCATTCTGCAGTGAAAGTTCACCAGTTTGATTCCCAGTCAGGGCACATGCCTGGGTTGTGGGTTCTGTCCCTGGTCAGGGTGTGTATGAGAGGCAACTGATTGATGTTTCTCTCTTATGTCAGTGTTTTCTCTCCATATCTTTCTTCCTCTCTTCCCCTCTCTCTAAAAGTAAATAAAATCTTTAAAAATAAAAAAATAAACTTGGTTGTCTGTTTTAATCATCTGTTTTCCAGGTGAAATCTCTTCTCCAGTACTTTAGCCCTGTCCTTCAAGACCACTTAAGGCTGGCTTTTGAGAACTTGCCCTCAGTGTCTAACTCTGGCATGGACAGTGATCAAGTCTGCAGCAATTGCCCCCAGGAACTCCAGGAACATGAAGAAGAGATAACTGATTTCTTTGAAATTTTGCTTCAGTGCTCAAAGGAGCCAAACTCCTGGTGCTGGCTTCTGGCTGAAGCAGTGAGACAACAGGCCCCAATTCTTAGTGTCCTAGCCTCATGTCTGCAGGTGAGGATCATGAGAAGCTTCAGTTAAGGATCCAGAGAGCAATAGAAAAAGTGGGGAGGGTAGGGAGGCTGATAATCAGGAAGCATGTGGGGGGATGATGATATTGAGGCTCTAGCATGTGTTTCCAAGGTCACTGCAATGTTTTATGCTTCTCCAACTTAGGACTGAGGCCATCTAGTGCACTTTCTCGGGGTCATAGCCTTGGTTCCTGGTTGGTAGTCATAGAGAAGGATGCTTTGGTAGACCGACCACCACAGCCTTTGAGATAGGAAGAAGGATAGTCTATATCAGGGATGTCAGACTTATTTGCACCAGGGGCCATATCAGCCTTGCGGTTGCCTTTAAAGGGCCAAATGGAATTTTAGGACTATATAAATATAACTACTTAACTAGGGGCAAGGAGCTCAGTGCTGCTGCCAGGTAGAAACAAGGTACTGGGCCCGTGGGCCTCGTGTTTGCCATCTGTGGTCTAGACAATCCCTTGGTCAGCAGTTCTGTGGTGGGCAGTTGTGTTTTCTTATACTTAGCACTTCCCTGTCTTTCACACATACCCTCTCAGTCTCTGGCCTTTGACCTGCCATACTGCATCCTGAGTCTACAGAATGGTTTACAAAAGTCCCTTGGTTGTTCATTCAAGTTTGTTTCATGCTTGGAGGCTTTTCAAGCCTTATTAACAAGTATACTGAGGTAACTTGATCTGAACAGGAAATAGCCATCCATAGTTGTAGCATTGTTGGAGACTTCCTCTATCAAGTAATCCAAGCCTGGTTGTTATTTTATTTTGAAAAGTTCTTATCCCATCGTAGGATGCCAGTGCTATTCCTTGTCTCTGTGTTTGGATCATCACTTCTGTGGAGGCCAGTGTTGCAGCTGAAGCAATGGGACACATTCAGGGCTCCGTGCAGGGTCATGCCTGGGACCTCGAGGATCTCTCAGTCATCTGGAGAACATTATTAAGAAGGCAGAAGAGCAAAACTCTCATCAGAGGTTTCCAACTTTTCTTTAAGGTAGTGATAGTCACTTCATTTCTTTCCTGAGTTTAAAAGGTTTACTTTAGCCCTGGCTGGATAGTTCAGCTGATTAGAGCGTTATCTTGATATACTAAGGTTGCGGGTTTGATCCCCAGTCAGTGCACATATGAGAATTAACCAATGAATAAGTGCATAAATAAGTGGAACAGCAAAAATCAATGTGTTCTCTCTCTTTCTCTTTCTCTCCTTTCTTTCTCTCTAAAATCCATCAATAAAATTTTTTTAAAAGCATTACTTAAGAATATCCCATTCTGACTTTTTCAATTATTTCTATTCCTGGATTTATTTTTTAGCCAACAACAAATAATGATAATAACTGCATTTATTTAACAATGTGCTTTGTATACATTATTTTAGCTAATTCTCACAATAGTCCTATACAAAGATAATACGTATGAGGATATTATGAAGAGATCTTATCCTCATTTTG
The DNA here is from genome assembly GCF_021234435.1 of Artibeus jamaicensis. Lineage (NCBI taxonomy): Eukaryota > Metazoa > Chordata > Mammalia > Chiroptera > Phyllostomidae > Artibeus > Artibeus jamaicensis. Next base: position 183,663 of record NW_026521754.1, read on the forward strand.
TAGAGTAATAAACCAAGGCTTACAGAACTTAAGTAACATGCCCAGGGTCTCAAAGTATTTTAGTAAGCAGTGTACTTACAGCTCAGATCCATGCTTTCTGATTCCCAAAATCCTGTCCTCTAACTGAAAATCTCACATTGATGTGATGGAACTGTGTGGATTGATGCCACAGGGAGCAGTAGGTTGGCAGGTCAGTAGAGCCCATTATCCAGAAGTGTATGTAGAGGTTTCCTAGCACCATCTGGTGGAACATGTTTGCTCATGTGTAGTGGACTGAGTATAGAATAGACAGAAAATGGACTGTTGAGTAGATATATCTAGACAGAGTATCTTTTTTCCAAAAGGAAAAAGAAGTGTAAACTTCCTTTCTTTTTAACATGCATGCTTTTAACTTTAACCTTTTCTTATATTGGCATTTTTCATGAGAAAATAGTATTGAGTTCAGAATTTTTACATTTCATTCAAACTCTTCTTCAAAGGATTCCCCATTACTACTGATGATGGAAATGTATGAACTCTGTATGTTCTTCAAGAATTATAAGGAAGGTGAAGCTAAACTACTGGAGTTCCAGAAGACCCTTGAAACTGTAAGTTAGAATTATAGGCTCTTTCTTGCTGATTTGAAATTCCTTAGAGTGGCCTGTTGTCTGCTAGTAGTCAGAAGGTGGCAACAGGTGAAGAACTGTTAACGTGGCATGATTCAAACTAAGTCATGTGTACTGTTGCCCAGGGATGGGGAGGCAGGGCAGGAGTTGCAGTGGCCCCGCTTATAGCACCTCATTGCCAGGGATGACAGAGGTTCCATCTAATGTGCTATAACTGATCAGTTTCCTGATGCTGCAGCCAAGCTCAGTGGGCAACGAGTTAATGGTATCTACTATGGATGCTGAAGAGGAGTATGGTGATGCATGAGCCACATTCTACCAATTCAGGATAGCTCCAGCAGCACTGAGTGTGAATGTTTTTTTTTCCAGAAAAATTAAATATTTTATTGCCCAAGGTCATACAGTAAATTTATGGAAGAGCTAAGGTTACAATTCAGATTGTCTAATGCCATACACGTCTTCCTTCTTTTTTTTAAATATTTTTTTATTTTATTGATTATGCCATTACATTTGTTCTATTTCCCCCCTTCATTCCCCTCCACCCTGCACACCCTCTCCCACCATTCCCTCCTCTCACCATTCCCCCCTTTAGTTCGTGAACATGTGTCTCAAGTTCTTTAGATTTTACATTTCCCCTACTATTCTTACCCTTCACCCTATTTTCTATTTGCTGTCTATGCTACTTATTTTCTGTACCTTCTCCCCCCTTCTCCATCTCCCACTCCCCTGTTGCTAACCCTCCATGTGATCTTCATTTCTATGGTTCACTCCTGATCTAGCTGTCCTCTTAATTTGCTTCTGTTTTAGGTGTGGTTGTTGATAACTGTGAGTTTGCTGTCCTTTCACTGTTCATATTTTTTATCTTCTTTTTCTTAGATAAATCCCTTTAACATTTCATATAATAAGGGCTTGGTGATGATGAACTCCTTGAATTTGATCTTATCTGAGAAGCACTTTATCTCTCCTTCCATTCTAAATGAAAGCTTTGCTGGATAGAGCAATCTTGGATGTAGGTCTTTGGATTTCATGACTTGGAATACTTCTTTCCAGTCCCTTCTTGCCTGTAAGGTCTCTTTTGAGAAATCAGCTGACAGTCTGATGGGAAGTCCTTTGTAGGTAACTGTCCCCTTATCTCTTGCTGCTTCTAGGATTCTCTCCTTCATTTTAATCTTGGCTAATATAATTATGATGTGCCTTGGTGTGTTCCTTCTTGGGTCCAACTTCTTTGGGACTCTCTGAGCTTCCTGGATTTCCTAGAAGTCTATTTCCTTTGCCAGAATGGAGAAGTTCTCCTTCATTATTTGTTCAAATCAGTTTTCCACTCGTGACTGTTCCTCTTCCCCTTCTGGTACCCCTATAATTCGGATGTTGGAGCGTTTAAAGATGTCCTGGAGGTTCCTAAGCCTCTCCTCATTTTTTTCAATTCATGTTTCTTCATCCTTTTCTGTTTGGTCATCTTTTCCTTCCTTCTGGTCTGCTCCCTTGATTTGAGTCCCAGTTTCCTTTCCATTACTATTGGTTTCCTGTGCATTTCCATTCATTTCAATTAGTTTAGCCTTCATACGTTCCTCTGATTTGTGACTAAAATCAACCAGTTCTGTGAGCATCCTGATCACCGGTTTTTGAACTGTGTATCTGAAAGTTTGGCTATTTCTTCATCGCTTAGATTTATCGGTTCTGGGGCTCTGAGTCGTACCTGAGCCATGTTTTGATCTGTTTATGCCTGTTATGTATGAGGAGAGGCACCTTTGGTGTTCACCAGGGTGGGGCTACTCAGGTCGCTGGGTTGTGATACTGTATGTGGGGGCGGGGTCAGAGAGGGAGCAATGGCTCCCTCTCTGCTCACCGGGTCCTCCTCACCACTTGCCCCCGCCTGTTTATCTGAGTGCAAAAGTGCGAGTCCGCTGCCCTGCGCCAGGGCCTGCTCGGTCTGTCTCAATGCACATCTCTTCACTGGTTTACCTGCAAGCAAATGCGAGACCTCAGACAGACAGCCACGCCCCAAGCCTTCCCGTAGCTACCCCGTCCCTGGGATCCACGCCCTTGGCTGCTTGCAATCTGCCAGGGTGGGGGGGGGGGTTGTTTTTGCCCAACCACTCTGCTGCTGGCTTCGCCCTTCTCACCAGTTTAGCTGAGCTGTTCGTTGTTTTTGGACTCCATATTGTTTGATTTTCTGTGGTTTGGTTGCGTTTATTGTTGTTAAAACTTTGTTGTTTTTAGATTTGGTTGTGCGAGGAAGCAGAGTGTTTCCACCTACGTCTCCATCTTGGCGGAAGTCCTCTTTTTTTTTTTTTAAATCAACCCCTGTCCAAATGATGCTGAGCCTTGTGGTCAATTTCAGGCTTTACTTATCAGAAGCTTATTTCAGGCCTATTTATCACATAGTGCTTCAATAATTAACCCTATAAGGGGAAAAGAAATTCATAAGAAAGGAAAAGAACTGTGCCTTAGTTCTACTTGGGGTTTTGGCACTTTTGCCTTGTCTACCACAAAAGAGCTCTATGATAAATGAGACAAAACTACTTACAGATTCTACCCAACAAATATATCACCGTGGAACCTCAGTATGGCTTTGCCCTAAATCACATTGATCTTAACTGTAATGAAGATTATTATTTATTATTTGAAAGTACAGAATCAGTTATTCAAATATTCCTGAGGTTTCTAAATCACAGAAAATAAGGGCATTAATTTCCTTGGTCTGTCACTCTCTATGGCTGGAGACCATTTAATAGGTATCTTCTTTTTTTTTTTAGTATTACTTTTTATTGCGGTCAAATACACATACATTTAACATCTTAGCCATTTTAAGTATACAGTTCAATGGTATTAAATATACTCACAATATTGTGTAACTATCACCACCATCCATCTCCGTAGTAACTCTTTTCATCTTGTAAAACCAAAACTATACTCAATAAGCAGTAACTCATTCCCCCCTGTCTCTAACCCCTGGCAACCATTACTCTGCCCTCTGTCTTTATGATTTTAACTACTCTAAGTACCTCATATAATTAGAATTTATACTGTAGAACTATACAGTAGTTGTCTTTTTGTGACTGGCTTATTTCACTTAGCATAATGTCTTCGGAGTTCATCCATGTTGTAGCATATGCCAGGATTTCCTTTCTTTTTGATGCTGAATAATGTTGCATTGCATGTATACACCACATTTTGCTGGTCCATTCATCCATCGATGGACATTTGGGTTGCTTCCACATTTTCACTATTGTGAATAATGCTGTAATGACATGGTGTACAATTAGTTCTTTTAGATCCTGCTTTCAATTCTTTTGGATGTCTACTCAGAAGTGGAATTGGTGAATGATATGATCATTATATTTTTAATATTTTGAGGAACTACCATATTATTTTAGTGACTATGTATATTCCCACCAATAGTGCAAAAGGGTTCCGATTTCTCTACATCCTCACCAGTACTTGGTTTCTGACTTGTTTGTTTTTTTGGTAGTAATCATCCTAATGAGTGTGAGATTGTAACTCATTGTAGTTTTAATTTGCATTTCCCTAATGATTAGTGGTGTTGAGCATCTTTTCATATGCTTATTAACCATTTGTATATCTTCTTTGGAGAAATGTCTATGCAAGTCCTTTATCCATTTTTGAATTGGGTTGTTTTTTGTTGTTGTTGAGTTTTAGGAATTCTTTCATAGTCTAGATATTAATCTCATACCAGATATATGATTTGCAAATATTTTTCCCATTGTGTGAGTTGCCTTTTTGTTCTTTTGATAGTGTTTTTTATACACAAAATTACTAAATTTTCATGAAGTCCAATTTGTATATTTTTCACTTGTGATCTGTACCTTTGGTGTCATTTTCAAGAAATCATTGTCAAATCCAGTGTTGTAAAGCTTTTATCCTATGTTTTCTGCTAATTGTATTGTTTTAGATCTCAGATTTAGATATTTTGTCCATTTGGAGTTAATTTTTGTATGTTTTGTTAGGTAAGGGTCCAACTTTATTTTTTTGCATGTGGATATTGTTTTTCCAGCACCATTTGAGGAAAAGAATGTGCTTTCCTCATTGAAGTATTTTGGCATCCTTGTTAAAAATCATTTGATCATGTGTGCAAGGATTTATTTCCGGGCTTTCTGTTGTATTCCATTGGTCTATGTGTCTGTTTTTATTTCAGTACCGCACAATTTTGATTACTATAGCTTTGTAGTAAGTTTTAGTAAATAAGTGTGAGTTTTGTTCTTTTCCAAGATTGTTTTGGTTCTTTGAGGTCCTTTGAAATTCTATATGATAGGATGGGTTTTTCTATTTCTGTGAAAACATTGGGATTTTAATAGGGATTGCTTTGAATCTGTATTGCTTTGGATAATACTGACATTTAGACATTATTATTCAATCTAGCAACATGGGGTTTTATTTTTTTTTAACTCTTTAATCTGTGACCATTAAAATGACAACAGACTCACAACTATCAACAACTAAATCTAAAAACTAAAAACAAAAACAAACAGAAAACAACCAAAACAGGAACAAAATCATAGGTATGGGGATCATTTGGAGGGTTATCAGCTGGGAGAGAGAAGGGGGAGAAAGGGAGAAAGGGTGCAGAGATTAAGAAGCATAATTGGTAGGAATAAAATAGGGAGATGTTAAGAATGATGTAAAAGAGGGAGACGCCAAAGAACTAAGACACATGACCCATACACATGAACTAAGAACGGGGATTGCTGGAGGGAAGGGGGTACTGGGTGGAGGGGGCAAAGGGAAAAAAAGTGGGACAATTGTAACAGCATAATCCCTAAAATGTACTTAAAAAAGATTTTATTTGTTTATTTTTAGAGAGAGGGGAAGGGAGGGAGTGAGGGGGGAGCAAAAGAGAAACATCAATCAGTGGCCTCTCACACACCCCCCATGGGGGACCCGGCCTGCAACCTGGGTGCATAATCTGACCTGCATCTGAACTGGTGACCTTTTGCTTTGTGCGATAGCTTCTAAACCCCTGAGCCACATCAGTCAGGGCCTCCCTCACTTTTGAAAACAGTTTTGCTAGATATAGGGTTCTTGGTTGGCAGGGTTTTTTTCCTTTGAACAGCTAAATGTGTTAGCCCATTGTCTTCTGGCCTCCAGATTTTCTGGGGAAATCTGTCACAATAATCTAATTGAGGATCCATTATATGTGATTAGTCATTTTTTTGCTGCTTTCAAGATTCTGTCTTTGTCTTTTGAAAGTTTGAGTATAATGTGTCTCTGTGGGTATCTTTGAGTTCATCTTAAATGGGATTTATTGAACTTCTCAAATGCTTATATTCATGTCTTTTGTCAAATTTGGGAAGCTTTCAGCCATTATTTCTTCATATATTTTCTCTACCCCTTCCTCTCTTCTCCTGTGACTCCCATGATATATATTTGGTCCTCTTGATGGTGTCCCCGGTGCCCTTAGTCTCTGTTGACTTTTTCTCTTCCTTTGACTCAATAATTTCCACTGTCCTATCTGAAAGTTAGCCATTTTTTCTTCTGCCTGCCAAAATCTGCCTTTCAATTCCTCTAGTAAATTTTTCATTTTAGTTATTATTGTACTTTTAGCTCCAGAATTTTTTTTGTTTCTTTTTAGGTTTTCTGTCTGTCTCTTTATTGATATTTCCATTTTGTTCACAAATAATATTCTTGAACTTTTCCAAATCATCCTTAGTTCTCTGAGTATCTTTAAAATATTTGTTTTGAAGTTTCATATAGTATATATGCCATAAGGTCCTTTTTGGAGACAGTTTTTGTTGATTGATTTTTTTTTTCCTTTGGAATGGGCTATACTTTCCTGTTCCTTTTCTTTTCTCTCTCTTTTTTAAAAATATACTTTCTTTTAAGAGTTTATTATTAGAGAGAGGGGAAGAAAGGGAGAGAAACATCATTGTGTGGGTGCCTCTCAAGCTCCCCCTACCAGGGATCTGGCTCATAATCCAGGCATGTGCCCTGACTGGGAACTGAACCGGCCACCTTCTGGTTTGCAGGCTGGCATTCATTCCACTGAGCCACACGAGCCAGGGCTGTCCTAGTCTTTAATGTTGGGTTCTGAAAGGAGAAAAAGCAAAAAGTGAAGGGGGAGAAAAAGGAAAAAGTGAAGGGGGGAGAAAAAGGGTACCAGCCCTTTAAATCCCTTGGAAGTTAAGCTGGAGTGGGTGGGGCTCGCAGCAATTGGGGAGGTAAAACAAAAATGGCTGCTTACCTCTTTGCACCTTGTGATTTGTGATTAGAAGCAGCAATCAGTAATCAGAGTACAGATCTATATTTGGAAGACCGGGTCTTCCCCCACACTCCATCCACACACTCCTGTAAGCTGTGTGCAACTGCTTCAAGAACAGAGATGCACAGCTGCCAACTGTGTGACTGGGATTGAGGAATGGTAGATGCTACTATGCTAAGGACTGAAATTGACCACAATTACTGCAATTTATCTCCCAAGTCTTCCACTGTAAGTTGCAAGTCATAACAGACTCCAGAGTTTCAAAATAGTTGCACTGGACAGATTCTGCCAGTGTAATCGTTATATAGATGTGGAGAGAGATTCCCTGTGCTTTCTATTCTGCCATCTTCCCCCTCCTCATTTTTAAGGAATTACTTGTTAGAGCAGTTTTAGTTCACAACAAAACTGATAGGCAAGCACAAAATTTCTTTTGTACCCCTGTTATTAATATCACAAACCAGAATGGTCCATTTGTTACCAAGATGAACCTCCATTTGACACATCATAATCACCCAGAGTCCATAGTGATTCATTCTTGGTGTTGTACATTCTTTGGGTATACATTTGGACAAGTGTATAATGACATGTCTCTATCATTATACTATTATACAGAGTATTTTAAATACCCTAGAAATCCTGTGTGTTCCACCTATGCATCTCTCCTTATCCCCAACCCCTGGCAACCACTGATATTTTTACTGTCTCCATAGTTTTGCCTTTTCCAGAATGTGCTATAATTGGAATCATATAAAATATAGACTTTTCAAATAGGCTTCTTGCTCTTAGTAATATACACTTAAGTTTTCTCCATGTCTTTCTTTTTAATGACAAATAATGTTACGCTTTCTGGATGTACCACAGCCTATCCATTCACCTACTGAAAGACATCCAGGTTGCTTCCAGGTTTTCACAAATGTGCAGGATTTTGTGTAGATACAAGTTTTCACCTCCTTTAGGTAAATACAAAGGAGCATGGTTGCTGGATCATATGGTATAAGAGTAGATTTTGTTCATAAGAAGCCACCGAACTGTCTTCCAAAGAGGCTGTACAGTTTTGCGTTTCCACCCACAATTAATGAGAGTTCCTGCATCTCCACGTTCTTGGCAGCCTTTGGTATTGTTGGTGTTCCAGATTTTGGCCATTCTAATAGGTATACTGTGATATATCATTGTTGTGTTTTTTTTGTTTGTTTGTTTGTTTTGTTTTTTATCCTCACCTGAGGACATTTCTTCATTGCTTTTAGACAGAGAGGAAGGAAGAGAGAGAAACACTGGTTGCCTCCCTATGAGCCCAGACTGGGGACCGTAGGTACCCAGACCTGCGATCAAACCTGCAACCTAGGCATGCACCCTGATTAGGAATTAAATCTGCAGCCTTCCAGTTGGGGGCAGTACTCCAACCAACTGAGCCACACCAGCCAGGGGTCTTGCTGTTTTAATATGTGTTTCCCTGAGGACACATGGTGTTCAGCATCTTTTCATATGTTTATTTGCCTTCTGGATATTTTTGTTGTTGACCTATTTTTTAATAGGGTTGTTTGTTTTCTTATTGTTTAAAGAGTTCATTACATATTTTGGATAAAAGTCCTTTTTCAGGTGTGTCTTTTGCAATATTTTCTCCCAGTCTGTGGCTTGTCTTCCAGTTCCCTTGACATTGTCTTTTTTAGAGCAGAAGTTTTTAACTTTAATGAAGCTCAGCTTATCAGTTAGAGTTTCATGTTGGGTTCTCCCAGGTTTCTTATTCTTCTTACCTGACTGCTCCTGCTCCATCTTCCTGCAGAGAAACAATGCAGCTTCTCTGTTCTTGTCTCAGTTCTTCATTTCCATATATTTTTTCCTTTAACCAGCTCTATCATCTGCCTGCTGCAGTCCCTCTTTTTAGAGCAACAAAGGTAGGTAAACCAGTAAATAAAGACTAAGAAGTCGCCCTGGCTGGTGTAGCTCAGTGGATTGAGCACAGGCCTGTGAACCAGAGGATCGCGGTTCGATTCCCAGTCAGGGCACATGCCTGGGTTGCAGGCAGGTTCCCTGCAGGCCAGTTCCCTGCAGGGGATGCACTAGAGGCAACCATACATTGCTCTCCCTCCCTCCTTCCCCTCTAAAGATAAATAAATAAAATCTTTCTTTAAAAAAAAAAAAAAAGACTAAGAAGTCATGGTCTGATTCAAACTAATGAGGCCTGCTACTTGGGGTCATTTTCCTATTACTATTTTTAGCATTTCATTGAAATGACATAAATCCAGGCTTCTTCATTGAGACCCATCTCCAGCAATATTATAAAGTACAAACTAACTAGTTAGAATCAGTTCTAACTAGTAGAATCAGTTCTAACTAGTAGAATCAGTGTTAAGCAAGTCTGAGAGGTCTTCCTTCATATGTGAATATCAAATCTCCTGGGCTCAAAAGCAGGCCTATATCCTCTGAAGTAGCTCTTAAGTGAAATATGCCTGATTAATTCACAGCAACTCACAGGGCTGTTTGGTAGTCAGTAACTGGAGTATTTGCAACAGGTCACCCCAAAGTAGTCTTAGGTCTCTTTCCCAGCTTTGACTTTTCACGCACAGGTCTCTACACAGAGATGGCTCACCAAGAGGCAAACTACACAGCTGCCAAGGAGGGCTTATTTTTGCCACTCCTCTGAGCCACACTACAGATTCCTGCTATTGAAAGGACTTGAAGGAGCATCCCCTTTTGTGACAGGAAGTGACGTTTTATAGTGCATTGGTTTTCTTATATATATTCCCACATTTGGAGGTTTTGATTTGCTCTTCCTGTGAAACCACTTTCCCTGACCTTCTTCTTTTTTTATAGCTTGAAACAGCAGCCATAAAGGTCCACGCTGCCATCCCTGTTCTGTGGCTGAAGGAGCAGGTGTCTTTTCTTCTGAAGCTTATGCTGCAGCAGTGTAGGACCCAGTATGAGCTGGGGAAGCTTTTACAGCTGTTTGTTGGAATAGAGCACCTCTTCTCTGATGGTAAGACAATCCTTACATTTAGGTTGCTGTTAAGAAGTTAGCTTTCTTAATCTTGACATATTTTAGAAGGGCATTCAGGAAATTAAAATGCATATGACATAGAACATTACATTTACGGTCCATAACAGGTTTGAAGATGAGGTTGTGAAACTTTAGTTATAGTTAAAGCATATTCAGAGCATAGCACAACAGTGTATCACGTAGACAGTAGAACTACCTACTCATTCTAGGCAGCTGTCAGATAGCCACGTTTACCCCCTGGCTAGCCTCTGCACTAGCCTGTCACTGTCATTCTATTTTCTGTCAAGTAACCTAAACATGTCATCACTGCTCAGGGTCACAGACTTGTTTCAGAAACGTCTAATTCATTTTGAGGGTTTCAGAGACAAATTGTGCTTATTTTTTGCAGGTGTTTCCAGACATTGGCAGTATCTAAGCTTGTTTCTTATTGAACGAAACCAACATTGCCTTACCCTCTTTTCTACCTGTTTGATAATTTCAAGTGTTCGTTGAATGATAATATTATTCTTTGACACTAGATTCTGACATTTTCACTGTTAGGATTATTTTACTACATTTAAACTCACACACCTTCAGCTGGAGAGCGCACATTTGCACAGAACACAGAGAATGCTGGGCGCACTGCCATTGTAGGCTGTGAGGCCGATGACTGGAAGAAAAGAGGGCTGTTTCCCACATGTACATGCAGGGTACAGAAGATAAAGCTATGTAGACTGAAGAGTAGATCCTCTTAACATATCAGTGTTTTCATTGATCTTTAGTAAGTTTTTCTTTCAGAAATGAATTTCCTGTTTTCTTGTCAGAGTTAATCTATCTTTGAAAAATTACAAGGATTGTCTAGATTGTTAACATTACTGTAATGCTTTTATTCATGTAATCTAATTAAATTATATTTTATAGAATATTTGTGTGTGTGTACCACATATGTACGTGGAGAAAAGAAATATTTTTTAAAACCTGTCTTTTATATGATGCCAGCTAAGGAACTAGCATGCTCACGCTGGTGGCTATTGTGCAGGATGTTGCACTGTCGCTGGAACTACCGAAATCAGACCACAGCAGATGACATTGGGAGCAGGCTGTTATGGAATGTTTTTAGACTCTTCCTTTATGGTAGGGCACACATAGTCTTCTCACAGACTTTTTGGGAGTGGGAGCAAACCTAGCCACATAAGCTGTTGGCGAGCATTCCCAATGCTACTGATGGTAAGAATTTCTCAGAGACATCAGGAGGAGCTCAGCTGGGTCTCACCAGGTTAAATAGATAACCAGAGGGGCAAGTGATGCTCCATTCCGAATACAGTGTGCCACATTACACACAGCTTTGGCTATTGGCCAGCTTCAGTTTCAACTGCCTATAAATTCTGTGTCTTAATCCACATGACACCTCATTGAATGAGTGAGTGAATAGTCAGAAAAAGAAATTTGTTCAAGGTAGGAGAAAAATCCAGAAAGAGATGGGACTGACTTGAATGACTGGCCAGATCTTTTTAAGATTGACTGAGTTGCTGCTACGCAGTAGACTACCAACCTCTGACCTGTGTTTAAAGCCAGATATGTGGATTGAGTCCATGTGCCAACCTCTAATAGTTCTTCTGTAGAGGAGCTGCCTATGGTTTCCTCTGCTCTTCAAAAAGAGTAAAAAATAAGACATTTTTGTTTTTCCTTTAACCACATTATGTTAACTTTACATATTTCCCTCCTGATAGTTACTTTTAAAAAGTCATAGTGCCATTTTATTGATGAAATGTTTACATTCTCTTCTCTTTGGCACAGGTCCAGATATAAAGAAGCTGTGTGTCCTAAGCCAAATTTTGAAGGATACAGCCATAACTATTAATCATGTCATTATGAACAGCTATAGCCTTGAGAATTTTCAGCATGAATGTAGATTTATTTTGGAAAAACTGGAGACACATGGACAGTTTGCTTCAGCTAGAAAGGTAGCAGAATTAGCTGAGTTACCTGTGGACAACTTGGTTATTGAAGAGGTAACATTAAGTCTTTTAAGTTATTTAAAATCTTAGCTTTTTAAAAAATATTTTATTTATTTATTTCTAGAGAGAGGGGAGGGAGGGAGATAGAGAGGGAGGGAAACATCAATGTGTGAGAGATACATCAATTGGTTGCCTCTCACATGCCTGCCACTGGGGACCTGGCTTGCAACCCAGGCATGTGCCCTGACTGGGAATTGAACTGGTGACCCTTTGGTTCTCAGGCTGGCACTCAATCCACTGAACCACACCAGCCAGGGCTAAAATCTTAGCTTTTTGAACTAGCATTAAACAAAGACTCAAATGAGCTATGTAATTTATAGAAAATTAGTTTTCTTTTTTACTTTTGATACACATTAGTTTCAGAAATGAATGAGCATGGGATTCCCATTATTGAAGAATGTATGTGTTTTAAATGAAAGGTTAGCTTACAGGATAATCTACAACTATATTCCTTTGAATAGAATTAAATATAAGGTGGCTGTCTTTGAACCCTATTTAATTAGATAAATCTAGAATTGTTTTTCATACCTTAACTTTCCTGATAAAATACCCAGGACCTCTGTAGCTATGTCCCATGTCTTGCTGACTTGGTTTTAAAAAGTGTGTTGTAATTAGAGAGCAGTAGCATTTATGATATTCCTTATCTGGAAAAGGCTGATTCACATCATTAAATTTTACAGATGACACAAGAAATGCAGACCTTAAAACACATTGACCAATGGTCCCTGAAACAAGCAAGACTTGACTTCTGGAAAAAATGCCATGAGAATTTTAAGAAAAATTCCATTTCGAGCAAAGCAGCCTCTTCCTTTTTCTCAGCCCAGGCCCTTGCGGCGTGTGAGTACCCGAATGAGGAGGGACAGAGCAGCACTGAAGAGCGCCATCTGCTGCTCACCCTGGCAGGACACTGGCTTGCTCAGGAGGACCTGGTGCCTGTGGAGAAACTAGAGGAGCTGGAGAAGCAGATCTGGCTCTGCCGTATCGCCCAGCACACCCTCAGAGGAAACCAGGAGGAAATAGAGCCCAGATTTTCTCAACAGCTCTCAACTAGTGGTGAACTTCTTTTTGATACCTTAGCCAGTGAGTTTTCATTCTCTAAGTTGGCTGCTCTGAACACATCAAAATACTTAGAACTTAATGGTCTTCCATCTAAAGAGACTTGTGAGAACAGACTAGATTGGAAAGAGCAGGAGTCACTAAACTTTTTGATTGGACGCCTATTGGATGATGGCTGTGTGCATGAAGCAAGTAGAGTGTGCCAGTATTTTCGTTTCTATAACCAAGATGTTGCCTTGGTATTGCACTGCAGAGCGCTGGCTTCGGGGGAAGCTAGTGTGAATGACCTACATACAGAGATCCATGCTCTCCTACAAAGTGCTGAACTGCTGGAGGAAGAAAAAGAACCTCACATTCCTCTAAGGAAAGCCCCAAGCAGTAAGTAAAGGAGATCAAACTCCTCTGAGTTCTAAACAGTGTGTTGGCACTCTTTCCAGGAGGAAAATGGTCCCTTTGACATAATATTTACACTAAGTTAAGAGGATAGCAACTCTCTTCCAGGTAATCCATAACTAGGCAATTAACTAGTGGATGAAATAGAGCTAGCTACCTTGTCTTTTAGTAGCTGTGTATCAAAATTAGAGGGAATCCATCTGACTTGCAACTAGTTCATTAAAATGTATTCTAATAGACAAGCAGTTCTCATGGTTCCAGTTGTGCACTGATACTATGTAGAAAAAATAACCTTGTATCCTTGTTAAACTCACTTATCAACTGGAGGTTTACTTGTCGATTCCTTGGGATTTTCTACAGAGACAATCATATCATGAATAATAGTGTCATTTCTTCCTTTCCAATCTGTATGCCTTTTGTTCCTTTTTCTTTCTTTATTGCCCTGGCTAGAACTTTCAGTATGATGTTGCAGAGAAGTTGTCAGAGTGGACATCCTTGCTTTGTTACTGATATTAGGGAAAAATCATTCAGTCTTTAATTTTTTGGTATGATATTAACTGTAGGTGTTTTGAAGATATGCTTTGCTATGTTGAAGATGGTCCCTTCTATTCCTAGTTTGCAGAGGGTTTTGAATCACTGTTGAATTTTGTCTTTTTTTTTTCCCTTCTGGATCCATTGATGTGATCTTGTATTTTTTCTTTAGACTATAAATTTAATTGATTTTTTAAATATTCAACCAGCTTTGCATTCCCAGGAAGAACCCCACTTGGTTATGGGACACTATTCTTTTTGATATATTACTGGATACAGTTTGGTATTAGAGAATTTTTGCATTTATGTTCATGAGGAATATTAGTCTGTACTTTTTATTTTATACTGAGTATCATTGTTAATCAGGGTAATGCTGGTTTCATGAGTTAATGCTAGTAATGCTGGAAACACTCATCTGTTTTCTGGAAAGCATTGTATGGAAATGACGTTATTTCTTCTTTAAATGTTCATTAGAATTTACCAGTAATAACCTGAATGGAAAAATTTCTGTTTTGGAAGATTTTAAATTATGAATTTAATTTCTCTCATAGTTTGTATGACTAAACAGGTTTATCTGTTTTGTCTTGAGTGAATTTTTATAGTTTGTGGTTTTTGAGGAAACCTTTTTTTCCTGCCTTTTAGGTGATTTGAACATTTTTAGTCTTCCATATAGTTTATTGTGACTTTGACTATATAGATATATAGTTTTTTATAGTTTTTTTAAATTGTTTGTTTTAGGGATTACACATTCTACATTATTGACATTTTAGTCTACTTAAAGTCAGTATTTTATTTCTTGCTGGAATGCAAAAACTTTACCACTGGTAGATCATTTACTTCTCTCCCTTTACATCCTAGTTGTCTTATTTTAGGCATATGCATTGTAAACCCCATCAAATAATGCTACAAATTTTGCTTTCAACCAAAAAATATGTTTTTAAAAATACAAGGGGAAAATAATTTATTATATTTGCTCAGATATCTACAACTTTTATTGCTTTCCCCTCTCATATTTCTTTTTCCTTCTATCTAAAGGGCTTCTCCCTCTTTTTTTTTAAATCCACACCTGAGGATATGTTTGTTGATTTGAGAGAGAGAGGAAGGAAAAGAGAGAGAGAAACATCCATTGGTTACCTCTCATATGCATTGAACCAGATATTGAACCCATAAGCTTTTGGTGTACAGGATACTGCTCCAACCAGCTGAGCCATATGGCCAGGTCTGAAGGCTTTTCTTAGTAATTCTTTTAGAGTTGTCTGTGAGCAACAGATTCTCTTCATTTTTCTTTATTAGTTTTTCTTCATCTAAGTATATCTTGCCTTGTCCAATGTGGCTCAGTTGGTTGGAGCAACATCCTCTAAAGTGAATGGTCACAGGTTTGATTCCTGGTCAGGGCACATGCCTAGACTGTGGGTTTGGTCCCTGGATGCGGTGCATACCAGAGGCAACTGATTGATGTTTTTCTCTCATACCAGTTTTTCTCTCCTTCTCTTTAAAAATCAATAAGCATGTCCTCAGATTAGGATAAAACCAAACAAAAAAAGAATGTGTCTATTTTACCTTTATTTCTGATAGTTTTTGCTGGATATAAACAATTCATTATTTTTGCCCTGGCTGGTGTGACTCAGTGGATTGAGTGTGGACCTGTGAACCAAAGGATTGTTGGTTCCATTCGCAGTCAGGGCACACGCCTGGGTTGTGGGCCAGGTCCCCAATAGGGGGCATGTGAGAAGCAACCACACATTATGTTTCTCTCCCTCTCTTCCTCCCTTCCCCTCTCTAAAAATAATAAATAAAATCTTTAAAATATATATATTTAAATAATAAATAAATACAGTAAGAAAAAATAAATATACATTATATATTAAATATAAATACACATTTTAAAAAAGATTTTTTATTTATTTATTTTTGGAGGGGAAGGGAAGGAGAGAGGGAGAGAAACCTCAATGTATGGTTGCCTTTCGTGCATCCCCTGCTGGGAACTGGACTGCAGGGAACCGGCCTGCAACCCAGGCATGTGCCCTGACTGGGAATCAAACCTCCATTGCCTGGTTCACAGGCCCGTGCTCAATCCACTGAGCTACACCAGCCAGGGCTAAATACACATTTTTTAAAGCTCTTAAAAATGTACCACTTTCTTTTGACCTCCATGGTATCTGATGAATAATCTGCAATCATTTGAATTATATTTTTCCCCTATAGATAATGCATTTTAATTTTTTTAATCTTTAAAATTTTTTAAATATTTTTAAAATTTAAAAAATTTTTTAAATAGATAATGCATTTTTCTCTGGTTGTTTGCAAGATTCTTTTTTTTTTTTTATCTTTAGCAATTAGTTGATAATGTGACTGGGCATGTATTTCTTAGTATTTATCCTATTTGGGATTCACTGAGCTTCTTGAACTATAGGTTTGTGTGTTCCACCAAATTTTAGTTGTTTTTAGACATTTTTTCAGATACATTTTCAGAACCATACTCTTACTCCTGTCCTTTTGGGACACGAATCTTGGAACTTTTGTTAGTGTCTCAAGTCCCTGAGACTTTGTTCATTTTTTCCCAGTCCTTTTTTCTCTCTGTTGTTTAGATTGGATAATTTCTATTCATCTGTCTTCAATTTCACAGACTCTTTTTCCTGGCATTATAATTCTGCTATTGAGTTTTTTATTTCTATGATCTTTAAATGTCAGTTATTGTTCAGTTCTAAAATTTCCATTTTATTCTTCTTTACACCTATTTCTTTGCAGAAGCTTTCTGTTTTTCTGTTTGTCTCAAGAGCATTCATAATTGCTTTTTGGAACATTTGTATAATAGCTGCTTTAAAGTCTTTATCAGACAACTTCAACATTTATGTCATTTTAGTACCGAGTATCATCTGTTGATTGTCTTTTTTCATGAGTTGAGATTTTTCTCTATTTCTGTATGTTGAGTAGGTTTGTGTTGCATCTAGACATTTTGAAGAGTATGTTACGAGACAATGAGTCTTATTTAAATCCTGTGAAGAATGTTGATATTTTACAGCAGGCAATTGACCTGGTTAGGTTTAGGCTACAAGTTCTGACTCACTTTCTGTGGACTAACTCAGTTCAGTTTCCAAATCCTCTGTATTACTGTTCAAATCCATCTTTGTGTGTGTCATCCAGAGGTCATTCTGCAACCTGAGTAGTGGTTTATCTGTTAATTTAATTCTCAGAATCTTTGATAGGCTGGTTAGGATCAGATTCATGCATCAAAGCCCGAGAGCGAGTCCGTGTTTGTAAACACCTTTGTGTTACTTTCCTGAATCTCCCTCCCAAGTACTTTTGGCTTCTAGAGGCTTCTCTTTTCAGTCCTCTGGGCCCGAAGCTGGAGGTTTAGTCACCCCATTATGTCACGCACTTCCCTGACTTGCCTGCATTCAGGACCAACTTACGGGAGGCTAATGCAAAAAAGAATAGTGAGTTCACTCCACACTCTTGGGACCAGATTTCCTCTGATCTGAAAAGAAGGTCCCCCTTTGTGTTTTGACTCTTGCCAGCTGCTGCTTCGGCCTCTACCACTAAGGGCAAGGGGTTGCTTAGGAGCCGAGATGAGAAAGAATGAGCCGTAGGAGTTCCCATTTCCACTCCTCGAGCCCATACTAGAGGATTTTCCCTGGGGAGCACACTCTCTCTGTGATCCTTAGTGCTTGGTTCTGGGTTTTAGGTGGCACTGCACTCAGGCTGGAGGTTACTAGGGGAGAAGGACATGGAAGTTCTGGTCATCTTTGACCCATTTGCCACTGTTTCCATTTCAGAGTCCTCACGTAGCGCTGTCTACAGCAGTGGCCAGGCTTTATGTGGGGTTCCATAGGGGAGACAGGGTGGAATGACTGTACTCCACCTTGCCTAGAATTGGAACCCCCACTGAAGGATTTTAAGCAGGGGGATAACATGGTCTGGGTTGCTTTTTACTTTTATCTTTAATGCGTATTTTTTAATGGATAATATCTTAAATGCAAAACTATTGTATTACACACTTAGTGTAACAAATAACACAATACAGAAGTGTAGAATGTAAAGAGTGAAATCATTTACCCATTCACCACCACCCTCACTAAATTCTTTTAAATAACACAATGCTTTATTGATACAGTTTAGATTTTTCAAAGTTGTGTTTGCTATTAGAAACAGTTATGTAAATATTTTTTTCTAATAGAAACACTTGATCAAATTAAGAAAGTAGTCTTCTATTTCAAAGTAAGAATTTTTTAAATCAGAAGTATATTCTAATTTTACTATTCCCTTCATCCAGACAATTCTTTTGTGTGATTTGAATTTTAGAAAGATCCTGCTGAATATGTGGAAGATTGACCTATGGGCGAGGGGAGGCCAACAGCAGGAAATAGTAACAACCTCTTAGCTGCAGGTTGATGAGGCTGGAAGTAAGGTAGTGACTGGAGAGATGTTTTGGAGATATAGTCACCTGGACCTGGTGACTTATTTGATGTAAGGGGAAACTGAGAGGAGTCTAGCGGTCAGCTTTGATGATAATGGCTTGGGTGTCATCGGTTAGGCGGCTTTGAGTCTTTTGTAGCCCATGAGACTTTTAAAATATTTCAGCCTGGAATTTCCTGGAAAAAGGCAATGAAAGAAGTTTAAGTGGGGTATGGGCCCTGTCAGAAGTGGTCCCAGACTCAGGGAGACTCACAGTGGTGCAATGCAGGAAGCTGTGGGCAGAGAGGTGGAGTCAGAGTGAACTGGGAAGAGGCTTAAAATTCACCACCCCCTTCAATCTGTATTTGCTTCCAGCTTCAAGTCTGGATAGTCAGTCATTTGTGATGCTGCCCCCCAATGATGAAGTGGTAACGAACCTCGAAATTCTGACAAGCAGATGCCTCCATGGAAAAAACTACTGCCGGCGGGTCCTCTGCCTGTATGAACTTTCCAAGGTAGGTGCCAAAGCGTAACGCATTCATATTAAGCCCCCCCTGAAAGGGAGGGAAGCTGGCAGTGGAAAGATGGGCATAGGGCTCTTGTCTGGATGTTGGCCCCTGTAAATCCATCCCTTGGGGGTCATGGGAGGATGCCAGGCCAAGCCAACCAGAAGTTAGTGCAAGACATGTCACTTCTCTAGGCCCCTAGTTCTGGATCTATAAGTGATTTGACCATGAGGGTCCCTTCTAACCCTAATATCTTAGGTTTTGCTTCAGAATTGTTTGGACCTTCCCATATGAGGGAGAGCCCACAGTAAGTTTTAAAATAAAATAAAATGGAATGTCATGACCCTAAAGACAGGAGCTAGAGCAGCTAGGAATTGTCTGTGGCTTTGTGCTGACTGAAGGAGAAAAACAGTAGCCTGTGCGTGAAGTGGAAGAGCACAAGAGAAATAAAGTGGAACACTAAAGCCCTTGCTTTGGATAAGGTTCAGAGACTTCTTTGTAAAGTGAGGGTTTTGCTGCTACCATGGGAACATGGAAGGGGGCTCTTGCCTTTTATTCAACTTTCTCATATTTCATAACATTTGAATAGCTCAATGTTCAACGCGAGATAACTCATCTGATGCTCTCTGAAGACAAGCCTTTCCTTCCTTAGGTGAAGTGATAGAAAAAGATAGAATACAGTGCTTGCCTCTTCTAAGATTCCTGCTCAGGGTGAGCCATCGAGTTGGTCCACATCAGAACTCAGAAAGGGCTAGCTTCTCCCTGGCTCCTAACAATATCTTTGACTGACTTTGCCTTCCTCTCAGGAGTTGGGCTGTTCCTACACAGATGTTGCCACCCAAGATGGCGAGGCCATGCTCCGTGCAATCTTGGCCTCTCAGGGGCCCGATCGATGCAAGCGAGCCCAAGCCTTCATCAGCACCCAGGGCCTTGAGCCAGACAGGGTGGCTGAGCTTGTGGCTGAAGAGGTGACCCGTGAACTGCTGTCCCCATCAGAGGGAACAGGTACCCTGCCCTCCAGGCCTTCCCAGCCTTTCAGACAATTTTCACAAGTACCCGTGTCAAGGATTTGGATGTTATGTTCATGTACATCCTGCATGCTGCCCTCTCAAGTTGCCAGGCTGCACTCTTTAGAGAACACATTGCATTTATTTTGTTGGTGTTGGCTTTTGTTCTTTTATTGTTTTATGGTGATTCTTAGAATAGCTGTGCCCTTCTCTGAGCTAACGAACTCCTGTTCTGTGATGACCACTAGGCCAAGAGGAGGGCTGCACTGGGAACTCCTTCAGCACTATTTACTGATACCCAGGTCTGGGCAGCATGGAGCTCTTAATCTCTCGCTCAACTGTCTCAGTAACACCTATGCCTTTCTCCACATCCTTCTGTATAGGACATCAGATGATCACTCCCGCAGAGGAAAGCCAGACATTTCTTCAGCTGACCGCTTTGTGTCAAGACCACACCTTGGTAGGCATGAAGTTGTTGGAAAAGATTTCCTCTGTTCCCCGTGGGGAACTGTCTTGCAGTAAGTTTTTGGCCATTTTCTTACATGTTTGGAGCCCAAGCAGATCTCCAAGAAGTCTTCCAGAGTTAGTCTTTCCAAAGTTCAGTTTGGTCCTTCTTCCTGCTCTGGATCCCTACCCCTCCAGCACAGTTTATAAAGCTGTAAGTTTATTGAAGAAAGTTTAGAAAATACATGTGGGAAAGCAACCCAGAATTTAAAATCATGCAAAAAAGTAACCATTTAACATTTGGTGTATTTATTTTATTTTATTCTTGTATTGCCTTGCAAAGTGGATATTATTTTCCCCATTTTAGAACACTGAAACTTAGAAAAGTTGATCAACTTAACTAATACATGACAGAACTGGTATTTGAATCTGGTCTGTGTGATTTAAAAACCTGCTCACTTTCTCCAGTGCCTAGTTCATTACAGGCATTTAGTATGTGCCCCTCTGATGTTTTTCTATATAAATCTGTAGGTTTTTACTTTTCAAAAATGGTATTATACTGTACATAGTGTTTATATAATTACTTAATGAATATGCTATCATTATCATCTTTCCATTACCTTGAATATTCTCCTATATCACCTTTAATGGTTACACAGTATTTCTCTTATATGCCATTGAAAATTGTATGCCCTGTTGTGGGGCCTTTAGATTGTTTCCAATTTTCTGTTTTAGAATGTCCTTATAGGCAAATCTACAGGGTCTAGCAAATAATTTTATATTAAAAAATAACACCTTTTTAATTACAAAATCATAAGCATGTAATTCTGTAACATATCACACTTAAGCACACCATATGACATTTCAGGTGAAATGTTCAAATTAAAACTATAAATTCTTGTACCCATATTATTACCCTACCAACCACACTCAAGCGGGTGTAACCTCTGCTGGATCCTGTACGTGCACATCCACAATTACTTCCCTAAGATAAACTCCTGATTTAAGAGCACACTCATTTTTAAAGCTTTATATATATAGTCAAATTTTACTCCCAAAACAAATCATTTATTATTCCCACTTAAGCAGAGTGTGAGAGTATCATTTCTTGGAACCCATTCCACTTTGCAAATTTGATAGACTCAAAAAAGGCATTTTATGGATGTTTAGTAAACATACAAATGGTATTGTAAAGGGTTGAAGTTTTATTTAAAAAACTGCTTCTTGTATCTCTTCTCAGTCCAGTTCAACAGTATTTACAGGGTACCAACCATGTGCCAGGTACTCTAAAAATCAGGGGTATGGTGAACAAGTATATCAACAATCTCTGGAGTCTACAGACTACAGGTGTGACACACAGGAAGAGCCAGACTGCTGGTCAAGAAAGGTTTTTGGAGGAAATGTCCAAACCAAGGCCAGATGGATTAGTACTCAAGGTTACTCAGTGGTCAATAGGTTTGGGGAGGGCTCCACAGGCCCAGAAGGCATAGTATGGGAACCTTTTTTTATCTTCAACATTGTAAATATTTTTCCCAGTTTGCCTTTTAATTGTGCTTACAGTGATTGTGTGTAAAAGTTTTACATTTGTAGGTAGTCAGCTTTTTTTTATTAATCTAGAAAGTGCAGAACATCACATGGCACTTGATTAGGCCCTAAGACTGTTCACTGAGATACAGATTATGCCCTCAGATTCTGGTTGGCATGGACTCCATCGATTTGTCTCCGGAGAGTTTCTCCATCATTAGAAATCAAGGATTCCTTGTTCTTATGTGTAAGGCCTCAAAAGGTCACTATGCAGTTACTACACAATTGTCTTTGAGGAGAGACTGTGCTATCACTGAAAGAATGTAGACATTGTCAGAGGGCTGTCCCAGAGCTGGAGCTGGTGAGGTCAGGGGCCTCAGAGGATTGGTGAGAGCACCTTCTCCAGACAGCCAGTCTGTAGCAGGCCCCTTCACCCTCCTGCCTGGCACAGAACTAGACAGTGAGTGGCCAGGTTCATAGCTCTATCTTACCGGTATCCCACCTAACCAGCCACAGAGCTGCTGATTTTGGCCCACCATTGCTTCACGCTGACATGCCACATGGAGGGCATCATCCGAGTTCTGCAGGCTGCCCGGCTGCTCACAGATGACCATTTGGCCCCCAATGAGGAGTATGGGCTGGTGGTAAGTAAACCCCTCATGCCTACCTTCCACCCTGAGGAAACCTTTGAGAGAGCAGATGGGCTGGGACCAGCTCAGATTTGATGTGTTAGGGAATTTGCCACCTGGGTGTCACTGCCCACTTGGTAACTGGCTGGGTAGCTCCAGACTGAGTTCTTTCAGAATCAGATTGCTCCAAAGGAAAAATTGAGAGGATCCCTACACTATACTCCAGGGCTGTCATCCTCCTTGCCAGGGCAGTTTGCTTTTCTAGAGGGCTAAGACAGCTGTATTTTCCCAAAAGAGAAGGTTCAGACCTACCTCTTATCTCTAATCTGAAATAAGCTAACAACTCAAGCCTCCTGTGTACTGTAGGTTTGAAAGTGACCCAAGTGGCTGAGCAAGCTGTTGAGCACTGCAGTAAGTAGTGGTGGGAAGGGGAAGTATGCCTGCCTAGGAGGGTGGCACTTCAACACTTGATAGTCACTTCTAGAGACAACAGAAGTGGGAACAGCAAGTAGTGTCTTGATGACTAGCATTTCTGAATCCTCCAGAAGTGGCCTCCTGTTGGGCACACAGGACAGGCAGCTTAGCACAGCAGCCTAGACATTAGCCCTTCTACCCCAGGAGCTTGGTATCTGCAAGCAACCTTGATAAGGGTAGTGGTCTGGTTCAGAGAATTCTTAAGGGAGACTGATGGAAGCTGCCTTCTCCTTTTCCAGGTGCGTCTCCTCACTGGCATTGGAAGGTACAATGAGATGACATACATATTTGAATTGCTGCATAAAAAGCACTACTTCGAAGTGCTGATGCGGAAGAAGTTGGATCCAGTAGGTGTACAGTATTTTGAACTCCAGGATGACATGTACTACTGACTTTCAGGAGTCTCAGACTTTCTCAAGAATAATCCCAGAGTAGACCCCTAGTATACAGAGGGAGGGAATTAAAGGTCTTCCTAGGACATACACCATAACCAGTAACTAAGGTTACAGATTTCAGACCAGATAGTGATTATGCTAACAGATGCTAAATAGCGAAGAAAATAAGTTTGTACGTGTCCACCTCAGCTGTCGCCTGCCTCTACTGTCCTAATCACTGCTCTGACAGGGGCAAAAAACTTCCCTGAGAGCCATGCAGAAATAAGCTGACCAACTCAGAAGGTCCTGTCTAAGGGCTGATTTTCAGTGGAGAATTTTCAGGGGACCATGAAAAAGAGTGTTGCTGAGCTGTTAGGAAGTGAATGCCAAGGCTTGGACCTGGAAATCTGTGGAGCTATTTATGACAACCAGGAAGGAGGCTAGGAAGCAAAGCCCTGACTTGCCAAGCCCTTGGGCTCGGGCTTGTCTGTCCTCAGCATGCTTATGTGACAGCAAGCATGTCACTCATTTTCAAGTCATTCATTTAACTGATGCTTCATTGCTTCAGCCCTTTCACCTCTGAAGATTTAAAAACCACAGTATACTTTTGGCTTCTGGGAACTTGGGCATGGCCAAGCAGAAAAACTCCTCAATGCCGGGTTCATTTTACGACAGACCAGTGCAGTCATGAGGAGAGGGGCAAGTCCTGAACAACCTAAGATGCCCCAGAGGGTATTTAAATGGTTTTTGAGGCATTTTTGATTCTGCATTTAAATATTCTTTTAATAACTTTCTTATTACAAAAGTAATGCATGTTCAATATTAAGACACTTAGAAAACAGAACACAGAAAAAAGCCCTGTGTCTATCATCTGGAGATAGCCACTGCTAACACTTTGGTATAGGCCCTTTCTGTGTACACATACCTGCAAACATATATTCATACAAATTTAATATTTTTAGCAAAACATTTATTATACCATCCAAATATGAAATAGTCTGCCCCTCTCACTTAATAACATGTCATGAACATTCCCTAAATCGACATCAGTTTTAATGGCTACACGGTATTTCCTTAGCCTTTATTTTGAACATCTGGATTATTTCTGTTTGCCATTAAACGGCCCTGTTATATACATCTTAGCACTTCTCTCTGCTTATTTCTTTAGGGATAGATTTCTAGAAGTGGAATTGTTAGAATAACACGTGCATTTTAAAGCTCCTTCCGACAGGTTTTATTGTACTTGTTTCCTTATACTCAGGATAGTGTAAAGTTTTATATTCATTTTTCTTTTCCTTTTTGGGGGAGTGTTTAAGGAACTTTCAGAACTGAGGGACTCAGTCAATCCTGCCTGCCTGCAGTCCCTGTTTGAGACCTCAACATTCCCTTTTTTTCTGGGCAGAGTGGTACCCTGAAGACAGCCCTACTCGACTACATCAAACGCTGCCGCCCTGGGGACAGTGAGAAGCACAATATGATTGCCCTGTGCTTCAGCATGTGCAGGGAGATCGGGGAGAACCATGAGGCAGCCGCCTGCATCCAACTGAAACTGATCGAGTCTCAGCCCTGGGGTGAGCAGAGGTCACAGCAAGCACCCTCAGGGAAGGTTCTTAGGACTTAGGGCAAGAGCCCATGAGATTGACTAATACCCACCTCAGCATCTAGCAGCCACTCACTGGGGCCCCAACTGGGCAGATAGGAGATGGAAGGGAACCTGAAAGGCATCTGTTGGTCTTGTGCCTCATGTATCCAGGTATCATCTGTCAGGAACCAATGTGTATGTTGATACCATGTAAACCTGCCTTGATGTTCCAGAAAGAAATGAACTAGATGGGGCACTGAATCCTACTGTAGATTTCGTGTGTTCTTGGTCCAATACCCTTTACCTGAGTGAGACATCTCCACCTCCCTGTGAACACAAGCTGGGGTATTTCTTATCTGGCTCATGATCACTGAGTGGGGTGGAGAGCAGCCAGCCTTGGCAGTCAGACACACCCACATGTTTCCTTTACTCCTCTGCAGAGGACAACCTCAAGGACGGGCACCAACTGAAACAACTGCTGCTGAAGGCCCTGACTCTGATGCTGGATGCAGCAGAGAGCTATGCCAAGGTAACCAAGGGGAGTCTTACTCCAGACTGGTTTGGGGGCTTGCTCTCTTCAGGAATTATTTTGTCCCTATGCTCTTTCAAGTGAAGGGGAAGAGAGCTATGGGCCAACTGGGGGCAGAGGGGCAAGTTCAGTTTCTGGAGGGTTCAGAGAGAGATGATGGCAACAGAATCTTTACCTGTGCCTCCCTCCACCCTGTCCCTCAGGACTCCTGTGTGCGACAGGCCCTGCACTGTCACCGGCTCACCAAGTTGCTAACACTGCAGATTCATTTTCTGAACACTGGCCGGAACACCATGCTTATCAACCTGGGCCGCCACAGGCTGATGGACTGCATCATCTCCCTGCCTCGGTTCTACCAGGTGAGAAGGAAAAAAAATCTAGCCAGCACTGCCAACATACTCTCCTGCTGTCTAATGGAAGTCAGAGATTGAGTGACTTGCTGAAGAGCTCAGAACTAGTGACAGAACCCAGGACTATTCAGTTCTCCTGATTAGCTGTGTGACATACAAATTGCCTTTCTATGGTAGTACTTCTTGCTAGCTCGTTTGGACAAAGGGTGGGGAGCGGTACGACACACTGGTAGGCCAGTAGAGAGGCAGACAGCTACGCCCCTCAGATGGTTGAGGTTCAGAGAAACATCACTGCTAGTGATCCTGCAAGCATCTCTCAGCCCCAGCATTTTACAGAATAGTGCACCCAGGTTAACACAGGGAGTCAAGGGCTTCCAGGAGCCTGTTTCTAGTCCCTTAATGAGGAGGGATGGTTTCAGAGAATCAGCCCTTTCACTGTTCCTTATACAGTTTAGTATGAAAATGTTCTTTAACAGTTTTATAAATCCACTGAAGATCAGTGTTTGGGGGTTTCAGGGAAGGGAAATGTCAAACTAACACCAAACTTTCCACCAATTCTGATATAGACAGAGCCTTTTAATATGATTGGTAACGATCACATTCACTGTGTGAGTGAGTGTACAGTGTTAAGTTTTCTACAACAATCTGCCTTTGATTTTACATTAAAAAGGCTTTAATGGTATCCTCCCTCCATCCTTTTAAGGCTTCTATCGTGGCTGAGGCCTATGACTTTGTTCCTGATTGGGCTGAAATTCTATACCAACAAGTGATTCTTAAAGGAGACTTTAATTACTTAGAAGAATTTAAGCAGCAAAGGTTATTAAGAACCAGTATATTTGAAGAGATTTCCGAAAAGTAAGTATTAAAATGCCTCTACTTTGGTTAAGGCATGGTAAAGAATTTTATGGCTAAGTATAACATGCCTATAGCCACCCCTCTGCTTGAGATGTCAAGAATGCCCAGAAAGGAGATTTTTTAAAACAAATTAATACAAACAGATGAACGAAAACACTTTATGGTATTCTGTACTTAAAATGGGAGTACAGCTACTAGCTAGCCTGAGGTGCCAAAAATTCTAAGCATCAGAGGTCCCCTTTGGTGTACTAAACTTATTCTAATTAAAGTAAGCATTAATATATTTTTAATGAAGTAATTTCAGTGTTCACCAAATGCCCCCTAATGCTAGTTAGTTTTAGATAATTTCCCAGAGTCTGTCTAGCACCACACCTTCTCTTCTGTAGGTAGTCAGCGTCAGAGCTGACAGTCCTCACTCAAGCTACATTATCTTAACCTGTACGTTCTTATGTTTGTCCAGAGTTAAACAACACCAGCCTACTGAGATGGCTGTGAAAAACCTGAAGAAGTTACTCACGTGTTGTGAAGATGTCTACCTGTATTACAAGCTGGCATACGAACATAAATTTTATGATGTTGTAAATATGCTTCTTAAGGACCCTCAGACAGGTTGCTGTCTAAAGGACATGCTAGCAGGTTAGACGGATTCTGATAACATGCGCAAGGTTACACAGGTGCCTGCTGTCTTGTCCTGAAATGAGGTACTGACAGATGTTTGTGATCACAGTAGAATAACACATTGGGGATCTTTGTTGTCCAAGTTATAAAACCCCAGAACTGATCATACCAGTCAGTCTGTTGTGAGCAGTGGATAAAGAATGAGTTTCCATAAGGAAATTCCTGTTTTAAAAGTGACTATTCCTCTGTACCATTTTATATAGATATTAGTGGTAAGATCAAAAGTTTCATCTTCCTCAGGATAGCTTTTACTTTAGGACATGATACAATATTGATTAAAGAATACCTGTGCCTACAGATTCCAGTTTCAAAGGAATTTAATATTATTTACACAGTTAAGGATAGATACACATTTCCATTAGTTAGAAACTGATCTCTATAATAAAATAGACTTTAAATTCAGTGCATGTCATTATTAACTGCTAAGAAAATCTTAGCCCTTGTCTGCCTTAAAATTATCATTATTTGCTCTTAATTATTGCTGTGTAGTTGCTGCTTTCTGTTAATTTCTCAAATCATTTGGATGGTCCTGTCTTCCACTTAGTAGCCTACAGAGCTTTGATTGAGTCTCCTCTTCATGAGAGAAACTAAAAGTATTTTTCTTCTGTCCCTACTTTTGAGTCTGTGACAGTTGTAAAAAAAGACTCTAACCACAAATTTGGCTAAAATGCTTAAAAGAAAATGTATAATAAAGATCAATCTATGCTTACAGCCATAACCTGAGTTATAAGCTCAGTTACTCCAAATAAATAATTCTAGGTGCTTAATTAGGCCTTAGTATCTAAACCACCAAACAATTTCCCCAAATAAATAAAAAGAGGAAAGCAGCCCTATACCTTTGTTGCTCTAGAGTGACAACTATTAAGGGCCTGACAAATCACTTTTGTTTTAAAGCTATTAACTACTCATCAAGCATTTAGTAAGCTTTGTAAGTATATGGAGAACTCTAGTCCCAAGAGCTGTGCTCTATACTCTCCAAAAATATCTCTTGGGAGGTAACACAAAATTTAAGTCCTCACAATAGTGATTTTATTAAATTATTTGCTTTATAAAACATTGCAGATGTCATAATTGTTAACATAACAATTTATCAAACTGTAGTTAACTGGTGCAGCTTGCTGAGCATGTTTTATAAAGGAAAGGAAATGCCAAAACCCTGTTTAAAGTTGTTCCACTGCAGCCTAGGAGAACGAAAATTTGTTTCTCAGACACTCAAATCAGGCAAATAAAACAGTGAGGGTTTCCCTCCCCCATCCAAAGCACTTCATCAGTAGAATAGTCTGATAAAACTAGACAGTCTGCATTCAAGAGATTCCACAACTTGTAATGCAATAATGGAGAGGTTTACCTTCTTCGGCTTCAAAGTCGGGGGGTTTTGGTCATTTAACTTTTCAGTATCAAACTAGTGCTTTTCAGCCGCCATATCTTCACTCTGAGATAAGCAGTCTTCTTCACAATGTATGTTTAATATCCTCACGCTCAATTTTAAGACAAAGCAATTTTAATACTAGGTGCACACCACATGCCCTCGCTGCAAACTGCTTTTCTTGATAAGTTATGAAGTAGTTCAAGGAGGTATGGTTAAGGCTGTATTACTGAACGGTGCTGGTCAATACTACACAATTTTTTGTCATGTTGCGACCCTTATTTCCAATTTAGTGACTGCTGCTATAGAATCAGATAGCAACAATGACAACATTATTAGCTTTTTGTTTGTTTTTTAAAACTATGATTTAGTAGCAACTGAAGTTCCCAATTTTAACCCCTTGGCAGCAAGATCCAAGTTCCCTCATTTGCACATTAGCACCTAAGCGTCAAGGGGTTAAATAACCAGCACAAAAGATACTGCACTTCTGATTGTAGCATTTGGCAGAACTGAAAAGAAAGGAAGTTGTGCTACATGTTGAAGGGATTGTGGGCAACAGAAAGAAGACACCAGAGGAGATAAAATGTCACATGAAATCTTCATAGTCTTGTACATATCCTCCATCATAACCACCATAATCTGCCAGATCATCTTTCATAGTGGCCTTTAATCCCCCTCCAGGAACCACACCTTTCTTCTTCTTTTTGGCTTTGCTTTGCTAAAGAAAAAAGAGTAAATTAATGAGACCTTACCTACCACATGCATCTAGTCTGGTATAACAACCCTCAAAGAGATACTAAAACTTCCAGTCCCAGACAAACTTTAGTTCTAAGGAAGATCCCATACCTAATGCAGGGCAATTTCTATTATTAATTCAGAAACTAAGACTGTGAACATGACTGTTAAAAAAAAGACAGTAGATGTCACACTCTTACTCCATTCCAATTTAAAGGGTGTTGGTGAACTGCCTGACCTTTAAGTTTCCTAGACTTGTTGAGAGCACTATGCTTGTAACGCCACCCTAATGTGACACACAGTGCTCCAGAGGGCTTGCTCTTACCTTTTCTTGCTTCTGTTTCTCACTACACAGCACAGTCAATGAATTGGTAATCTTTTTCAAGTCATCAATTTCCACTAAAAAAAAAAAGTATACCACTAATATTTAGTCATCTGGGGGAATAAGTAAAGGCAACATACACATTTTCCCCCCATGTGTTATGAGAAATCTGATTTGTCTATCATTAACTCCAATAACTTTGAAAAAGCTATGATTCTCCTGTTTTGACATAGTGAGTAAAGAATCATTCAGTCTATGGTCAGGCTTACAAATCAGAACTATTCAAAGTAAAATGGCAAACTTAGCAACAATAATTTCTTTATAATGATTCATTATCACCAAGAACTTAATGTTCAACCAAAGAGAAACTAAAAGCTAGCTCAATGTTGCACACCACCCTTCCTTACCCACCAGGTAACCATGCCCTTCCACAACACATCCCTGATGCTCAGTGAGGCGCAGCTGAATAAACATGGAATGACAATTCTTAAACCTACAGAGGATAACCACCCACCCCCAGGGTCTCCATTGTCTAAGACTGGAACTAGAAAGAAAATAGTAGGAATCTCAGCAATCTGTGTCCTCCCAGGAGACAAGACTGTTTAGAGTGGATAATATATCCTTCCATCTTTATAAAAATATAAAACTGAAAACAGACATCAGTTTTTAGCTACCAAAAAAGTGTTCAGTTTTGCTTAGAGAACACCTTCAGAAACACGGAAAATAGTATGGGTGTAAAAAGTACACCAACTATGGGTGTATCACTGATCATATAACCCTCAGCTTAGTAATAACTCCTCTAATAAAACCCAATTCAAAATCCATTATATAGAATTCCTTTTCCTCAATCTTAAAAACAGTAAATACAGTGCTAGCAAAACCAGCCACTGAAATGTGTGACTCGTCTTGGAGCCTGGAACAACACGCAGGGACAGAGAACAGGTGCCACTTCTGCTGAGCAACCTGCACCTG
Source organism: Artibeus jamaicensis (assembly GCF_021234435.1). Lineage (NCBI taxonomy): Eukaryota > Metazoa > Chordata > Mammalia > Chiroptera > Phyllostomidae > Artibeus > Artibeus jamaicensis. The sequence goes on from NW_026521754.1 coordinate 214,199, forward strand.
ATCAGAGGCTTCCTTGTCTGTAAAATGAACAGACACTTGTGGTCTCAGCTCTAAAATCTTATATGCCAAAGAGCATTTTCTCCAAAAGACACTCCTAGCCCCTTTCAATATATAAATAAAAGAAGCTGCTAGTTTTTCATCAGCTGCTGTGGCAACAAATAGATGTCTCTTTGGGAAGCCACTGTAAAAACATTAAAAAGGCAGCCTCAAAAAAAATGAACAAAACCACTCAAACTAATTGCATATTTGCAGAATATTCTCATTGTAACTGTTAAAAAGCAAATCCTAAATCTATATTATAGCATCCCCATCCCCGAAAAAAGTCAACTGCCATTTTTCTGAGTCTGTCCTTACTAAAAACCACTCACAGAGCTATAGATTAGAATTACTTACATGAAATACATACATCTCGAACTAAGGCTTCCAAAAAACTGGCATAATATAGTGACTTTTCATATTGTGTAATTTTATCTTTTAGTAACTTTCCAAACTCTGTGAAGTCCTCTCTTGAAGATGGGTTCATAGCATCTATTCCATAAATTGTATTAGTAGTAATACCTGTAACACAAAGGGAGCACTGAAAATTTCAGAAAGATTTTAAAAGTTTATAAACTAATTAGGTATCTGAATAATCCTGTTATTTCATTCTAAAGCACAGATATCTTAACCTGAGACCTCTAATTTATTGTTTCCTTGTATTTTGATTACCAGCAACAAATCACAGTGGTACTAGCAAAGCCTGACAGCTACCAATAGAGATAAGATACTTTTGTATCACTTTACCGTTGTCACAGACATCTTGAAACACTGTTCACAGTCATTACTTTCAAATCACATCATCTATTAGACCTGCCCTCCTTCTTATTTAATGCATTAATAAAGAAGCATGTAATTACTGTAGCAAAAGTAATTTTAATATTTTAATATAAAAGATTGTTACGTAAATTCCTGTTTTTATCTTACACATTTAAAAGCATATTTAAAGAGTCCCACAGTAAAGTGGGGAGAGAAAGCAAAAAAAAAAGATAGTTCCTGTGAAAACATACAGCTAACTCTTGAGGCTAAGCAGGAGCAAACCATTTAAGCCCCAACAGAAACATTAATACGTCCAAAACAGGGGTGTGAAAATCATTTTCACCAGGGGCCACATCAGCCTCACAGGTGCCTTCAAAGAGCCGAATATAACTTTAGGACTGTATAAATGTAACTACTCCTTAACTAGGGGCAAGGAGTTCAGCGCTGCGCCAAGTAGAAACAAGGTGCTGGGCCAGATAAAACAAGGTGGAGGGCTGGATTCAGCCTGCGGGCCTTGTGTTTGCCACCTGTGTCCTAAAAGGATTCTAGGCAAAAGATGGTATGCTTTCATATCCTCTTCCTCAATAGGCAAGTTAAATTAGTTGTTAACAATAAATATCTCTGATTCAGTGTTTTAATATGAGAAACACAACCCTGAAATCCTATTAACTAAACAACGACTATGAATGCATGTTTTTGCCTTTTAATCTATGGGTACCACATAAACCCTTCTCTTTAATAAGCACATGGGCAGCCTTTGCCACTCTATGAAGACACAGGATACTGGCAGAGTACCCTCTATAATGAGATGAGTGCAGCTAAGATATTGCAAGCACACACCAGTGGACAGGAGCATTAAGAGCAACTCTTGAGATTACCAGTGAAAGACAAGGTCATACTTCCCATAGGAAGGAAATGATTACTACAGTCAACCTGCTTGATTCATTTTAATAGGGGTGGGGAAAAAACGAAATCCTTCTTGGTGCTAGGCTTTCATTTCAAGTTATTTAACTGTTTCAACATGACCTACTCTACAAAGTACTTAACAGGTGATGACAACAACAAACTTGGTTAAACAAAGTAAGAGCTTCTAATTTCTCGGGCCATGTTCCTTTTACCCTCTGTGCCATGTAACTCTCTTCCTGGAACACTGAATTTATCTCTTGGGTTGGCCAAAAAGTCTGCTACATTTTTTTCCCATAAAATAAAAGACATTTTTCATTTCACTAATAACTTTATTTGGGTATTTTGAGTATGCTGGCTGTCTCCCACTACTAGCTTCTAGTGGCCAGGGGTGCTACTAAATATCTTCCAGTACATAAGACAGCCTCACAGCAAAGAAATTATTTGGCCAAAATGTCAATACCAAGAAACTTCATAAACCACTTTTGACACAGTCAGTCAGTCAGTCACAGCACCTTCTCCATACACTGTACAAATCTTTTTTTTTTACATTTTAGTCGCACTTTTACCTTTCTTGAAATTATAAAGCACAGTATGCTAAAAGTGTTGCATATTTTCTTCCATCTTCAGTATTAAAATGACTGCACAAAAATTCACCAATTTTTGATTTTTTAAAAAAATTCACACTGATATGACAACTGTCATGATGCACTGTAACAAAATTATTTGCAATGAAGCTAAAAGACAACTAAACACTATCAGAACCATCCTATGGAAAAAAACATAATAGACTTTTTGGCCAACCCAATATTTACAGGATCCTGAAAATGTCTTTTATCTCATGTTCTAACCACAGCTGTAAGGAATGCAATACAGAACTGGATGCACTGTAGAGACAGGGCATGGAGAGGGCCAAGAAAGGTTGCAAAAAGAAGTTACCCTGAACAAAAGAAGGCATGGCCCAAGCTGAATGCCACCCCCTGACCACCACTCCCCTCTCCTGGGACCAGCATGCAATATTGTCTGAGCCTTATCCAGATTTAAGACAACAGGACAGCCCTACAGGCAGTTCAGTATTTAAATCTCAAAACTACAGACCTCACATTCCAGCCAAATTTCATCCAGCTGATGAATACATTTAAAAAAGTGATAGACTTTATTTGGGTCCAGTGACCTTTTATCTTAATAATCTTTTATTTGATATTCAAAACACAATCATTTAAAAATCTGACCATGTATCTCACTCTACCATAATTAAATATAAAGAGAATAAAAACTGCTTTCTAATATCTAGTTAACCAGTATATTTCTTCAAAAAAGGTGTTTTCTGAACTTTCATAACTAATAAGACTTTTACAGGGTTACTTGGAACCTCAATATTGCATTGTAATTGCACTCCCACTTACCAAAAGTTTCTTTTGCTAATTCAAGGTCTGATTCTTCCTGTAATTTCTTTAGCCTCAGTTTATCTGCTAATTGTTCTTCTGGTGTTAGCACTTTAGTTTCTTCAGGTTCTTCTAACTAAAATGAGACAGAATTGAAATTTTTAAAAGGCTGGAATCATGATAGGTGGACCCAGTACATCTATCTATACTGTGTGAGTTTATAAGCACATGTCATTAAAAATAATAGCAAACACTTATAAAGTGTTTACATACTGTATTCCAGCATTCTTCTAAACACTTTATATACCCTTATCCTAATATTACAGGAAAAAAACCCCCAAAGCATAGAGAAGTTAAGCAACCTGCCCATGGTAACAGAAGGTAACAGAGCTGGTAATGGGACAGAGCTGAGGTTTGAACCTTTTTTAAAAATAGAGTTGAACCCTGGCTGGTATGGCTCAGTGGACTGAATGTCAGTCTGCAAGCCAAAAGGTCACTGGTTCAAATTCTCAGTCGGGACACATGCCTGGGTTGCAGGACAGAGACCCCAGTGAGGGGCACACAAGAGGCAACCACATATTGATGTTTTTCTCCCTCTCTGTCTCCCTCCCTTTCCCTCTCTCTAAAAATAAAAATAATAGTAAAAATTGAACAGAAATAAAGAATTAAAACTGTAAACAAGGTGAAATGGCACTCTCACACACTGCTGCTAACACTGTATATTGAAACAACTTTCCAAGGGAGCAACTTTGTAATGTATCAAGCCTTAAAATATTTTTACATGCTTTACTCAACTAATTCCACTTCTAGATATTTATATTAAGAAACTAAAGATGCACACAAGTTTTAACCACAATGATGTTCAGAGGAGTATTATTTATAATTTCAAATAAGTTTAGAGATAATCTGAATGTTCAACAACAGAATGGTTAAATAAAGTATGGCATACCCATGACATTATGCATACATTAAAAAAAACATGTTTTCCCCTTGAAGAATCAGAAAATATTTCTCCCTTATTTATATCATGTTACTCTGTACTATTAAAAATATAACACATTATCATTATAAAATTTAAAACACAACAGAACTGGTCACTTATTTCCCAATTGTACTCCTCTGGGATGATGGGTAACAGATAAATGCATATCATTTCTATATAATGTGATAAAATTTTGTACAACACATTGCTTTTACTATGAGGGGAAATCTTAAATAATATTTATCAAAATGGGAAAAAGCAAAAGGAATTTGTGCCATTCATAACTATCCATGCCTATCCAGTTTGAAAATTTTAATTCAAAAGTCCACTTCTGTAACAGACCATGTTATTTCTCATGGATAAGATAAAATGAGAAAGTTTTTATGCCACGTTAGATAATCTCAGAATACTTTCTAGAAAGAAAAAATATCTTGACTTAACAGTCCAATAGTTAAGTCTGGACATCAAGTATTTCTTGCATCAAAAATACATATATCTGACCTGCCAAGATGGAGGTGTAGGTGGAAACACTGTGCCTTCTCACACAACCAAGTTTAAAAACAACAAAGTTTTAGCAACAAAACCGCAGCCAAACCACAGAAAATTGAACTACACGGAAGTCTGACAACAAAGCTTCCAGCCAGACCCGTAAGAGGGGCAGAGCCAGCAGCGGAACAGGTTCGGGCAGGAAAGATCCACCAGACGGACCCAGGCTCGCAGGCAGCCGTGGGCGGATCCCAGGTAGCAACTGGAGTAGCAACAGGTGGACCCACTGAGGGAGCAAGGAGGCACGCTGACCACGGTCAAACATTCGTGCACAGACAAATCAGGCAAAGGAGCGAGCAGTGAGACAGACCATGGAGGCCCCAGCTGCGGGAAGCAGCAGAGGAGACCACCATTGCCCCTCTTTGACCCCGCCCCCACATACAGTGCCACAACCCAGCAACCTGGGTGGCCCCGCCCTGGTGAACACCGAAAGTGCCCCTCCTCATACGTAACAGGCCCAAACAGACCAAAACATGGCTCAAGAAGAACTCAAAGCCCCAGAGCTGATAAATCTAAGTGAACAAATTGCCAACCTATCAGATGCACAGTTCAAAACACTGGTCATCAGGATGCTCACAAAACTGGTTGATTTTACTCACAAATGAGACGAACATATGAAGGCTAAACTAATTGAAATGAAGGGAAAGGCACAGGAAACCCATAGTGATGGAAAGAAAACTGGGACTCAAATCAAGGGAGTGGACCAGAAGGAAGAAAAAAATGACCAAACAGAAAAATATGAAGAAACAAGAACTCGAAATAATGAGGAGAGGAAAAGGAACCTCCAGGACATCTTTAAATGCTCCAACATCCGAATTATAGGGGTACCAGAAGGGGAAGAGGGACGGCCACAAGTGGAAAAATTATTTGAACAAATAAGAAAGGAGAATTTCCCCAAGCTGGCAAAGGCAATAGACTCCCAGGACATCCAGGAAGCACAAAGAGTCCCAAAGAAGTTGGACCCAAGAAGGAACACACCAAGGCACATCATCATTACATTAGCCAAGATTAAAAAGGAGAGAATCCTAGAACCAGCAAGAGCTAAGGGGACAGTCACCTACAAAGGAGTTCCCATCAGACTATCAGCAGATGTCTCAAAAGAGACATTACAGGCAAGAAGGGGCTGAAAAGAGGTATTCCAAGTCATGAAAGCCAAAGACCTACAACCAAGATTGCTCTATCCAGCAAAACTTTCATTTAGAATGGAAGGACAGATAAAGTGCTTCTCAGATAAGATCAAATTCAAGGAGTTCATCATCACCAAGCCCTTATTATATGCAATGCTAAAGGGACTTATCTAAGAAAAAGAAGATAAAAAAGGGAGAAGATACAGAAAATAAGTAGCATAAACAGTAGGTAGCTGTTAACAACAAATTCTTCAGCCTGACCAGTAAGGGGCGAAACCAGTGGCTGGTGAAGCGGGGTTGCACAGGAGGACTCGGTCAGACGGACTCAGGCACGCGGAATCCAGACACTCGGAATCCAGGCGCAGGGTTGGACCTAGTGAGCGACCGAGCGATCCACTAGGCCAGCGACCGCAGGGGAGACAGCGGGGCAGCGGGCTGCGTGTTGACTGTGGTCGCGCATTTGTGGGCGGGTAGACAGGCGAGGGAGTGGGCGGTTGGACCGGGCCCGGTGGGTCCCCGCGGCAAGCAGCAGGGAGGGCGCCGCCATTTCCCTGCTCTGACCCCACCTCCACATACAAGCGTCATAACCCAGCGACTCTGAGTGGCCCGGCCCAGGTGAACCACCTAAGGCGCTGCTCCTCACCCAGCTGTGAGAAACAGCAGAGGGGATCGCCATTTCCCCGCTCTGACCACGCCCCCACATACAGCGTCACAACCCAGCAACCTGGGAATCCAAGGCGCCACTGCTCACACTTAAAGGGCCAGAACAGACCAAAAATGGTGCAAGAAGATCTCAAAGCCCCAGAGCCTATAGATCTAAGCGATGAAGAAACAGCAAAACTCTCAAGACGCACAGTTTAAAACACTGGTGATCAGGATCCTCACAGAACTGGTTGATTATAGCCACAAATTAGACAAATATATGAAGGCGAAACTAATTGAAATGAATGGAATTGCACAGGACACCAATAGCAATGAAAAGGAAACTGGGACTCAAATCAATGCAGTGGACCAGAAGAAAGCAAATAATGGCCAAACAGAAAAGAGTCAAGAAGCAAGAATTCAAAGAAATGAGGAGAGGCTTAGGAACCTCCAGGACATCTTTAAACTCTCCAATATCCGAATTATAGGGGTACCAGAAGGGGGAAAGGCACAGCCACCAGTGGAAAACTTATTTGAACAAATAATAAAGGAGAATTTCCCCAATCTGGCAAAGGAAATAGACTTCCAGGAAATCCAGGAAGCTCAGAGAGTACCAAAGAAGTTGGACCCAAGAAGGAACACACCAAGGCACATCATCATTACATTAGCAAAAATTAAAATGAAGGAGAGAATCCTAGAAGCAGCAAGAGATAAGAGGACAGTCACCTACAAGGGAGTCCCCATCAGACTGTCAGCAGATTTCTCAAAAGAGACCTTCCAGGCAAGAAGGGGCTGGAAAGAGGTATTCCAAGTCATGAAATCCAAAGACCTACAACCAAGATTGCTCTATCCAGCAAAACTTTCATTTAGAATGGAAGGACAGATAAAGTGCTTCTCAGATAAGATCAAATTCAAGGAGTTCATCATCACCAAGCCCTTATTATATGAAATGTTAAAGGGACTTATCTAAGAAAAAGAAGTGAAAGAAACATGAACAGTGAAAGGACAACAAACTCACAGTTATTAAGAACCACACCTAAAACGAAAGCAAACTTAAAGGACAGCTAGATCAGGAGTGGAAACATAGAAATGAAGATCTCAAGGAGGGTTAGCAACAGGGGAGTGGGAGGAGGAGAAGGGGGGAGAAGGTACAGAAAATAAGTAGCATAGACAGTAGATAGAAAATAGATGGGGGGCAAGAATAGCATGGGAAATATAGAATCTAAAGGACTTGAGACACATGGTCATAAACTAAAGGGGAAGGGTAGGGATGGGGGGGTAGGGTGGAGGGGAATGAAAGGGGGAATAGAACAACTGTAAGCATAATCAATAAAAAAATTAAAAAAAATAAAAAGGGGGAATGATGGGGGAGGAGTGTGCAGGGTGGAGGGGAATGAAGGGGGAATAGAACAATTAATGGCATAATCAATAAAATATATATATTTAAATCTTAATATTTGGGCTAAAATAAATTGAGTATACTCAAACTAAGGTTTATGTTAAGACACTAATATTAAGACACAACAAAATACAAAATAAGTATAATCCTAATTTTAATGACCAAAAAAGATCCAATCAACAGAACTTTTTTTTTTAAATCCTCAGCGGAGGACATGCTCATTGATTTTAGAGGGGGAAGGGCAGGAGAGAGAAAGGGAGAGGAACACTGATGTGAGACAGAAACATTGATCAGTTGACTCTCACATGCACCCAAACTGAGGATTGAACCCACAACTTAGGCATGTACCCTGACCAGGAATCAAACCTGCATTCCTTAGGTTTACAAGACAACACTCCAACCAACTGACCCACACTGGCCAGAGCCAATCACTGGAACTTTTGACTTCTGAACATATTGCATGTTTTAAAAGTAAAGTTAAATTAAATAAAAACCTTAAAATTGAAAACAAAAAATGTTTTCAAACTAGACATAATGACACAGGGAAGAGAATTCAAATGACTTCAGGACGTAATTATACATCCTTAGCCGGAGATTTTCTAAGCCAAAGGAATTGCAAGGAAATCCTAAACTTCATTAGTAGCTTTACATTGTTAGTAATGTGGTATTGTAAAAATACAATTGTGTTCATTGTGATAGAGTACTTCCGCCAAGATGGAGGCATAGGTGGAGACGCCGTGCTTCCTCACACAACCAAGTTTAGAGACAACTAAATATTAGCAACAGAAAACACAGCCAGAACACAGAAAATTGAACTTTTCGGAAGTCTGATAACAACAAATTCTTCAGCCTGACCGGTAAGAGTGGTGAAACCAGCAGCTGGAGGAGCGGGGTTGCACCGGAAAACTCCGTCAGATGGACTCAAGTGCGCAGAATCCAGGCACAGGGTTGGACCTGGTGGGCAATTCAGCGAGCGACCTCGGGGAAACAGCAAGGGAGCAGGGCTGCGGGTTGACTGTGGTCTCCCATCCATGTATGGACAGACAAGCGAGGGAGTGGGCAATTGGACGGGACCCAGCAAGCCCCAGTGGTGAGCGGCAGCAGAGGTCGCCGCCATTTTCCTGCTCTGACCCCACCTCCACATACAGCGTCATAATCCAGCGACCGAAGTGGCCCTGCCCTGGTGAACCACCTGAGGCTCTGCTCCTCACCCAGTGGCAAGAAACAGCAGAGGGGGGCCATCATTTCCCCGCTCTGACCACGCCCCCACATACAACGTCACAACCCAGCGACCTGGGAGTCCAAGGCGGGCGCCAACAGACCAAAAATGGCTCAAGATCTCAAAGCCCCAGAGCCTATAGATCTAAGCCATGAAGAAATAGCAAAACTCTCAGACGCACAGTTTAAAACACTGGTGATCAGGATCCTCACAGAACTGGTTGATTATAGCCACAAATTAGATATACATATGAAGGCTAAACTAATTGAAATGAATGGAATTGCACAGGAAACCAATAGCGATGAAAAGGAAACTGGGACTCAAATCAATGGAGTGGACCAGAAGAAAGCAAATAATGGCCAAACAGAAAAGAGTCAGGAAGCAAGAATTCAAAGAAATGAGGAGAGGCTTAGGAACCTCCAGGACATCTTTAAACGCCCCAATATCCGAATTATAGGGGTACCAGAAAGGGGAAAGGCACAGCCAGCAGTGGAAAACTTATTTGCACAAATAATAAAGGACAATTTCCCCAATTTGGCAAAGGAAATAGACTTCCAGGAAATCCAGGAAGCTCAGAGAGTCCCAAAGAAGTTGGACCCAAGAAGGAACACACCAAGGCACATCATCATTACATTAGCAAAAATTAAAATGAAGGAGAGAATCCTAGAAGCAGCAAGAGCTAAGGGGACAGTCACCTACAAAGGAGTCCCCATCAGACTGTCAGCAGATTTCTCAAAAGAGACCTTCCAGGCAAGAAGGGGCTGGAAAGAGGTATTCCAAGTCATGAAATCCAAAGACCTACAACCAAGATTGCTCTATCCAGCAAAACTTTCATTTAGAATGGAAGGACAGATAAGGTGCTTCTCAGATAAGATCAAATTCAAGGAGTTCATCATCACCAAGCCCTTATTATATGAAATGTTAAAGGGACTTATCTAAGAAAAAGAAGTTAAAAGAAACATGAACAGTGAAAGGACAACAAACTCACAGTTATTAACAACCACACCTAAAATGAAAGCAAACTAAAAGGACAGCTAGATCAGGAGTGGAAACATAGAAATGAAGATCTCAAGGAGGGTTAGCAACAAGGGAGTGGGAGAAGGAGATAGGGGGAGAAGGTACAGAAAATAAGTAGCATAGACAGTAGAAAGAAAATAGATGGGGGGGCAAGAATAGCATGGGAAATATAGAATCTAAAGGACTTGAGACACATGGTCATAAACTAAAGGGGGGTAATGGTGGGGATGGGGGGTAGGGTGGAGGAGAATGAAGGGGGGAATAGAACTGTAATGGCATAATCAATAAAAATAAATAAATAATTAAAAATACAATTGTGTTCATTGTAAGAATAAGAGAAAATGTTGATATGAACTAATGATTATACACACATACACACTTTCCTAGCTTAATCCATGAAAAACGGTGAAGATGACAAGGCTATCACAATAATATTGTAGTAAGTACTAGGAGTACCTAGCTGTGTCCTCTAAATATTATTTCCCACTAAAAGAAATCCCAGAGGAGTAGCTGATTCCACACTTAAGAAGGACAGTTTATCAGGTGATCCTGGCACATCTTACTGCACCAGACAACAAGGAATCTTTCAAAGACTAATGGGGTTCTGTCAAAAGGATGAATATAGGAACTATTTAAAGGGACTCCTACTGGCCAAAGTTCGGACAATCTGAGCATCAAAAAACTACTGTATCTTAGTAAAACAATGAATTTAGCCCTGGCTTGTGTAGCTCAGTGGACTGAGCACAGGCCTGTGAACCAAAGGGTCTCGGTTCAATTCCCAGTTAGGGTGCATGCCTGGGTTGCAGGCCAGTTCCCAGCAGGGACGCAGGAGAGGCAACCATGCATTGATATTTCTCTCCCTCTCTCCTTCCCTTCCCCTCTAAAGATAAATAAATAAAATCTAAAAAAAAATGAATTTATAAAAACCTGTAAGCCCATAAATTTAAAAATTAAAAAATCCACAAAATCCCTCACTTTTCAGCACTTAAAGCTGTTATAACCTCTCCTTACTCTGAAAATTGGTAATTAAAAAAGAAAAGAATTAAGTTTTTACTCTGCCTTTATATTACAAACCATATCCAAAGTAACCAAATAGAAAAAAAAATAACCAGGCAGTACATTAAGGAAGAGAAATCACTAAATGAGAAGAAGCACCTTTCTGCAATACCTAATGAAATAATTAGGCAATGTTCAATGATATAAAACTATTAGGTGAGAAGCTGACATGAAGCTGGATTACTTGCCAGAAGCAATGTGTAATTTTATGAGAAGTATCCAGCTATCTCTACCTTAACCCAGTGATCAGTTTCAGCATCACTAAAAACAGGACAGACATTACTGATGTGATGCATTATGAAGCACACAGCACAGCATTACTTCTAAAGCACTCCATTTGGGGATAACAGAAAAAATGCATAAGATTTGTTACTTGTTGATGTTGCTGGAAAAAGTAGATGAAGCAAATATGCCAAAATATTAACAACTGTGATGTGCATAATTACTCATTATGCTATTTTATTTACTTTATGTGTGAAGTTTTTCTTAATGAAAAGTCAAGGGAAAAAAACTGCCTATGACCTGCTATGGAAGGATTTCCATAATATATTAAATACAGTGAGGTGAAAACTATCTTTAAAAAAAGAACAAGAATATACAGTTGTATCCAAATGCATAAAGGCACCATGGAGACATAAAAAAACAGTATTTACTTATGGGAGGGATAGAGGAAGAGAAACAAGATGAATAGTGAAGGATTGGGAGTGCTTCTTTAGTACTGCTTTAATTTCTGAATCACGTAAATGTGTTTTCTATTCAAAAGACAAATGAATACAAGATTCTTGATCCTGCTCGAAATATTCAAAGAAAAACACACAGTACACGGCAAAAGAATGGACGTTTTTTGTATTTCACTCAATACGTACACTGCAAATAAAGACTAATCACAATTAGAACTACAGACTGCCGGCAAAGATGGAGGCACAGGTAGACATACTGTGCCTCCTCACACAACCAAAATAAGAACAACAACAATTTAGAAACAAAATAACAATCAGAACTGACAGAAAATTGAACTGTATGGAAGTCACACAACTGAGGAATTAAAATAGACACATTCATCCAGACGGGAAGGCAAGGCCAAGTCAGCGGCCAAGCAGAGAGGGGTCACAGCACAAAAAGCGGTGGCACCGAGCACGAAAGGCACCACAGGTGTACATGATGGCAGCAGGCAGACCCTGGGCACAAGGTGGCAATGGGCAGACCCAGCAAGGCAGCGACTGTGAAGCAGGGCACCGCGCACGAGGTACTGGCTGGCTGGCTGACTGGGCAAACCCATATTTGCACACAGATAAAACAGGCAAAACTGGGGAGTGAGACAGACCACGCAACCCAGGGTCCCAGTGCCAGGAAATAAAGCCTCAAGAAACCGACTGAAAACACCTGTGGAGCTTGAGGCACAGGGAGAGACTCCTATCCTCATAGGAGAGTTAGCTGGAGAGACCCACAGAGTCCTAGAACATACACAAGCCCACCCACACAGGAATCAGCACAAGAAGGGTCCAGTTTGGTTGGGGAAAACAGCGGAAGGGACTGAAATCCGACAGAGAGCGCAGCAAAAGCCATTGTTCCCCCTAGGACCCCACCCCCACATACAGTGTCACAACCCAGCAACTGGGCTGCCCCCAACCTGGTGAACACCTATGTAACAGACGTGACAAGACAAAAAAAAATGGCCCAAACGTAAGAACAACAGATCAAAGCTCCACAGCAAATACAACCTAGCAACAAAGAGGCAGCCAACCTATCAGGTGCACAGTTCAAAGCACTGGTAATCAGGATGCTCACAGCATTGGTTGAGTTTGGTCCCAAATTACATGAAAAAATGAAGGCTACACTAAGTGAATAAAGGAAAATGCACAGGGAAACAGTAGTGATGGGAAGGAAACTGGGACTCAAATCAAGGGAGTGGACCAGAAGGAAGAAAGAAACAACCAAACAGAAAAGAATGAAGAAACAAGAATTCAAAAAAATGAGGAGAGAATTAGGAACCTCCAGGACACCTTTAAACATTCCAACATCCAAATTATAGGGGTACCAGAAGGGGAAGAGGAAGAGCAACAAGTGGAAAAGTTACTTGAACAAATAATAAAGGAGAACTCCCCCAATCTAGCAAAGGAAATAGACTTCCAGGAAGTCAAGGAAGCTAAGAGAGTCCCAAAAAAGTTGGACCCAAGGAGGAACACACCAAGGCACATCATAATTACATTAGCCAAGATAAAAATGAAGGAGAGAATTCTAGAAGCAGCAAGAGATAAGGAGACAGTTACCTACAAAGGAGTTCCCATCAGACTGTCAGCTGATTTCTCAAAAAAGACCTTGCAGTCAAGAAGGGGCTGGGAAAAATTATTCAAGTCATTAAAGACAAGGACCTCCATCCAAGATTGCTCTAAACAGCAAAGCTTTCATTTAGAATGGAAGGGCAGATAAAATGCTTCTCAGATTAAGGTCAAGTTAAACCACTCCTCATCACCAAGCCCTTATTTTACGAAATGTTAAAGGGACTTATCTGAGAAAAAGAAGATAAAAAACCATGTATAGTAAAATGACAGCAAACTCACAATTATTAATAGCCACACCTAAAACAAAAACAAACTAAACAATTAGAAGGAAAGAACCACAGAAATGGAGATCACGTGGAGGGTTAGCAACAGGGGAGTAGGAGGAGGAGAGTGGGGTAGAAGGTACAGAGAATAAGTAGCACAGATGGTAGATAGAAAATAGACAGGGGGAGGGTAAGAGTAGTATGGGAAATGTAGAAGCTAAAGAACTTAGGACACATGGACATGAACTAAAGTGGGGGAATGTGGGTCGGAGAGGGTGTGCAGGGTGGAGGGGAATGAAGAGGGGGGGAAATGGGACAACTGTAATAGCATAATAAATAAAATATATTTTAAAAATATAATTAAAAAAAAAAAAGAACTACAGGTACAAGTAAAAAAAAATCACTTACCATGGTCATTACACAGTCACACTGTTCCCAAGTGTTTATGAAAACTTAAAAGGCATTGTAATGTACAAAGCTTCTGAGGGTTTGGTTTTTGGAAAAAACCACACATTTAGTTTTGGGATTCTCATATCTAATGATGTCCATTTAAAGTCTTTACAAAGCCACACAAATTGCCAGGTAATATTTGCTGCCTGTTAAGACACTGTTACCACTACTGATGTGAGAATTCTGTATTTTTGAAAATTAGCAGTACTTACCCGCTTTTTAATTTCTTCTTGCCTTTTCTTCTGTTGCCGTTCTTTCTCTTTTATCTTCTCTGTCATTTTTTTCTTTTCTGAAATTTTTACTTCTGAAAGTAATTTTTATTTTTATTATTATTATTTTATTTAATTTATTTATCTTTAGAAAGGAAGGGAAGGACAGAAGGAGAGAAATATCAATGTATGGTTGCTTCTGGTGCATCCCCTGCTGGGAACTGGTCCCTGCTGGGAACTGGCCTGCAACCCAGGCATGTGCCCTGACGGGGAATTGAACTGCGATCTTTTGGTTCACAGGCCCATGCTCAATCCACTGAGCTACACCAGCCAGGGCTAAAGAAGTTTTTAAATCAATTATTTTGAGCTCTCACTGGTGTGGCTCCACAGGTTGAGTGCCAGCCTGTGAACCAAAGGGTCACTGGTTCAATTCCCAGTCAGGGCACATGCCTGGGTTGTAGGCCAGGCTGTATGAGTCAACCACACACCGATGTTTCTCTCCCTGTCTTTCTCCTTCCCTTCCCCTCTGTCTAAAAATAAATAAATAAAATATTTAAAAATAATCATTAGTTAATTAATTTTGAATCTTTTCCAGCATATAGATGAGACAGATATATTTGTGTACTTCAAGAGACCAAACATCTCCCAGCTCCATTTCATATGGTAATTTCCTGGCAAGTAAAGAATGAGAATGTTCAGGGGACTCTGCTGTCTTCCTCTCCAACCTGACCCCTAAGATCCAAACATCTCCCTTCACATTTCCCCTGTCCTCTAGGCAGAACTGAGATCACTGAACTATGATGCCATACGCTTTACTCTCTCCTAACAATAATTCAGAAACAAAAACAGTAGGTATCTAATCCGATTATGTTGTAAGAGGAGAGAAGAAATGCAGGGAGAAGAAAATAAAGTAGGAATGGAATGATGTTTGGTTTCTAAATACCCAAATTTTCAATTTTATGAGCATTTTCTCATTAACAAAGCACCACATGCTCATCAAGACATAAAACCAAAAATGGGCAAACCCCAGTGGCTCACCTGGTTTTACTTCTGCTTCTTCTTTTTTTTCATCATCATCATCATCCCAGTTATCCTAAAGAAAAGAAACTCCATTAATAATTCTTGCATGTTCAGTTTTCCATGTGAACTTTATTATCTACTTGTATAACACCATAGAAAAACTGTCGGTATTTTTTGGCAGTGCATTAAATTTATAAATTAATGTTGGAGAACTGATATCTATCTTTTTGTTTACTGGCTGATTTTAGAGAAGGGAAGAAAAAGAGAAAAGGAGGGAGAGAAACATTGATGTGAAAGAGAAACATCCACTAGTTACCTTCCATATGCTCCCAGACAGGAACAGAATCTGCAACTTAGGTGTGTGCCCTAACTGGGCATCCAACCTGTGACATTCCACTTTGCAGGACAATGCCCAACTAACTGAGCCGCGCAGGCCAGGGCAGAAAACTGACATTTTTATCATGTTGAGCTACCCTCACCAACAAAGAGCTCTTTTCATTTGTTCCAGTTAACTTCTATATCTCCCAAGGAGTGTTTTAAAGTTTTTCTCTTAGAAGTGTTCACATTTCTCTTTAGATTTATTCCCGAGTATTTTATGTTCTGCATTACTACTATAAATAGTTTTTCCTCCTTTTATGTCCTCTCATTGGTTATCTGTATATAGAAAAGCTATTAGTATTTTTTTAATTGATTCTAGGGGTGGGGGACAGACATCACTTTGTTGTTCCACTTATTTATGCATTCACTGATTGCTTTCTTGTTTGTGTTCTGACTGGAGATGAACCTGCAACCTTGATGTATTAGGACAACACTCTAACCAACTGAGCTACTTGGCTAGGGCTTTTTGGGTTTTTTCTAAACTTTTTAATTGAATTTATTGGGGTAACATTGGTTAATTGTATGTTAATTTTATATCCTGCTACCTTATTGATTTCATTTATTAAATTAGTTTTATCATTGATTCTCTAGGGTTTTCAAGGTATACTACCATGTCATCTGCAAACAAGAGATAGTTTTACTTCTTTACCAATTCTTTTGTCTCCACAATTGATTTCTTTTATCGAATTGTACTGGCTAAATCTCTAGAGCACAATGTGAATAGAGGTAGAAATAATGGGCATCATTGCCCTGCTGTT
This sequence comes from Artibeus jamaicensis, assembly GCF_021234435.1. Lineage (NCBI taxonomy): Eukaryota > Metazoa > Chordata > Mammalia > Chiroptera > Phyllostomidae > Artibeus > Artibeus jamaicensis. The sequence goes on from NW_026521754.1 coordinate 230,630, forward strand.
CTCCTAAAGGAAATGCCTCTCATGTTTCCCCATGATGTGCCATGCACCCCACTACATTTATGCAGTAAAATTTATCAATCTTTTCTTTCACTGATGCTTCATTTTCTTACAGCAAAGAATTTTCTTCTATAATATGTATGATTTCATTGTTTTTTCATTTAGATATCTGATCCATCTGGAGTTTCTATGGTATAACGTGAAGCCTTGATCTAATTTTATCTTCTTCCAAATGGTTACCTAATTGTCACAGAATCATTTATTAAAATATCCTCCTTTGGCCCTGGCTGGTGTGGCTCAGTGGATTGAGTGTAAGCCTGCAAACTGAACGGTCACTGGTTTGATTCCCAGTCAGGGCACATGCCTGGGGGACATTGGGGGCCAGGTCCCAGGTTGATGTATCTCTCGCAAAACACTGTTTCTCTCCCTCTTCCTCCCTTCCCCTCTCTAAAAATAAATAAAATCTTAAAAAGAAAATCCTCCTTTGCCCCATCATTTAACATATGCTATTATTTTCATAAGTATCTGGTCTATTTCTGCATTCTATAGTATCCCACTGGTCTGTCTCTTCAAAACCAATACCATATTGCTTTAATTACATTGGCTTTATAGTATGTTTTTATGTAGGTTAGGGCTAGTCTCCTCTTGTAGGTTTTCAGGTTTTTTAGTGTTTTCCCGGCCATTCTTGCCTGTTTGTTTTTCCATGTGAGCTTTTATATCAACTTGTCAAATTTCATAAAAAAGCTTCTCCATTAACAATTCAAATCCAGGCCCTGGCCGGTTAGCTCAGTTGGTTAGAGTATTGTCCTGATATGCCAAGGTTGCAGTTTCAATCCCAGGTCAGAGCACACATACAAGGTGCAACCAATGAAAGTATAAGTAAGTGGAATAACAAACTGATCTTTCTGTCTCTTCCTCCTTCTAGCCTCTCTCCCCTTTCCTCTCTAAAATCAATCAATAAATATTTTTAAAAAAATTAAAACACAAGACAACCAAGCCAACAGTCTCTCTTAAATTCAGCTGTTTTAAAATGAAAAAATAAGAAGTTTATACTTCTCACATTCCCAAATATAAAAACATCCAACATCCTAACCATTGGCTCAATTATTTCAAGCAATATTTTATATAACACAACTGTGGTTACTGAATTAAATCTATATAATACAGTGCAGGGAGGGGGGAAAATGGGTTTACAGTTGGTCATATGGAAAATAATATAATTAATAACACAAGAATAAACAGTTTCCCACACTTAGTATTTAAAAGGATTCAAGAACTGTTAAACAAGTACATGGAACACATTCCCTAACTTGGGCAGAGCACTTTAAGGTGGATCTATACTCTGTCTTTTCTATGCCTAACACAGTCAATGAGCTAAAAATAAACCAATTATCAAACAATTTTCTAAAGGCTCCACAGAATTCAGAAGGGTTAAGTTTGATAAGGACATGCTCAACCCTGTGTTTAAATAGTGCTTTAGTATACAGGTAGCCTGGTCATTGTGTAAGTACACTGTAACACACCATTTGAAGCTGAGCCACAAGATGGCAGATGCGGAGCAGGCGGCCCTAATACTACTGGAAGATGCAGAGACTTACTAATGTGCCTTACCTGTGACACCAAGCTTCTAGTTTTACAAGACAGATCATAAATCTCAATCAGTCTAGGGATATAAACTAACCAAGCCTTTATTCTTAATAAAAATCTGTAAGTCCACCAAAGGAACAATAAATCCTAATGAAGGTCTACAAGCAGAACAGTAAGAACTTGCCTGTTTCTCCCTCTCTCTCTAAAATAAAGAAAAAGGAAAATAGTTAACCACCAGGTATTTTGTTGTTTTAATCTCCAAAGAACATAGGAGAGCTGGGTCTGTGAGTGGTATGAGACTTGGGCAGTGCTTCAATAGGAAGACCATTTGCTTATTTCCTAGGAGTACATATTTACAATTCACTTCTGATAATGATGATGATAAATAGAGAGCATTTACTGAGAGTTTACTTGTACCAGGCACTGTGCAAAGGGCTTTATATATAAGTAATACAGTAACCCTCACAAAAGTCCTTTAAGTAAGGTGGTCTTATCCCTATTTTACAAAGACACTAAGACCCAGAGACAGGTACCCAACAATGTCAGTGAAAAATAATGAAGGAACCTGTTCTGAATGGGCCAAATTCCTTTAAAGTATGGTAAACACGATTACTTACTTAAATCCTAAAGTATAAAATAACTATCTGGGAGACAGGTCTGTCCTCACCAAAACTGTTCTTTCAATTAGTTCTGAATGAGCTACCCTGGAAGAACAGGGGAGCTCATCAAAGAGAAGGGTTATGTACATACTAAGAAGATATGCCCAGCTACAGCTACATCAGTTACCCATCTCAAATTGCCAGTGATGGTTTTATACTAACTTTAAAAAACTACTCTAGTACCTCAAGTACTAGAAGGCTAAGAAGGGAGAAGTATGGCTTAAAATGAGCAGTTCCATTCCAAAAATTACAAAAATTGAGAAACAGATGCAACAAAGCATTTTTGTTCAATATTGTTGCTCCTCAGTTCCCTTTCCTGGTAAAACATCACCCCCCACCCTACCATATCACTGCTCCCTAGGTATCTCAATCACACTATGTCCCACACCTCTATCCATCTCTGGTTTCCCCATCAAAGCAAAAACCCTACCCCAGACAGTCAAGTTAAGCTGTCCTATCAGCCAGACACAATAAGATTACCTAGACCTCCATAAAAGAAGGTTCTAGTAGCAAAAGCAGTGTTAGCTATAAGTCCTAGAAACAACCTTGACATATACTCCTCAGTTCATAAAAGGACCACTGGAAAGGATGCATTTTCTGTCACCCTTACCCAAGAGTGCTCAGATGCAAGTCTGCCCTGAAGTTTACTACTATACTGGTGACAAATTCCTAAAGGAGAGAGCACAGTAATATCAGCAAAAAGAGACTGGTCACACTTCCAAACAGATATAATCCCAATAGTGAAAGGCCAGGTAGCTTTCACCAGAAACTTGAGAGTTTTTGTGTCCTTAGTTATAAAATTTGCAAAGTACCCTAAAAGTAAATATAAGGTAGAATTGTCTAAATCTGTCCAATTTTCTGTAAACACTAGAACTTCATAAATGCTGACAACAAATCCAGATAAAACACAAAAAGGATGCCTAGAGCAACACCTAAAATTAAAATTTAAAATAGGGAGTATGCCTTAAATGGTTACTTGTTTCAAGAGAAGAGCTATCAATATCCAATTCCTTACCCTAATTATGTTAGGTCCCAATAAATCTTCCAATTATTATGTCCAATTCATCTCCAAAAGATCAGCCAAGCTGTTCTCCTAAAATGGCTAGCTTGCTTAGAAAAGAGGCTGTTTATAAACTACTTGCTTAACTATACTCTTCTTCTACAGATACACACCCAATAAATATCATTTCAGCCATTGCTCTGAAAGATATGGCTGCTTTTCAAGTTTAAAAACTGCTTCCCAATTGAAAACAGAACAAAATAATTTTTAATCCTGCTTTCTTTTTATTTCTAACAATGCAGCTAGTTGGTTAGTCATTTTTATAATATACAACTACAGAACATCACATGCAATAAGAGAACACTTTTAGTGTTGAAAATGCTTTCCAACTTAAGCAAGATATATTTATAGATTGTCAAATAGAAGTAGCTTCAAAAGAGCAGTAAAATTCTTCTGCCCCATTTCCATAGCCCACTAACATACACTCCTTCCTCTTTTTCTTTAAGTAGTTTGGTTTAGATAAAGCATAATCTCTTGCAGGAAAAGAGCCTTTTACTGGTTGGTGTTTTGTAAATTGTACTGACTTTGAGGCCTCTGGCAAAGCTGGACTTCTCAGCAAAATTCAATTTTTAAAGCAAGTTCAGCCATGACCAGTGTGGCTCAGTGGGTTGAGCCCAGCCCCGCACAGCGAAAAGTCACCAATTCCCAGTCAGAGCACATGCCTGGGTTGCAGGTTCGGTCCCCAGTCAGGGCACATACCAGAGGCAGCCCATTGATGTTTCTCTCTCCCTTCCCCTATCTCTAATAAATAAATAAATATTTTGCTCCCTTCCCCTATCTCAAATTTAATTAATTAATTAAAAGAAGTAAAAATGTCCTTCCACCATCTCAGAACTCTGCTGCTCTCTGAAAGCCCAGTCATTCACTTAATTTAATTTCACTAAGTTTTTAACATCCTATTATGTATGGCCCAGCACTTAGTTGAATTCTATCTCAATGCCTACCTATCTAATATGTTTGTTCCCAGGTAAGGAAGATCACAATCAAGACACTGAATTCGAAACAAGTGGCTTATTTACTTTCAGTGTTCCAACATTACAATAAACTATGTATTTTTCAGTAACAGATATGCTTCCTTACTAAAAACTTACACTAATAAAAAATATCAGGGTATTACCCTGGCTGGTGTGGCTCAGTGGATTGAGCGCAGACTGTGAACCAAAGGAGCACTGGACTGGGAACCAAAGGGTTTCCAGTTTGACTCCCAGTCAGGGCACATTTCTGGGTTGTGGGCCAGGTCCAGCAGGGGGCACACAAGAGTCAACCACACACTGATGTTTCTCTCCCTCTCTTTCCCCCTCCCTTCCCCTCTCTAAAAATAAATAAATAAAATCTTTTTTTAGAAAGTCAGGGTATGACATAAATGGGATTGAAATGACATAAATGGGATTTTCTTCAAAATAACCTGGTTGGAGGAGGAAAGCAGTAAGTGGGGATATAGAAGAAAGAAGATTGGCCATGAGTTTATTAACCTTTTCTTTCTACTTCTGTATATGTTTGGAATTTTTCCTAAGAAGTTACACATATACTTCAAGATACCCATTTTCTGGCAAAATGCCCACCTTCTGAGTATTTCCCAACAATTTCCCATTTCTCTGAAATATAGATCCCCTTCTTCAGAAGTGCTATTTCCAATGCTTGAAAAATGTCCTTTGCTGTGGTAGATTTAAGCTATTAACCCATATACGTTCCTACAAGATGGTTCAATGGGTAAGATGAGGCCAGTCTTCAACTAAGTCAGTTCTCCAGGATTTTTAAAAGAAATTCTAGCCCTGGCTGGTGTAGCTCAGTGGATTGAGCGCAGACCTGCGAACCAGAGGATCGCGGTTCAATTCCCAGTCAAGGCACATGCCTGGGTTGCAGGCTATTTCCAGCAGGGGGACCCAAGACCCTGTTTCCAGCAGGGGACCCAAGAGACGCAACCATACATTGATATTTCTCTCCCTCTCTCCTTCCCTTCCCCTCTAAAGATAAATAAATAAAATATTTAAAAAAATTTATTAACAACATTATTCAAGCAAATGCCTGTATACAACCAGGAGCAGTTGTCTCAAAATAAATTCTACATCCTCTGAATAAGTCTAGCTTCTAGTCTGTTTTATTAAAGAGCTGGGAGACTAGTAAAATGCAGAAAAAGTTGTATTTGCCCCTGCTTGCAGTGGGTAGATACTCACTACCTTCTTGCCAACACAGCCTACACATCATTTCAGCAATGGGGAGAGTCCAGTGATATATACCAAGTGAATAATGCCTCCCACTGCCTCTACATAACATCAGTATAGTAAGAAAAATAAAATAAATCCATGAGTATTAAACAATCCTACAATCTTACCTAAATCCAATTCTGCCATTGCCACACAGCTACTGAAAAGTCAAGCACAGCAAAATGCTACAATGTCTACTGAAATATTGTAAACTATGGGAGTAAATTACTGCAACAAAGATATCAGTTCTCCTTTCATTTCTCAGGATATTACAAATGACATTAAATCTATATTCTTAAAGGTTAAACACTAGATACTGATGTAAACTGAATAACTTACTGTTTCTTCTGAAGACTTTTTAAAAGTTCTCATATTGTATTAAGGACTATGACTTACTCAATCTCAAGGGAACTACACTTTGCATCTCTTTAAGAAACGATTAGGTACTAAAACATTAGAATTCAGAAATTTGGTATTACTACCATCCAAGGAGGCAAGCTTCAACTCCAGACTGATAACCTTTGAGCAAGCAAAAACTTGTTTCATAAACATGGTCGTTGCATTCAAAACACAAAATTCACAGTAAATAGCCACTGTGGAGAGAAGTTACCCCTGAGCTTAGGAAATGAAAACTTTGGCACAAAGCACTAGGTCTGAACAGCCTAAGCACACTGTCCATTAGCCCGAAAAAGTAAGACTGTACCTTTAAGAGTGAATTTAACTTTTATTGAGTGCCAACTTTGCTTAATGCCTCCTGTACTATCTCATTTAAAATGTAAAATAACACCCCTCCCCAGCTCCTATAATAACGATTTACAGATTGGGAAACTAAAACAGCAAGATTAAAAAACTTGTTTATGACCACAAACACAGAAAATGTCAAGGCAAAAATATCAACCCAGGTCAGACTCCAGAGTCCAGGAATCAAACTACTCCATGAATATTGTACCATGAGAATCCTGAAGAAACGCAACAGAATTAAACCAACATTTAAACTCAGAGATAAAACAGACAAGTTCAGCTTTTTCTCCAAGATAAACTTCAAAGTTTATTTAACAGAAATAAACTGTGTATAAAAATAAACTGTGCACTGAAGGAGTGACTTGACAAGATGACTTTTATGGTCCCTTACAACTTGTAAATCTCCAAAACTAATTCTGAGTGGTCAGAATTGTATTTATCAGAATTGACACCATTTATATGCAATAATCTCAGGCAGTCTATAGACTACTCCATTCAAACGTCATTTTCTGTTACTTTTGTCCAGATTCCCCTAATCTTTTCTTCTCATTTTATAACTTATTTCCAATTTTCATTTACAGATGTCTTAACCGCTACATCCAGGTATACACAGAAAAATTGAAAGGGCAAATCTGAACTAAGGCTCAAAACAAAAAATCCTCTACCATGTAGGGAAGTAACTTATATCTTGAAATGAAGGGGTTAACAAAATCCATTCCCATGTCTATACAACATGTAAATGAAGCATTTAAGTATCTTCACAACATTTATTAAATTGGGATTAATAATCCCAATGTGTGCAAAGCTCCCATCATTTCTGAACCTCAGGTTGTTTGATAAATAACATTCACCTCATCAGACTCAGGAGAAAAGGGTAAAATCCAAACGAAAGCAGTATTAATAGTAAGTTAAATGATTTTCTAGCTTAAAATTATCAGCCCAAGCAGAAGGACTTATAGAGTTGAGTAAATGCTAAAGAACAGAAGCTAGGAGTAAAATATTTTCTGAATAAATCCAAACCACCAAATACCATTTTCCAACTCACATAAAACTTTATCTGCAGAAATATTAAAAAGTTTTGAGAACTTTGTTAATAAGAGTTTTAACATGCTGGGCTTCAGACCTTTGAAGCTACTAAATACAAAAACAAAAACGACTTAGGTAAATCTGGTTCAGATCTACAAGGCATAGGAAAAAATAAGCACTGGCTCCTTCTCTACTCCAACTACCAAATCTTCGATATCTAGTGTTAAGATTAATGTCACTGTCAACTCTACATTTTTCAGGTCACTGTGTGGACTACTCAGGTTTCTGAGCAATAATTGCTGGCTGTCAGTACTCAGTTCATCCTTTTACCATTGGTTGTGGGAAGAAAGGATAAAAGTCATTTCACATTACTGTTTTTATTTCTCTTGTGTGGGAAAAAATAGTTCAAATTAAGCCACAACATTCCACCCATCTAATTGTACAAACTCTACAAGTGGGCCTTTGGGTACATAAAGAATGACTGGCTCTGGGGAGACTTGAGCTTTAAAAGGCAGGTGCGCTGCAAGATTTTCCATATGGGACAAGCCGTGGGGCTCAGTCCCCAACTTGCCAGGCTCATCTCGAAGACAGGCGCCTGACTATGAAGTTTACACGTGGGCCGGCCCCGCCGGTGCTGTCACCTTCAGTCTCCGGTTAGCGTGTAGGATCCAGGCCGGGGCGCGGACTGACAAAGAAGGGCTGGGGAGGCCGCCGCCCTCGCCAAGGAAGGCTGAAAGGCCATGCTGCCTGTCTCCGGCCCGTGGGATCGGAGAGCGGAGGGGAAGAGGGCACCGCCGGGCCCTAAGCTCGCGCTGGAGCCCAGGGCTCTCAGGCCCGGGCGGCACCCCTGGGCCCAGAGTCCACCCTCCCGCCCGCCCGTCGGTGGGCAACCCCGCCCGCGAAGGCGCCAGCCCGCACCCACCTTGACGTCCTCGTCCTCGTCCTCGCCTTCCCAGCGGTCCCCGCCCGCGGTGCCGACACCCCCCATCTTCCGCACCGGGTCTTCCACGGAGAACGTGTCCGCGTCTACGGAAGAGAGCGAGCCACGTTAGTGCCTGCCTCAGTGAGGGGCCAGCACCGGCCCGGGCCATGCCCCGGAACTTCTCCTCACCCCAGGAGTCGGAGTCCCCCGCCGCCGCCGCTGCCGCCGCCATGTCGAGCCGGGTGTTAGCGTGTGTGAGGGTAAAGCCAGCGAGGAGTTAGCGCGGCAGAGGTGAGTCACTGGATTTGCTCTCGTTGGCCCGCGCAGGGCAGGCTGGGACCGTGGCAGACTGTAGGCACTGGCCCAGGCCCCGCCCCCTCTGGCGGCGGCGGCGGCGCGCGCGCGGGCGAGAAGGGGGCGTGGGACGGGGCGACTGGAGCCGAGGGTCTCGCGGGAGGGCGTGGCTGAGTCTTCTGTATCCCGCGAAGGGGCGCTGGGAGAGGATGTGGGAGGGCGCCACGCTAACTTGGTCCTTGGGAAGAAACGTAACTGCGGGGAAGTTAGCAGGGATGTCTCCTTTGTGGCTTTCGCCCGCGCACGCCACTCCCACCCAGTCTCTATCGAGTTCCCGAGGGCGGGAGCGTGCAGCCCTGCGTAAGGAAAGGGAACTCCTTTCTGGAAGCCGGCGGGCGCAGGGCGCCAGGCAAGGACCTGCAGAGGGCGGCGTTCCTGGCAGTTTTCTCAGCTAGGGTTCTAGGACTCAGTTCCTGGCACGTTTGCCTCGCGGTAGTCACGAAGGGATCGAAGAAAGTCCCAGTGCTCGAGGATTTTCCCTTCCTGTGAGCCACTTGAGACCAGTGCACGATTCATTCTTTCGCAGAATATCTTCGGAACTCGGTCTGCGGTAGGCATAAACTCTAGCCCTGTCCACGAGGTACGCACAATTAAGTAGCCAAGATGGACATGTGGGAAATAGATTTCGATAGTGTGATGACTGAAACAAAAATTGGTATTGTGAGGTTAATGTAAAAAGGTGATATTAACGGTGGGGAGAAAAAGGATGCATGAAAGGCCCTCTAAGGCTACCAAGGTTTTTCCTGTTTTTGGACTTTCTCCGTACAGTGCTCTTCCCACGTCTCTTTGCATGATTGACTTTTTCCCCCCTTCTCAGCAAAGTGCAAATTTACTCGTGCAAAAGTGTCCTCGCTGATCTCCCTCCTGCAACGAGCCTCCCACAGTTACTCTAGCTCATCACTGTTTTTTGTCATAGTATTTATTACTATCTCTAATAACTTTATTTATTTAATGTCTGCAGCACATTAAATCAATTTTGTCTATGTTCTTTACTACTTACTGTTTTCCCAATTGCTGGCATGCTCAATAAATGTTTTTGGAAATGTATGGTGACTGTCATCACAAGAAGGAATAAATTAAGCTTTGGCCACACAGATCTCGACATTTTTGTGGGACATCCAAATGGAAATGGCTACTATACGTTTGGAACTATAGAAGTCTGGACTACAGATAGAATATTAGGAGGCCATCTGAAGATAAGATAGAATGAGAAGAAACCTTGAAGGGTGTCAATGTTTAAGGAACAGTCCGAGGGAAAAAAGTATAGAAAGGATAGAGTAAGATTTTTTAAAGTTTGTACCACTGTGAAATACAGTATATTAATATTTAAAAACATACTGTTGGAAGTCAGAAGACCTGGGTCCTAGACATTGAAATGATCAGATTACATTGAACTGAACACTGGACACTTCTGGTGCCGAGTGGGGAAAGCTCAATAATTCCTCCTTGTCCAGAAATTGCCCTAGAACACAAGTATAAGTGGGAAACCACAAAACCACATTTGCTTTTTTACCATAGTTGATTTGGGTAGAGGGGTCAGAAGCAGATTAACTGTGAAGTTAATGAAGTTCTATCTTTAGGGCCTCTCCTTGCATGGGCCCTCCATTTTTCAAGAAAACCTTCGAAATCTTATTTCCTTCAAATGATATAAAATCTAGATCTGCCCCTAGGTGTGATATAAGTAACCCAGTGAAATATTCAAAATCCTTAGTAGCTAGACTCCAAAGATGGCCTCTTAGGGAACGGTATTCCAGCAAACCCTTATGTGGTCCCCTCTTCTTGAGTCTGGGCTAGTCCTGTGATTCATTTCTGATCATTAGAATAGGACAAAAGTGACACCCAATGCTAGGCCATAGCAAGCCTTGCAGCTTACACCCATGTCTTTTGGAATGCTCACTCTGGTGGAAGCCAGCTGCCATTTAAGAAGTGTTAGGACCAGATAACCATGTGGAAAGGTTGTTTAGGAAGAGAAATACTCAGCTAACCCCTGGATGTTTCAGATATCCCAGCAGAGATGCCAGACATGGGAGTGAAGAAGCCACCTTGGACGTCCATCCTGGTTGATCTTTCAATGATTCCATCCCCAAGCACCATTTCAGTGCACCCACAGAAGACCCCGAGCAAGAGTGGTCCAGCTGAGCCCAGTCAACCCACAAATCTGTGAGAGATGTTATGTTAAGCCTCTTAAGTTTTGAAGCTAATTTTTATGGAAAGATTCTCTTTCCCAGAGCTTTAAAATTTGGAACAAGATTTTCACTGCCTGGGAATTGGTGGCTGATGACAGCCCCTGAAGGGAGTTTGTGATGCTCACAAACTCCTGATGAAGTGATGATTTTCTAGGCCACCTTACTGCCTCTTGCCTTCTCTTGAGATCCAGTTGTCCAGCTCTTCCTTAAATGCCATGAGGTACCCCAGTATCTTTCCAGTGCTCCATTCTTGGCCTCAGCTAAAAATTTTAAATACATCCTAGTAGTCTAATTTCAGATAAGAAATCCTGAGAGACTAAATCCTGCTGTATGTAATTAAGTCTGGGTGTGGCATAGAGTAGGCACTCAACTGTTGAGTGACCACATGAATACATGTCTATGCAGAACTGTTCCCACCCCCCAGGAAAAACCTGCCTATCAGGCCATCGTTTCTCTTCATAAAAGGTAGTCCCAAAAGAAAATTAACACAGCCAGGTCCCAAAGAACGACGCCTTTTTATTACATTATTAGTAAGCCCACAGCATCATAGCAGTAACGTGAACTAGGAATAGGAAATAGATGACTTAAGAGGATGCAAGATCCAGTCAGCTATGCCAAGGTGGAGTTTCAGGAAAGCAAGACTGGACATTTCTGAAGTGGTAATACAGTCATCTGTATTAACTTGCCTGAACATGTTTTAAGACAATGCACCTAAAAATGTTAACAGAAAGTAGGTGCAATATAAAGCAAGGCCAAGGAACAAGATTTGGGCAGAGAAAAGGGTAAGCTGACTTACAGACTTTTGGCAGATACCTAGTACAGATGAGGGCATCCTATTGACTTGATACTAGCCATGATGATTCTTTCAATAGACTCTCTCTCTGGCTCTACCCTTACCAAGCAGGCATGTGATTGTGATTTAGTTGCATAAGGAGGAAAATTGCCAACAGTAAACAAATGAAATTGAAATGTAACTTAAAACGATTAGTGTTTTGTGAACTTAGTGTGAACCAATTCTACTGAGTCCCATCGATTCAGGGCTGCACTTGAATGAGTCAATTTTCTGGACTTTAGAGGTCCAAACCTCAAAATGTGAGCATATTCACATATTTACTCAACAGATACTGAATGCCTATCTTGTACCAAGTACAGTTCTCATAGGTTCTTGGAATATTAACTTCAAGGTATTAAACCACATGTAATTGAAAGTGAGGTGTAGTGTTTGCAGGTGCTATGGAAAACTACGTGGGCTATGTGCCCTGGCTGGGTGGTTCAGTTGGTTTGGAGCATTGTCAAATGCACTAAAAGGTTGCAGGTTCGATTTCTGGTCAGGGCCCATACAGAAGGCAATTTTTCTCTGTCTTCCCTCTCCCTCCTCAAAAGAAAAACATATGGGCTGTGTGTGTGTAGCACTGATTAATTTTGAAGCAGAAGTTGAGAATTTATTCACAGTATTATGCATGCAGCTTTTCCTTTTTAAATCCTCATCCAAAGATATATTCACTGATTGTAGAGAGAAAGAGAGAAACATCAATTGGTTGCTACTCATCCTATGCCCCCACCAGGAATCGAACCTGTAACCTAGCTATGTGCCCTGACCAGAATTAAACCTGCAATCTTTAGGTTTACAGGATGATGCTCCAACCAACTGAGCCACCTGGCCAGGGCTGTGCATGCTGCTTTTTGAAATGAGGAAGCAGGGAAACAGTGGTCTAGAACTATGTTCTTGGGACTTCATTTAGTCCTTAAAACCAACTTTTGATTCATGTTTGTCTCTAGGGGAGTCCTGTAATCATACAGCAGTATTCTTTACAGATGAGCAGAGTAATTGATCAGTGTTCATTGACAAATTAACTTAAAACCTCTGTCTTCAAGAACTTTTTTTTTAGCTTTATTTTTTAGAGAGGGGAAGGGTGGGAGAAAGAGAGGGAGAGAAACATCAATGTGTGGTTGCCTCTCATGTGTCCCCTACTGGGGACCTGGCTCACAACCCAGGCATGTGCCCTGACTGGGAATCCAACCAGGGACCCTTTGATTCACAGTCTGGTGCTCAGTCCACTGAGCCACACCAGTCAGGACTGCCTTCAAGAACTTTATCATTAGAGATATAGGATAGTAAATGGCAGCAAAAATGTAGAGTTGCTCATGGACTCTTTTTAGGCAGAAGTGCCTTAAGCACCAGACTCAAAATCTCCTAAAGATGAAGTAAGGCTGAAAAGGTTTTAATCACATATAGAACCAGGTTAAAGCTAATTTACAAAATATCAAAATCACTGAATCATTCATTATATATATAGAAAAATTTAGGATTTGATATAAACTATGTAACTGAATGACTTTTTAAATGTTAAACCACCCCTGCCTCCTGCAAACCTATCCAAGAATCTTACATGAAATGTCAGCATGTGTCATCTCCATTTAACTCTGTACCATGAAATCCTAAAGCACCTCCTATTCCTGTCAGTAAACCAGAAGCTATGCTTTCCTTGACTTTACCCTTCTCCTGACCTCAGACTGTCCATTATAATGATAGTACCCAATGCATTAACCATTTGTTGTCTTGCAGAAAGGAATACATTGTGTGGAGAATTAGGTCAACTTCTACATTTTTTAACTGTCTCCCACCTACCCACTGTATTGTCTATGCAGCAGCCAAAATGGTCTTTCAAGACAAATCTGATCATTTACTACCTTGCTTGGTTTTACCCCTTCCCCCCCCCCCAACCAAACCTGGCTTTACAAATTTTTAAAATCTTCTGCAGTTCTCATCTTAAATAATACTTCAGCCAACCTAAGCCTGGCTTCCAGACTAGGTTGTTAGTGCCCTCAAATCTCCATGACCCTTTTCCCAAAATACTGCGTCCCCACTGCTAGACTGAAAGCTTGAGAGCAGTGTCAGGTTTGCGTTCTGCCACTCGCAGTGTCTCTCATGCTCATACTAAAGCAGTGTTTTAAAGATTTTTGCTGTCGTTAGGAAGGCTACTTACAACTTCAACAAATATTGTCATACATCAAATCTAAAGTTCTAGTTAATTTGGCTCATCCACTACTAAGACATCTAACTTGGCAAATCGTATGAGGCTGCTACCCTATTATACCAGACTTGTCAAACAAGTCAATACTCACTCTTCAATTTCTTCCACTTCTTCCCGAACACTCAGCATATTTTCCCATCCAAGTACTAACCAGGCCAGCATATTTTCATCAAAACATGTTAAGTCTTAGGTGACCTCTCCATCATCACTTCTCCCATCTTTCTTTGAACGTACCTTACTGCTCATTTCTTTTATGAAGTCTCCTTGATATCTGTAATACCAATTCTACTGTGCATTTCTGTACTATTTTACAGATGAACAAACTGAGGCTCAGCTATTTTGATGAGTGGATGAGTTAAGAACTTGAATTCACGTCTTTTGACTTTGAACTTTATGATCTTATTAACAGTACTCTAACTGTTCATCTGAAACCCATTTATTTCTAAAGGCCTGCAAGTGACTCTCAAACCAGTCTGTGCATTAAATTCCTTTGGAGCTTAGGGAAAATTGTTTTATAGTCTCATCACAGCAAGGGGCTGGGAGTGGGGGAAATGATGAGATGCTGGTCAAATGTTACAAACTTCTAGTTGCATGAGGATGTGGTTGGTGTTCTGTGAGCCGAATGTATAGCACAGTGACTACAGTTAACAGTTAAGTGTATTGTATATTTTAAAGTTGCTACTAGAGATTTTTAAGGTAACAGTTTTTTAAAGATTTTATTTACTTCTAGAGAGGGGAAGGGAGAGAGGGAAAGAAACATCAATGTTTGAGAAATACATCGATCACTTGCATCCCAACTGGGGACCTGGCCTGCAACCCAGGCATGTACTCTAACCAGGAATTGAATCAGCAACCTTTTGGTTCACAGGCTGGCACTCAATCCACTGAGCCACACCAGCCAGGACTGCTACTGGAGATTTTAAATGTTCTCACCATAACGACCAAAAAAAAAAAGGTAATCATATGAGGTGAAGGATGTTTACTATGGTAAATATTGCAAAATATATCCGTATATCAGATCACCATATTGTATACCTTAAACATACAGCACATTGATGTCAATTTTACTCAGTAAAGCTGGAGGAAAAAAATCTTATCAGAGATTAGGGGGTGGGACCAGAATGCTATTTTGTAGCTACATTGACTCAAACTATTTAGCCCATTACACCAAGTATAAACTTCTCATTTTAGCTCACCTTAATCTGGCTCTTTCTTACCATGTTAACCCTACCTCTTAACAGTAATCCCTTCTTGCCCTGGCCAGCATGGCTCAGTTGGTTGGAATGTGATCCTGCCCGTCAGGGTATACAAGATCTCTCCAGAAAAAGTCCAGCCATTGTTAACATAACAAGAATGGTTTGAGCAACACCGATGTAAGCTGGCAGCCGAGAATGGACTAGAATAAGCATGTGTGAACAATGATGACTTCACTGTACTAGTGAGGGCAGTAGATACTATTGAGTGAGCATGTACACTGTGTGGCTGTTGCATTCAAAATGACTGAGCAAGAGCAATGAATCTGCATCAAGTTTTGCATGAAGCTTGAACATTCCTCTGCAGGAACTATTCAGGTAATTCAGAAGGCCACAGCTATGGGCAACTGGTGATTGGCAGCTTCATCACAACACACCCACTCATGCATCACATGTGGTGGGTTTTTTTTGCAAAATATCAAATCACCAGGTGACTTGGCCCTATGGCCCAGATTTGGTGCCCCATGACTTCTGGCTTTTCCCAAAACTAAAACCACCTTCAAAAGGGAAGAGACTTCAGACCAGCAGTGAGATTCAGGAAAATACAATGAGGCAGCTGATGGCAATTGGGAGAACTGTGTAGGTCCCAAGGTGCCTACTATGAAGGACACTGAGGCATCATTTTCCTATGTAGAACATTTTGTATATTTTCTTCAATTGATGTCTCTATTTTTATTACATGGCTGGATACCTTCTGGAGAGACCTCATATACCTAGGTCGTGGGTCTGATCCCTGACCAGGGCACGTACAAGGAGGCAACTAATCAACGTTTCTCTCTCTAAAAATCAATAAACATATCCTCAGGTCAGGATTTAAAAATTTTTGCTTTAAAAGTTAACTTTTATTCAGATTTTATTCAAACATTTTATTTCACCTCTGCACACAGTATTTCTACAAATTAAGAATGTCATTCCTCCTAAAGCCATTCCACTGAGTGACAGTAATTGAAATCTAGATTCTAATTCCAACTCTGTGATCCAGGGAAGACTTAGAATTCTAGACACATTTCCTTCTTTGAAAAATAGAGGCAGGCTTAGAAGTTGGAGTTTCCTTCTAGTTTAAGAAATTGGATTATTAAACTCTAGGGCCTAGTTTGTACCACTAAGTTTTACATTGTTATATTCCTTTATAAGAACATTTTTTGTTGGCTAATTGATTTATGAACTTGAGAAAGCTTTGTTATGTATCAACATGCCTACACAAGAACGCCAAGGCCTTGGGAAAGAGCATGATGCAGTGATACTTGAATTCAAGTCCCCTGAACGGTTACGAGGTCTTGGGTCACAGCCCTGAGCCTCAGTTTCCTTATCTGTAACCTACTCTGTTCCTTACAGGACTGTCCTAAAGATTATCAAAAGAGAAAGAAATGTGAAAAAAATTTAAACAAAAAGAGCATTATACAATTAAGTTGTTAGATATTACAATGTTCCTGATGGCTGATAAAATATCATCAAAGAAAAGTGCTTCCATAAAAGTTTTATTGATCCCCACAACAACCCTGTGAGGTAGGGTGATCAGGGCATTGGAAGATGAGAAAACTAAATCTACATTGCTTGTTCATGGCTATACTGCATAGTAAATATGTAGAAATTAAACTGAGGTTCTTAAATGTCCATGACTTCATATTGATTCACATGGAAAAAGGCAGAGAGAATATTAACTCCCCCCACCTTAATGCCAAATGGACAATGCCTTGAAAAATCCCATTTCAAAAGATGAAAGTAGTATTTCATTGCTTATTTCTACAAAGATTTATAAAATAAAAAAATAGTGAAATATTTTACAGTTTATATATAAGGGTCTCATTCAGGGATATGTCCTTCAGTTGTGTGTATGATCAACTATTCCAAGTGCTAGGAATGCAAATTCTTAAAAACTATGAAAGAATGATAATGAGCAGTAGCTTCAATCTTCTTTATTATTCCTCCATGCATCTTGAATAAGTTCTGTGAAATCTGGTCCCAGTTTAAAACAAAACAAAACAAAACAAAAAACCTCTACCACAGAGATGTCTGGTAAACTTTTATTTTGCTGCTTACTGTCAAACTACTGTCACATTTTTAAAACAGTGATTTCCCAAACCTGCTTATTAGAATCACTTGGAGAGCTTTTAAAAAAAAAAAAACCACCCACCCACACACACACACACAAAATCAGGCCCCACTGTAAACCCAAAGAGACAATTTTGTAGGAGTTAGGCATCAGGAATCTATTTCCAAAGCTCAAAGTAACTCTAATGAACAGGCAGGTTTGGGAACTACTGATGTATTTTAAAGTACTAACTAATATCAAAACCATAAATTAACTAAGTATAATCTTACTGCTTTCTTATCCCAATTTCTCAAAACACACATCCCAAGAACTCTTGCCTCTGGGAAAGTAATTTCAATTCAAGATATGGAGAAACATTTTATAAAAATGTATCCTAGTGAGTGACACTTGGATTCCAATAATTTAAGTAGCATTTAAATATAAGATACTGAGTTTTGTGGTTCTTATTCTGAATATTTAAAATGTATTTCATACAAGTTCCTAACAGGCTTTTAACTCAGGGGAAGACATGAAAAGTAATGACATAATTAAGCACATCAACACTGAAAAAATACTATACTTGAACATAGGTCATGAGAGGAATAAGAAAGTGAATGAATGACAACCTAAGGCCTTTTGGCCCATACATTTTTGTTCCCAGTCCACTCTTCCCCTATAAGGGGAAATAAAATAAACATTCTTTCCTAGTTGCTTGGCATAGTTATTCGGTGGGTGACTATTAACTAAGTTAATTTTAGATACACAAGATTGATTAAAAGAGATAACAAATAAATATCAATGAAGACAAAGAGAAATCCGGTCAGAAAACCTTAACTAGCTAATGATGTAGTACATCACACCATCATGTTAGTACAATTAAATGAAGGCTTCCGTGTCCTTTACATTTCATATTTATGTGAGTGACATAAGACGTGGAAAAGATCTGGTCCTTATGAAGAATTCTGTGCTCGCTGTAAAGATTTGTAGGAATAATGAAATACTTTTTTCAGTGATGAGATGAAGTCTCTATTTTTCAGGTAACTTGACTGAACTAAACAGTGAAAATAACTTCTTTAGAAGGCTGAATGAAAGTAATATCTAGTTGAAAACGTCATTGGCCGAAGAGAACTTTAAAAAAAAAAACATGCTATGTTTAACCCTAAAAACAAAACAAACAAAAAACCAAAACCAAAAAGCCCAGAGAAATATAAAAAAACAATGTACACATACATTTGCACTGACAATTACAAGAAAATAGCCATTTATAGAAGTCACAATCCTTTTAACAAATTCCCCCCAAATTTTGGGAAACAAGATAAAGCCATTGGGTAAATAAATATACATACTAGCTAGTATAAAACAATTTATGGTTTCAAATTGTTATTCTTTTAAGACCCAAGGAGAAATTGGTAATATAAATCTGATTAGGGCTGCATATATTACATGGATTAAAAACACAACTGATTAAAACATTCTAACAATAATACAAATATTTAAAAGAATGACTTAAAAGTCAGACATTTACCACTGGAAATAGCACAATTATAATATGAACTTCAGAGCTGTAATGTGTATATAGGTCACTTGCACTGTATCTTATTAGGTATCCATCTCTCCTGCATTTACTATAGTCAGTTTTTAAGAGTTCATGTTTCCTGCGTGAACTGTAGGGGCTGGGCACATTTCAGTCCATAAAATACACTCGTACACTTCCACGTGACTGAATGGAAGTGTTTGAGATAACATCTATAAACAGATTTTTAAAAAGGGGTAATGAGAAGATAAAACATTAATGTGAGAGGAAGCTGGACAGTTGTCTCTATAAATTAGTTAAAATTTTGTTATTAAATTTAAAATGATTTAAGTCAAGTAATGAAAAAAATATGTATTAAATTAGTCTCAAGAAATTTTCTCAGGCCATACAAATTTCCCTTACTTTATTTCTTTAAGGAATCTTGTTATGCTTGATTCATTAGTCAGTCGACTTGAGGGAACTCTCCCTTAACACGGGACTGAAAACAGTGTGTATTTAAAGTGCCCACTGGCACAATAGTATAGGTGCTTACATTTCCCTTCTCATTATGGGAAAGCCCTTTGGGACTGTATCTACTTAGAAAAGCTTTCAGCAATTATAATGCAGGCTGAAAGTTTAGATCTGATATAGTTTTTGGATTTTGCTGTTTGAGCATAAAAAGGGAGCAAGGAAAATGTAACTAGGTTCACAATTTTGAGCAAGAGCATATGTAAAGGTAACGTATGTACATTTTATTTCAAGAAAGACAGAAGACAAACAGCATAAAGATGCCCAGATGCCCTAAAGATAAATACATTTCAAAGATTCTCATTAAAATGAATCTGTAGTATTTTTCCTGCAAGCAAAATACCTTTCTTTAAATTAAAACAAAAACAAACAAAAAACCCAGTATTCTGAATTGCAAATGCTTCTGCTTTTTTTTTGCAGAAAACCTGCCATGATTATTTAATGAATAAGGATTTTCCACAAAACAGGCTTGCTCTACATGCTAGATTTTTAAACAGTTCAGTGACACAATATGCTAACTACATACACAACAGATAATATAGTAAGAAAACACTCAACCTGATGAAAAGTTAAAATTTTCATTAATACACTGAAAACTGACATAACTCATGCCTTTAAAATCAAAAATACAAAAATTAAATGTTTTCCTAAAAAGATTTCCTTATTTTAAGGATTCATTTGAAAATGAAGCTGCATGTAATTTGTACAGTAAGTTGTACAAGTAAACAGGTAATTTACATAAAAAATTAAGTGACATACTCCTCAATTATCAGTTGTCCACCTTTAATTTCCAATACTGTACTTTCTTAACAAGCATACAAAATATCAAACTTCTCTTTAGAAAAAGTGCCGTTCTTTGACATCCTTTACACAAAAACAGTCTGAGCCTGTGGCATGTTAATGCAGTCGAGAGGCAAAGCATACTAACTTTTACAAATTCTACCTTCCATAAAAAGCCTCCCGAAAAGGAGATTACACGCCACTATAAAAATATCAACCTCTTGTGGTAGCTGCATTAGACTAGAACCAAGGCTTGAAGACTATTTTCATATAGCATAGAAAAACCACTATGAGAGCATATTAACTGCATCGGTGGCTTGGGAGTTTACTGTGCCACAGGATTATGCATAGCTACTGTAAGGTACCAAGACTGTTACACAGAGTTTTAAATTGATTGTAACCGAGAGCATAACAGAGGTACTACCAGCCCATGCAAAGTAACTAAAAACACCAAGTCACTGTGCTGAATACTTCATTCCTGGAGGAAACCAAAGGCAGCAGTAACCAAATCCAGCCCAAAAGGTGACCAAACACATTCTTCTCAAAGACTGGTGAGCACAGTGAAGTCTGAGGTATACCTTTATCCATTAAATCCGTGTGCCATCGCAAGATATTACCATTTGGGAACACATGCCATCACAATGGTTTAAGTCATTTGAATATTAGTCATTTATATATTCTTATCTACCCAGTCTCTTGATTTTTGAAAGGATTTCACCTACAGTAGAATATTACAGAAACAAAATATAAATGCATGTCTTTCTAAATGAAACTTACATGGACTAAAAGTAGGGAATATTTTTAAACAAATATACAATATGCAAGCAGACAAAGCAGGAAAACGGCCATTCAAATGTATAATAAAAAACTAAAAATTGACTATTTCCAGAAAACTATGAAGCGCCTCAACTAAAAGGAATGCATAATGAAATTCTAATCTAATACAGGTCAAAAATGTAAAAAGGTTATAAACCTTAACAGGAAAAATAAAACAACTTTTACTGGCCATTCCTGTTGAAATGAGAATCTTAAAGTAACAGAAAAGTGGCTACAAACCCACTTAGAGCACCAAACAGAGAGAAAATAAAAGTCCATTTTCATCTCTGTTATTATCATAAAATCCTGTGTGACTACAGGTCAAACTGCTGGTGGCAGAAACAGAATTCTTTATAAACTGCAGATGTCCTGTACATAAAAAAATTTCACTGGAGTTGCACTAGTTCTAAAGACTCTTCTGTTTTAGCCTACCTACTGTATGTATTCAATCTGAGATAAAGTCTCTTTCTGTAACCCTTGATTATTATTGGGCACCAAAGATAAGAAAAAGCAAGACGGGGTACAAAAATGCAAAATTTCAACAGTAATGGCAATGTTTTGTCTTAGTCCAAAAGGGTCCTGCATTCTCTCCCCCTTCAGTGATTTGACAAGTCTTTGTACTTAATCAGGGGGCAGCAAATCATGCAAGCGAAATCGGTCTCTGATGTGAGGTCGAACATCTTCATTCTGTGTAGAGAAAAAGACATTTCAACAGCCATGTAATTTCAAAGACATGACCCTCAGAGCATCATGAACATTTTTACTTTACAGAAAAGTGTATCACTATTGACTTTCCAACTTATTTTATTTGCCAAATATAAATGTACTACACAAAAGCAATTAACTTAGAATTAAATTTAGGTTTTTAAAAAACTGCCATTAAAAGTTTTAATTTTGTAAGAATGATTATACAGTAACAGTGTGGTTTGGTCTGGTATTGCTTTTACCAAATCAAAAGCTAGATAAAAGCATTAAGCCACTGAATTCTATTTCATATATTAGTTTTAAAATGAATATATAAATATAGGAAAAAAGATTTTCAGTACAGTTTTAGTAGCATAAACAATAATTCTATACCTGAACTATGAAAGCAAAATGAAATTGATTTAACAAAACTAGTTCAGTGACTTGCAAGAGGAACCCAGTGAAATAAAAAGATTCACTTTATAAGTTTTAAGATATTAATAAGTATAATTTAAATATAGTTGATATGGTTGATAAATGCATGTAATCCTTTTCAATCTTTGCCCTAATCTCCCACCACACTGATTTTAAAGCAATTTAAAAGATTTATTTCAATCAAGCTGAGCCAACAAAAACATAACAGAAAAAGGTAAGATTTACTTACCAGTTCTACAAGCTTCTCCAGAAATGGAATCAATTTTAGGAGTTCATTGTCATTTTTATCCATAAACCAGCTTTCTATAGGGATTCCATTAGATAGCTAAAATGATAAATAAGTAATTAAATCCCTTTTGCCTACTTTGGAAAAGCTTAAAAAAAAAATAAATTGGAGCCTAACTGAGTTTTCAGCATAATTGCATCTTAGTATAAATAAAACTGAACAAGAAATAGTCATTAAAATAAGTTTTGCATTAATGTAACTAAAAACATTCCTTTAATTCGTTCAAGGAATAGTTACTATTAGTTAATGTTAGGCATTGTGAATGCAAAGGTACTGCCAATCTAACAGAGCATATATTATTGGAGAGCATATACTTATTATACATAGGGACCATGTCCCATTCATGGTTTTATTCCCCTCAAATAGCAGGATAATCTAAAACACAGGAACATAACAAATTGATTCAATACTATTTCAGTGAAGAGTCCAAAAATAAGAATGTAAACTTTATCTGTTTTATAGTAAATAATCTCTAGGATATCTTTATTTAAACATTTACACAGAACATTGTGTTTGAGATGAAGAATAATTCAATGATTTTATCTAGGAACACAGAAAAACATTCTTAAAAACAAATTTCAAAATGCAAGCAAATAAAAAGCAACTTAAACTGAACATATTTCAATACCATAGGCAGTTTACCCATTTTATTCTTTTTATTATGGACATTTTAAAACACAGAAGTTAAGGGTAAATCTTGTTTTATCTATACCCAACCCACATTCCAACATCACCATTCTATCTACACCAATTTATTGTGAAGGAAACCTCAAACAGGTCACATGAATATACTCATAATGTAAAAAATGCCCTGGCTGGTGTGGCTCAGTGGATTAAGTACCGGCCTGTGAACTACAGGGTTGCCAGTTCAATTCCCATTCAGGGCACATGCCTGGGTTGCGGACCAGGTCCCCAGTGGGGGGCATGTGAAAGGCAACCACATATTGATGTTTCTCTCCCTCTCTTTCTCCCTCCCTTCCTTCACTCTATAAACAAACAAACAAACAAACAAACAAACAAATAAAATCTTAAAAAGGGTATAAAAATATTAACAGTCAATATATAATATTTAAAACGTCAAATTAATATTTCAATATTTGTCAAGTCAGACCAGAAGAACAAGGTTAAACTATTTGTAATTATCAAACATGTTTACAATCAAATTACTGCTAGAACAACTCATAAGAAAGCTATTAAATGATATATGCCTTATAGTCCCTTCTTATTCACATTTACCAATGAGATTTTTCTTTATTTATGTTGTACTCAATTTTAAAGAAATGTTTTCACAAGGAATATGCCAATGTGGCATTTCTAATCGTAAATGTGACACTAAACAGGAAAATGCCACCAGTGAAAATCCTTTTCTCCCGTCATGTTGTTTGGCAGCATTTGTTTTCATTGTCATTTTTTTCCCAAGCTGAATTTGTTTAGCAACCCTCTTCTTACCTGATATGCAAAGGCTTGTGGTGAGTTGTCAATTATTATAGTTTTTGAAAGATCTCTTCCAAGGATATTTAAGTCTTTTATATAGTTTCCTTGTACACAAACACAATGTTCACGAAAAAGTCGGTGCCTAAACATAAAAATAAAAACCAATTAACTAAAAACAAGCAACCTCTAAAAAAATACAACACATACTGAAACATACATACACACATATACCATAAGTTTAGAGGTTATGCCTTATTTTGTCTCACAAAGGAAATTCATGTGAGCCCAAGCTTTAGGCTACAGTTTTACTGTAAAAATTGTTAGCAACTTAAAACCTTACAACCAAAAGTTACCATGCCTTAAAGAACTCTGGTTTATCCCAAAGTGTTATATTAAGTTACAGAAAAGAACTAAAAGTTCTATAATTTGTTTTTGTAATTTTTACCCAGGAGAGCTCAGTGCAAATGCATCTGATTGTCAGTGAACACCTGCTTTTTAATCAATTTTCCAGATGGCTAACTGAAGCACAAGGGGGACAAGTGACTCGCCCAAGGTCACACAGTAAGTCAGTGGTTAGCCCTGCACTGGAAGCCAGGAGGATACTGCATTCAGTATCCTCCTGGCTTCTAGTCCTTGGCTCTAACCAGAAGACTACACAACCTTCCTATCCCTGTATATGCCGGAACAATATATAGGAAAGAATGTTTCTGTGTTGGCATTTAAAAAAATGTTTCCAGTTTCCCTTACAGTTTTTGAGAAAAGTTGTGGAGGCCAAAACATTCCATCATTTCAACTTTTCCCAAACACCTTTTTAATTTAGCGTGTGTGGTCACTTGAAAAAACAAGGACTGAATAAAATGATGAATTCAGATTTAACATGTAAACTGATGTTTCACCAATGATAGTACTAACTTGAAAAATTCTGTATCATTTAAAAAAGCTATGAAAGGTTTTATAATAGAAACTATAACAATTATATAATCTTCATTTAGAACTCAAAAATATTAGTCTCTGTATATTATGCATAAGTGATACAGATCACCTTCAAATACTCCTTTATATACACGAATTATTTGGTAGTTTGGTTTCCTTATGTCTCAATCTCACACTAAACATTTTTTCAGGAGCTAGGCTCTACTTATACCTGTATTTTCAATCATGCAATTTCAAGAACTGGGCATTTTCTACAAAGGAAATCTGTCTTAGTTCTAGCAGCAGCAACACCACCACCCCAACAAAACTCAACTTTAAATATATCAGTGCTAGTGGTGATGGCAAAGAGCAAGAATTTTACCACAAGACAAAACAGTATAAATAGCTCTTTCCCTCCTTATCACAAAGAATACTTTCAGTTATATGATAATCTATCTCTAAAAGGTTTAAAGATAGTCCTACTTTGAAAAAATAAGGCCAAACAAAAGGATTTAAGCAAACATTTAGGTATGAGGAGATTGGTGAGGTAGACACAGCATGCATGTACAAGTCACTACTGATGTTTTTTCCCCCAATAGGAGCAAACTCACCCAGGACAGGAGACAACTGAATATGTATGCATACTAACAGTTACTTTAAATTATACTAAAGCCTCTCCAGTTATTAAAAAATCTGAGGGTCAATAGCATGTATTTTCAGTTTTAGAAAGAAACTTTTTTTTTGCCAGTCATCAAATTTGCATTTGGACTCATGAGATTCAGAGATCTTAGGAATTTCTGAGTCTACCTTGTCACCAACAAAGATAATTCCTTATAGCACTCTAATGAAATAAATGTATTAAAAACATTTTTCCTGTTTTAAGTTTTTCAAAATGTAACAAAATAAACTCAAACTAAATGTGCAGATTTTAGAAAACTAGTTTAAAAGAGGGATGTTAATTTGTAACATTATAATTGCATGAGTATAATTTGTCCTCCAATAAAATGAAAGCTCAAAGAGGGAAAGGGCTTGTGTCGCTCACCAAGGTTCCCTGGAATGCTGGAGGTACTAAGTAGAAATCTTCAGAATGAACCATCAAAGCAAAACATTCTGTATACTTTTGTTGAAGTTGGGTAACATGAGCATAGATTATAATATACTTTGAAAGATAAAATGAAAACTAACTCCAAGGGCAAATTTTAATCCTTTAGAGTAAAAAAAAAAAAAATCATGGTTCTATTTACAAGAAAGAGAATCTCCTAAACGTGGACATTAAGAAAAGCCTTTCACTGCAGTTGCTATCACTCAATAATAAAGGTACTAGTAATAGCCCTGGCTGGGTGGCTCAGTTGGTTGGAGCATTATTCTGTACACCAAAGGATTCTGGGTTCAATTCCCGGTCAGGGCCCATACCTAGGTTGCAGGTTCGATCCCCAATTGGGGCTTACATGGGAGGCAACCGATCAATGTTTCTCTCTTTTCCCATTCCTCTCTTGCTAAAATCAATAAAACAAAACATATCCTCAGGTGAGGATTCTTTTAAAAAAATTAAAGAAGTTATTAATAGAAATTAAATTTAGGATTTTCTACTAAGACAATATGGGAGAAAGTATTTGAGAAAGTGAATACCCACTATTAAGGCTATTATGAGTTTTTTGTGGCACCTCTATCGCCTCTTGGTCAAAAACTCAAAGATTAACTCCTACATCTTATATGATGCAACAAAAGACTGTTATATTCTCAGTATCTCAGTTGAACTAGTTTTCAAACTGTTTTAAAATTACCCAAGGCACTTCCACCTAACCAGGAACACACTGCATCTGCAGGCTCAGGACACACACAAGAAACTGAGTCCAGATCAGGATAAATTCAGTGACTAAGAGAACTGAAATTTGCAATTTGATTCATGTATCACTTTCTCTCCATGGAAGATAAATTTGCTCTTGAAAAAAGCAAAAGAGTTTAATTTGTCCCTTTCCATTGAAACTAACTTATTTTCTCTATGCCATTAAAAAGATGTCGTAACATGCATTACCTCAGAGACATAAGGAAGTGAAAACATCATGCACACAAATGAAAAATTCCACATACCCCACTAACAATAAATAAATACATTTGATCTTTGTATCCTTTTAAAACGTCTGTCTGGAGTTATATCATTAGAAACTCTTAAAGAGTTTTGGAGTTTAAAAAATCCATTTATTTTCACCATACAACAAAACAAATCTCAAAATATGTAGCCAACTGAAAATGGCCATGAGAGTTAAATATAATCAGAGTAATTTCATAGTTCAGTGTGACAGACATTTCCACTATTTCTTAATTAAATTTACCTGACCAGTTGCTTTTTAGGGTCTAGTATGTTCAGTAACTTGTCTGCATACACCTTCTTAGAAGCAGTAAAAAGAATGATCTACAAATTCAGGGGAAAAGAAGTAATCATTATACATGATCTAAATATGGGTACTACGTTGAATAAAATAAAAATTTTATGTAATTAATTCATGCATGTTTACCTCATACATCTGAGACATTCGTTCCAGGAATTCCCTGAAGAATGGCCTTAATCTCACATAAACCTGAAGAAATACAAAGACAAGCTTTCAGCAAGTAAACACATAAAATAGAACCAACTTATTTATGAGATGTTATATTCTAACTCTGAGTATATCATCAAGTTCACATTTTAAAGAAACAGAAAAGTTTACTAAGTACCACTTACAAAATATATTTCACATACCAAAAATCACTTTAAACAACCTTTTGGCATGGCAATAATAATTAATCACTGGTGATCATTTCACTTTTCAGCATTCAAAAGGACTTCATGGAATATAATTCTAATAAACATTTCAACTGTTAATGGAAGGTTTCCCTCTGATATTTTGATCCACCAATCAGCTCCATCTTCCAGCCAGGTGGCATCCATCCAATTATTAGGCAGGCTGTGTGTCCATCTCTAGCTGACCTGTATCAATGACCTTCCTCAATAACTACTCAGAATTTCTTCTCAACAATCACCTAAGAATAGCTTTATTTCAAATGTCTACAATGGTAAATAACGTTAAAGAAAGAGATGTTTGGATTGGTGGGTTTAAATAACTGAAATTTTTCAGAAATCAATTTAGTTGTTCTACATTTACTGATTCAGATGTGGCATTTAAATTAGTACTACTTGGCTACTTGAGATAAAACTAGAATACTCAAACACCTACAGTTGTCAAAATCTACTGCCACTATCAGGAAAGACCAGAGCACCTGAAGAACTGTCTTGTTTCCATATCTGTCTTCTTGCCTACATTTAATGTAGCTCTTGTAATACACTCCAGTACCCAAAAAGCATATAAATATAAGTCATAAGCAACCACTGAAACTGATTTACAAAAGGTTTTGACTTAGATTTTATACAAAGAAACTTTTGTATTCCACTCAAAGGTGATTATTAACCTCAAATACCATGAACAGACATTTGCATAACACCTATTTATTTACCAGATTCACTGGGTTCAGATCAAACAAACAAACAAAAAACTGTGGTAACAAATTCAAAATGTAGGTTTCATAGAGTCCGTCACCAATACATATTCACATAAAAATGCCTTCATGATAAAAATCTAGTTCTAGGAATGTTGTAGGGGCACAAGAGAGAAATCACGCAAAGGGACAATGTATTACCAATCTTTGTCATTTCCAAAGCCCAAAAGGCATAAAACAATGCCAAATATATAGTAAATACTTGATAAAAATCTGTTAAGTAAATGAAACAGAATTGCCTAAAATTATGCAAAATAGAGAGGCTACCCTACATGGCTACATAAGGATAACTATTAAATTTCTTTAACAAGTTGAGCACTTGTGTAAGACAAATTCTGAACAAATATGCTAATAATATCATTTATTAACCCTACCTGTAGGCTAGAATGATAAAGGTTTACTTGTGTTCAATCCTATTAATCAGGCATTTTATCTCAATTTCTTGACTAGCCAAAAAACGAAGTAAGCCACATACCCCATTTCTAGCAAATAAAAATAACCAAATCCTCAGTATCCCATCACTATCATTTAGGATGAGTTACAAAAAAAATTAACCAGAGTTGTCATAAATCCTAACGTTTTCATCCTGGAACATTTGGTAGTTCACGTCATTGGTTGAAAACCACGTACCTTGCTTGGTTGGTAATTCAAGTTAACTGATAGATTTTAGATATACTGCTACCTTAACTGGCAAAATCCTTTTTTTATAAATAGATTTGTTATGGTTAAGGAAAAAAATCAATTCTGCCAATTGATTTTTCAAAATAGATTTGTTATGGTTAAGGAAAAAAATCAATTCTGCCAATACTTTTTAAAAAATTGCCTCATCTGAAGGATGATAAACCATGAAACATGTTTGTTACTAAGGTTTTTATCACTTCCATGTACTTAATAATCAAAAGAATTCATTTTTACATATGTATAAATGATTTCAATTAACCCTGTTTATCACTTGCCCCATACTGTGAACTAAGATAAACAGGGCATCTGTAATTTGGGATGTTTTCTCAGAATATTAACACGATTCCATTTTATAGGAATACTTCTACTTAAACAATATTATCTAAGCATAATAAGTAGAACATTGTACAAAGGCAACATTTCCCAGCTTCTTATACGATGGATTCCAGATTGGGTCAAAACTGTAACTCCATTATGTACTCAACCACTTTGACTATATTTAAATATAAAATACATCTTAAATGATATTACTTTCAAAATGTGCTTGTTTGCTGGGGGTAAAAGGTGTCACTAAAGATAAGGAAATATATTGCTAGGGTATTCCCTTACCATGAGAAAAACATATAATAAATTATTAGCTGTAAAAGTTCCTATCCTGAGAACAATGCCACCATTTGAACAGAAGGTATTTCAGAATTAAAAGACATAAGTGAAAACCTAGGCAATTAGTGAAAAAACAAGAATTTGAAAAAGGTACAAAGTAACAGTGAGCAGGGGTGGGGTTGGGACCACGTGGAGTTCTGCAGTCTGCCAAGGCAAAATCTCAGAAAGAAAAGTAGAAATAGAGGCATCAGGCCAACAGGGTCCAAGTCATTTAGATGGATATATTAAAGCAGAAATATGCAGAAGGTAAGGTGCACGCACTAAGTATTGTCCAGTAGGAAACAAACAAAAAAACCAACTATACAGTATGTATAATGAGACTACAATCACTATTTGTGTTAGGGCACAGAGTTACATTAACATACAGATGCACACAGAGTAATGCCTCCAAATGCTTTAAAAATCTATTCCACAAACCCTTTTAACTTCATTTTTTCTTCTACATTCTTTTTCTTAGTATTTCACCAACCATTCCTTCAAACTTGCAACTCTTCAAAACCATGTCATCTCCCAAATGTAAGATTAGGCCAAAAGTTTCAGTTCAGTCATATGTATATACCATATCTATTCCTCCCAATATACAGCAATTATTCTATCTACATTATAAACAGTTTTAATCTTCTACCAGTAAAACAAATATATTTCGAAATTAACAGTTTAAAAATAACATATAATGCTATAAAAGAAATAATTATATAAAATATAATACCAATACATATCTTCAATTAGATTTACTACCCTAAAAAATAGTATTTATGAATATGTTCATTATGCAAAAGTTTTAAAATAAAATCTATTATAATTATATCAGCAAAACAGTGATATTGGAACTGATCTTACCAAAAACTAAATTTTATATAGAAAAGTGAATAAATATTTAACAGAAAAATAACATTACATTAACAAAACTTACTACAAACAATATTTGACAGTCAGCCTGTACTTTCTTTGGTATTAAGGCAATGGGAATGTTCTATGACTGTGTATATAGTCATAATAGGCTATAAACGGTGAATAGAAATAGATTTAGTAAGTGTAGTCATTAAAATATCTAGTTATATAAACTGATTATAAATATTTTGTGATGAAGTCTGTCTAAATTCAAATTCAGTCTAAGTATGCAATGTCAAAATATATATATTGAGTAATTTCTGACTGCCAGTTTTAACTTTTATCTATAATCATGGATAACTTTAATAGCATGACCAAAAAAAAAAAAAAAAAGAAGAGGAAAAGACCCAAAGAAAGATAAGCGGTTTCAATTTTTTCACTTTGTCGACAAGTGATTACCAACAAAGCTTATTACATGTAAATCTTTTTTGGAAAAAATATTTCTAAATGATTTAAAGGATAGAGATAATATGACCTTAACATATTCAAAATGATACATCCTTAATTGTTTTTCTATGATATCCTTAGAATTTATTGTTACAATGTTGTAGGTTTAAAAAATGAAGGTAAATTCAGTGGAACTCACCCACTTAAGAGTATGGGACCTTTAAAAAATGGTTTGTAAATGCTATTTCATCAGCAGTAAGAATTTAAAGCAGAAGAAAACTAGCAACGCTGGGGAATGTGAAGAATGAGATGCTACAAATAAGTAAAATATCTTAGGTTCTGGCCAGGTGGCACAGTTGGCTGGGACGCCATCCCTTACACCAAAAGGTTGTAGGTTCGATCCCTGGTCAGGGTGCTACAGGAGGCAACCAGTCAATATTTCTCTTTCTCAAAATCAATAAACATATCCTCAGGTGAGGATTAAAAAAAAATTTAGTAAATACCACAGGTGTAACCCTTCTGTACATCTGATTCCTAATCCATAAAATGGGTATAATAGTACATAACTCATAGTTGTGAGGATTAAATACATTAATGCATGCAAAGTACCTAGAACTGTGCCTGACACACTGAAGTTACCAATAGCTATTACTATTATCCATCTTACTATTTAAAAATAATCAATCGAGAATAAGGGTTAGATGGCTGCTGGGGGATAGTATTTGTAGGTAGATCAATCTGGGAATAAATAGGTAAATACTAAAACATCAGAGAACCAATAAAAATGAAAATAAAAAAAGACTCAGGAAATCCCTAAACTAAAAGTTTCTGTAAAACCTAATACTCAACCTGGCTGATGTGGCTCAGTGGATCAAGCACCAGCCTATGAGCTGATAGTCTGTTGGTTGGATTCCTGGTCAGGGCATGCGCCTGGGTTGCAGGCCAGGTCCACCATCGGGGGCAAGCGAGAGGTAATCAAATGGATGTTTTTCTCTCACATCAATGTTTCACTCTGTCTCTTTCTCCCGCCCTTCCTCCCTACTCTGAAATATAAATAAAATCTTTAAAAAATAAAACCTAAGTAGAAATAAGTTAAACAAGGAATCTTCTAGCCCTGGCTGGTGTAGTTCAGTAGATTGAGTGCGGGCCTGCATACCAGAGTATTGAGGTTCGATTCCCAGACAGGGCACATGCCTGGGTTGCAGGCCAGTTCCCAGCTCGGGACCCATGAGAAGCAACCATGCATTGATGTTTCTCTCCCTTTCTCCTTCCCTTCCCTTCTAAAGATAAATAAATAAAATCTTAAAAAAAAAAAAAAAAAGGAATCTTCTTATAGAGTCCAAATAGGATAAAGTGAAGCTTAATATATTCATGTAAATGGTAGCAACAAAAAACTTTTTCAAGTAAAATCATCTATAATGTATATATTTTAATTTAAATGTGTAAATGATATCTGGATATATATACAAAATATCAATGCACTAATTTGAAAATAAAGCTTAGTTATTTTAAGAGCAAAAAGGTCTTTATAGTAAAATAAAAATGTTGCCTTTAAATTCTGAACTGAATCCTCCGATTTCATGTTTAGTAATCAACTGTCACCTGTCCTGAATTTTCAGAACATTTTAAGCTGTTGAACAGAATTTTCCATGTATTTTTTAAAGAACTGCTTCTAATTTTAAGATACATTTACAGCCCTGGCTAGGTGACTCAGTTGGAGCACTGTCCCATACGCCAAAAGGTCATGGGTTTCAATCCTGATTAGGGTACATACCTAGGTTGCAAGTTCAATCCCCAGTCAGGGCACATAAGGGAGGCAACTGATCCATATTTCTCTCTGCCTCTCTCTCTACCTTCCTCTGTCTCTAAAATCAGTAAACATGTCCTTGGGTGAGGATTAAAAACATTTTTTTAAAGATACATTTACAAAGAATATATGTAATTCTCCATAAAATACGTTTTATCTTTTGAGAAGTAGATAACTATAGATTTCAGCTATATTGTTCCTTTTTAACCTAAAAATCAATAATGAATAATTATGATTAAAAAATGAGTGTCAATGAGCCCTTGCTGGTGTGGTTTAGCAGACTGAGTGCCAGCCAGCAAAGTAAGGGGTTGATCACTGGTTCGACTCCCAGTCAGGGCACATGCCTGGGTTTTGGATCAGGTTTCCAGTAGGGAGCATGTGAGAAGCAACCACACACTGATATTTCTCTCCCTCTCTTCCCCTCTAAAAACGAGTAAATAAAACCTTTTAAACAAGAGTGCCAATGACTAACTATACTTACTAATAAGGACAGGAAAGTAACTTTAAAATTGTTTTTAATATTTACCTGCAATTAGTTATCAAAATGTTTTTCTGGACCAGCTACTTCATTACTCTTCAATACTAAGTGTCCATGACCCCAAATGTTTTAAGACACAAATATACATACTACTATTGTACAACAAAATTATGCTTTATGAAAGTCAAAACAAAATGCCTTTTGGTTACTGTCAATTTAAGTCAGAGCTTCAGAGAAGGAAAAAAGTGATTAGGTATTTACTACAAAATTCTCCATTTAAATTATTGCTTTTTTCTTCATGAAGCAAAAATAATGTTGACTCTTCTCAGAAAGACTACAGAGGAGTTAGAAGCTTCTTGTTCTGTGGTATAAAATACTCAAGATCCTTATGAAAATTATCCTAGGCTATAAGGTCCCCAAGAAAACAAACAAACTATAATAATGGAGAAGAGGCTGAGCTTTGCTAAACATGGGGTTTCCCCCCCCACTTCCCTCCAACTTTTCCCATAACAACAACCTCTACTAACAAAAGTAGCCTTTAGCAAGTAGCTCCCTAGAGGATCCTCTCTCTCCTTGAGTGCTTACCACAATCTGATTTCTGGACAGCTGACCCAAAGTTTGTTTGTTGATTTTACTGATCTTCAGAAAGCCACTGCCTGGCTATAGTCTTAAAGGTGAACAGAGTCAAAAATCAGATGCCCCTGCCATACTTTACAGAATGAGGAGTTGGACAACACAGTTACGTTTGGCTGCACTGTGGTGAAACATATGAGGCATCTTCTTTTTGTCTTCAATTAGCCACGTTTGGGCTGAGTAGCTCTATTACATCTTCAAAAAACTGAGCTCCAGTTCTTGATGGAGATAGAGGAAGGTCATTGAGGAGGTGGTTCAGCTCAAGAGCTAAGTGAAAAATCTGTCTTTTGATTCAGTCCTGCTTGTGGATAGAAGTCATCTTCTGGATGGAAGAGGGAGTGAGATGACCTAGAGTCTTGAATTGGTGGATCTGCAGGAACAGAAACTAAATACAGTGGAGACCTCTTAACTGAGTAACACCACGAGATGGATTTCCTGACAATGTGTCAATATAAGCTAAATATAAAGATTAAACATGTGCATTGGAACTGATCATGCACTTGTTTTTCCAGCTATCAAATGCACTTCTATTATTCTACAAATAAATAAATAACTGTAAAATAATTTATGGAAAAAGTAACAATTTAAAAGGGGAGGGAAGACCTATTCAAACAAAAATCTACATACTTTGCCTTTGTGAGTGCCATACCCTCACTTAAAAAATTCCATTCTTTTGAATTACTTTTTCTTCACATATATAATCTGTCAATCCATATAGTGTTAATGGTAACATACACCGAATTTTAATTTGAGTTGAATTTTAAAAATATTTCTTTTTATCCCCTAGAAATGGAACTCAAGTATACTCAAGGTGCTACACTGAGGCTTGAATAATCTACCCTGCTGGTAATTTCTAAGACTTGTAATAACTAAGTTGAGTCCTACTTGTCAATCAAGAGAAGAATATAAATCACTGAAGTCAGGCAATCTTTAAATGTGAGTAGTGGCCATCTTAAATTTCCCCTCAAACTTTTATCTAAAACACCTAAGAAAGCCCACAACCAAATTAGAATGAAGCTAATTTTAAATTTCTCTCAATATTAACGAGAATATTGACGAACATTTGATTACCTACTTCCACTTAAAAAGAATCTGAATATGTAAATTTACTGTATATACTCTCATAATTATTAGACCAAGGGTCAGCAAACTACGGCCAGGTCGAAACTGTCACTTATTTTTGTAAATAGAGTTTGATTTGTACACAGCCACACTTATTCAATTATGTACTATCTATGAGTACTTTCATACTACAATGGCAGAAAAAAAGTTGTAACAGAGAAGGCAACATCTAAAATGTTAACAAATGGCCCTTTACAGGAAAGAGTTTGCCAACCCCTGATATAGACAATTATTAAAATACATGTAAGAAAATTTGCACTTCACATTGTTTTGAAAGAAAGAGAATTAAAACAAGTAGAATTAAAATCAGATACAGCCCAACCATAACAAACTTACCACAAAAAAGAAAAGTAAAATAAGTCCCAAGAGGACATTATCTGGCTTTGACTCGGATTAAGAATTTGATTTTATCTTAACTTTACCTTTTTTTTTAAAGTATATATACACAAATGCTATGGAACTAACATATTAAGAGTATATAAATAAATGCCACAGAACTATTCACTTAAAAATAGTTATGTTGTAAATTCTACCTAGAAAATGGTACTTTTAAAAGAGTATATACAGTATTTTACAGGTTCCTGTCTTTAAGTGGGCCACATTATATTGTAGTGGTTAAATATGTAAGTTACATCTTACCTAATAATGTGGTTTCTCCAAAATCTCTTAGATCATCTCAGACCCTTGTGTATATTTCTTCTTTGCCAGTAGATGGAGACAACACCACTGAAAGTTTAAAAGACATCATTCCCTGTTTAAAGGGAGCTTGCTGGTCTGAAAACTGGGGGAACTCTAACCCAAGATTTCTTCAAGTTATTTTTTAAAAGCAGACAGAATAACTATGCCAAAACCAGGAATCCAAAGAAATGTACCCAATTTAACTATGGACACTCTAAAAAATTTACTGAAGGAAAACTCAACTCTGTATATGATGCAATAACTAAATCATATTAAATTGCAATCATCTCTATAACTTGTAAGATTCAAACTTCTACCTCACTGCTCCTAATTTAGGCAATTTCATTTATTTTTCAGTTTCAGAAAGTGTAGCTCAGAATATATAAGAAAGAGTTCTTTGAATTCAACAGAAGTAGATACAGTACATACAGGATTTCTTAAGTATAGTCATATGTACTGCTTGAAGCCTTTTATTCAAAATAAGAGAACTATCCAGATCCAAATGAAAATAATAAAAACTTCATAAAGAGAACTGAAGCACTAATGCTCAAAGCAGTAAGAAAAAATTCAAGTTTATGGTCACACTGAGAAGAAATGCTCATGAAGAGGAAGAATCAATCTCTTCTATTTTCCAAGTTTCTTATTTCACTATTAAAAATTATATAAACAGACCAAAACCACCTTCAGAAATAAACTTCAAATCTGAAAGCTTAAGAAGTCATCTCAAAATATTATTTTAAAGTAACAGCTTTACTTTCCAAATTCAAAGCCTGTAAGCCATTGTTCTTAAGTGCAATTCTGAACAAAAAACAAAGTTATCAAGCTAAAGAGAGAACTCAAATATTGCTATACTATGTTTATTTGCCAAAACACTCCTGATCTTGAAGTGCACTAAACAAGAACAACCTACTGGCAGAAAATCTTAACAGAAAGATTTACCTTAAACCAAATAATATTATTTAAAAATACCAAAACCTATAAATCTCTTATCTTTGTGTATATTTTGCTCATCCTCTGATCATATATATCAGAACTAAAATCAATTTCCATAAAAGGGAAGTGAATATAGTATTCAGATGTTACCATACCTACAATACCCATCTAGGTTAAAGTAGAACTGACAAAAACTGCAAAAATAAATCCTCTTAAAACTCATTACAAGATAAAGTAGGTAAACTAGACTCTGAACCAAAAACTTCTATTTAATTCTGAAACTGAAAACTATACTCAAGTTCTAACTGCCTATTAAGATCAATTAAACAACCATAAACACCTTTTCATCATTCTCATGATAAATTTTCTGTGGCTTTATTTAGTTAATCCTTGGGGTTGACTTCCTCTTGACAAACAACAACCTTTTTGACCCAATCCTTCAACAACTGGTAAGTAAAAAGGTAATACTAATTAAAAACAACCTCCATTAGAGAAAGGAACTTTCTCTTGCAATTTTCAAAGTACAGTCACATATATTAATTCAAATTTTATATTAGGAAA
This sequence comes from Artibeus jamaicensis, assembly GCF_021234435.1. NCBI lineage: Eukaryota > Metazoa > Chordata > Mammalia > Chiroptera > Phyllostomidae > Artibeus > Artibeus jamaicensis. The sequence continues at coordinate 267,442 of NW_026521754.1, forward strand.
ATCTCAAACATAATGTAAAAACTATGGCCAACATACATAAAATGTAATTCACAGTGAAATGTAAATACGTATATTTTGCATTGTAACCTGTTCAACAACACAGATGAGAAATACTTATACCCAAATGTTTTAAGGAAAGCAGTAACTAGAAGAGTATCCTGGAATTCCGTGATGAATATAAAAAGTATCGACCAAACTGCAATCTACAGACCATATTAACACTAGAAGAAATAAAAATGACCAACAAGGAATGAGTTTTCTTTATATCATTTGGATTTTGGAGGAAAAAACCACACACCAGGTATTAACCTGGCAAGTTCTTCTTAGGGATCTATGATGTCAGTGCTCCTGCCTCCACCTGCTGGCAAACAGATGATAAAACTAGCAGAGATCACTCATTAAAAAAGAATTTACATTTTTTTTATAACAAATTAATTTGTTTTATGTAATTTTTATTATGATGCTACTTTGTGTTAATCCCATTAAAAAGCATATTAAACTTCACCAAAAAATTACAAAAATTTTATTATATCAGAATGTTATCTAACAGGCCAAAAAGCAAGTTAAAAAAAATTTAAATTACCTGATAAATGACATCTTGAAAAAGGACTGGAAAAGTAAGTGCTGCATCTTCTAGCTCATTTAGACTACAGTGTACTAGTGTTTCATCCTTAAAATAAAAAACATATATTGAATAAACCAAGATAGTAAAAAAACTTTCCAATGATTAATTTTTCGTATCAGTGATCACCAGAAACATCTATTCAAGCACACGTTCATATGTGAAATTTTATATTCATCGTATATTATTACTGTGTAAAACACAGCAATTTAGACAGAATGTTCTTTAAAAAATTTTTAATTTATTGATTTTGGGGTGTGGAAAGAGAGAAACATCAATTTGTTTTTCCACTTATTTATGCGTTCACTGATTGCCTCCGATATGTGCCCTAATTGGGGATTGAACCCACAATGTATCGGGATGGTGCCCTAACGAACTGGGCAACGTGGACAGAGCTGGACAGCATTTTCTAAGTCACCTTTTCTGGTATAGTCCCAGGACCAGCAAGCAGCATCAACATCACCTGGGAACCAGTTAGAAATGAAAATTCTCCAGGACCACTTCTTATAATTCAGAAACTCAGCAGGACGTGAAAAAGAGCTCAACAGGTTTTTCCCAATACAAGCCATTTATTTGAAATGACAACTACATGTAGGATAAAGTCAGTGTTACATGCTTATCAGCAATCTGTTTCAATAAACTCTTCAGGTGATTCTGATGCATGCTCAAGTTTGAGTTTCCAACTTTTTAAAGAAAACCACATACACACTGCCCCCCTTTTATTTTACAATTGACAAATGTAAGTTTAGAATCTATTACATATATTCCAAAAATACATATATTTCTGGTCAACTATCCTTAAGCCTTTTTTAATGAATGTTTTCATACCTGCTGAATGTTTCCAGACATAAATATTGTTTAACTAAATAAGTAGTCAATGAAGACTTGCCATCTTTGAATACCAAACGCTGTTTTCTCATTAAAAGAATAAAGCAAAGATCATTTATTCAAAGATATGTGCAAATATTTGTATTTCTTAAATCCTGAATGATGAAAAAAACATGGTTTCCATTTATGTGACAATACTTTAAAAAATAAATAAGGCTGTTAATAACTATACTCCCAATTTTTCAATGCATTTAAGATGAATTGAAGTGAAACACAAATGTCCATACCTTGTGATTCCAGATCTTATAAGCTGGAATGTTTCTTTTAACCTAAAGTTAAAAACTCTGGGGAAGCAGACAGCAAAATATACTCTAAATACACCTCATTTTCTTTTAATAGCATCGTTTCAAGGTATTTTCATTGCATCTTAAAAAAAGTAGTCTTTCCTACAATTAACTTGTAACTAATTCTACTGCTTCATCTATAGCCTAAATTTTTATTATTCTGCTTTATCCTCTTCTGTAAAATAACTCAGCCAAGTCTTATTTTTCCTTCTCACTGGATTAAAAGTTATATGGCCAAACTTGCTACATCAACTCCTAACATAAAAATCAAGCAAGATCACCGTGGCTAGGTGGCTCAGTTGTTGAAGCAATGTCCTCTACACCAAAAAGTTTCAGGTAAATTACCAATTAGGGCCTGCCAGCATGGGAGGCACTGATGGATGTTTCTCTCCCACATCATTCATTCATTCATTCATTCATTCATTCTCTCTCTCTACCCCCCTCTCTAAAATTAATAAACATATCCTCATGTGAGGATTAAAAAAAATTAAAATAAAATAAAATGCTTTTCCTGAAGAAAAATTCTTTGTGAGAACTAAACTACATCTTCAATTATAGGGTACCAGTAACAAAAGCTAAATAATATAAGGTTTTCTAACATTACATGACACATTCAATTTTCTGGTATCCTAAACTATAAATTTTCAAATCATATCAAGAGCATGTTAAAGGTTTCATTACTCAGCATTAAGATATCATGCTTTTGAGTCTATTAATAGTCACTGGTACTAGGTAATAGACAAAAACGAGAATAGGAAAAAAGTGTATCATGTATAAGGTTAACTATATTTGGTCCTTTGAGGAAACATAATCCTGGCCCAAAAGTAAGTGAAAACCAGGCATGAAATAAATTTAGAATTTACTGGGAGATTTAAAAAGGTACCTGATACCAACCAAGCTAGGAATTCTAGCATTAGACTGTGCTTAAAAACATTTCAGCATATCTAAGACATATTTATAGTAAATATGTAAGGCTATTCAGTCACTTACATTCTTTTAGGTATTTTAGGCTAGTATTTTAAAAGTAAAACTTAACTCCTTACATCTACAAATAATATACTTACCAGATCTAAAACTAGGGAGAATTCTGGTGTGCTTCTTGTTTTCAATGGAAGAGCAGGTTTCCTATTTAGTTGTTCTTCTGTCAGTGGTGGAACATGTTTGATGAAATAATAGCTATAAATAAAATTTTAAGAAAATTTCAATATTTCTACTTTTACTCAGCCTATCTTTAAATCTTCAATTAAATAATGCACATTTAAACTAGTAAACCAAATATGTAAAACATGTAAATAAAACTGAGAATATACAAATTAGTGTTTCAGTAACTCAATAAAGTATAGGTCACATGCTCTTTGCACTATACCATCCAGCTACCCCTCCCCACATGTACTTTCATTCTGATCCAAGTAGGAAAGAAAGGAACTTACGGGTCAAATACTTCCCAGTCTTCTTCATAGGTGGCTTCTGCATGGGCTGATGAATAACCACTGTCTGGTGTTACTGGTGCTATTTAATAAATAAAAAATGGTACTTTTACTCAATGTTGCTGTGAAGTACACATTTTACTGTTTTTATATAGGTTCTTCCTGAAGCCCTGTGTATTTTAGGTTAAAGACAGAAATAATATCTAAACAGTACTCAAAGGCAAATTTATTAGCACATAGTTCTAACTCCAGATCCAAAGGAAAAAACTATTGTTACAGTCAAAATAGCCAGCTATATCATAGCTAGCAGAAAAAAATCCTAGGAGAAAATTTACTGATTATCAAAAAATATACTCCACAAGAATTCAATTTCTAAGCGGATGGTGTTTATGTATGTAACTGTAAAACTGTCAGGGTGCTCTTATAACAGTAATACTCCACAGAAGTACCTTGTACATATAGGCAGTCAATATGTGTTCATAACAGACCCAAGGTGACAATTTAACCTACAATCTATGAACAATCTTTAATAGGTCCACAAACCCCTTGAAGACTTATGAAAAAAATGTTATATGTACATCTTCCAAGAATCTCAAGGCTGTCTATGATCTTAAATAGTTATGAAATACTGCTTTATAAAGAAGTTATTGAATTAGAAAACTCATTATGTTACTTCTAATGTACAAATGACTTAAAATAATCAAGAAACAATTCTTTATTCCATGACACATAATCCATTCTACGTTTGAGTTAAAATTTTATATCAACTGACTGAGCTTTAGAAATTATGTAGGGAATTTTCTAAGAAAATTACAACCTAAATTCAAGGACGAAGAAGATAACATACAAACTAAACAGGTAATATCTAACAGATAAAAGTTTAAGGTGGATGCTAGAGACAGACTGTTTGTGCCTACCACCCACAGATTTCATACACTGAAACCTAATCTCTGATGTGATGCTATTTGGTTGGGTGTGGAGCCTTTGGGAAGTAATGAGGATAGAGTCCTTGTGATTGGGATTAGTGACCTTCAGAGAGCTCACATAGCTTCTGCCATGTGAGGACACAGTGACAAAACAGCTGTCTATGAACCAGAAAGCAGGCCCTCACCAGACATTGATGCTGTTGACACTGTAACTTGGATTTCCCAGTCTCCTCAACTGTGAGAATTAAATTTTGTTATAGTAGCCCAAAAGGACCAAGACAGTGGAACTCAATAAAAATTGCTGTAATTTTCATAACAACCTTATGCCAATTGAAGTTCATTAGCGCAAAGGGGTAAATGTCAAACTGTATCTTCCGAACACTTGTTTCAAATTCCTATTAACCTCAGAGAAATGGGGGAAAGGATCTCATGATTCTCCTAATCAGAGTAACTGCAATGTGCCACTTCATTATTTTGCTCATTTATTATTAATTTTTAAAATGTATTTTTCAATTATAGCTGACACACAAAATTAGTTTCTGATGTACAACATAGTGATTAAACATTTATATAACCATACAAAGTAATTAATCATCCAGATAAGTCTAATACCCGTCTGACACCAATAGTCATGAAATGTTATTGACTGTATTCCCTATGCTGTACTTTATTTTATTATTTTTAGAAAGAGGGGAAGGGAGGGAGAGAGAGGGAGCCAAGAAACATTGATGTGAGAGAGAAACATTGATCGGATGTCTCTCATACACACCCCAAAACAACAACCAAGGCATGTGCCCAGACCCTTGGGTTCATGCAAGTGACCCACACTGGCCAGGACACTGTGACTATTTTTTTTATTTTAAAGATTTTCTTTCTTTATTTTTAGACAGAGAAGGGAGGGAAAAAGAAAGACAAACATCAATGTGTGGTTGCCTCCTACACACCCCCTACTGGGGACCTGGCTTGCCACCCAGGCAGGTGCTTTAACTGGGAATCAAACCAGCAACCCTTTGGTTCACAGGCCCATGCTCAAGCCATTGAGCCACACCAGCCACCACGGCTATTTCAATAACTAACAATTTGTATTTTTTAACCCCTTTCACCTTTTCCACCCATCTCCCCAAACCCCTCTCATCTGGCAACCACCAATTTGTTCTCTGTATTCTGAGTTTGTTTCTGTTTTATTGTTCATTTACTTTGTGTTTTAGAGTCCACATATAAATGAATCATGGTATTTTTTCTCTGTTTAACTTATTTCACTTCCCTCTAGGGCATAATACCTTCTAGGTTCGCCCAGGTTGTTACAAATGGCAAGATTTCAATCTTTATTATGGCTGAGTAATATTCTATTGCTTATTTTTATTAGCACTCACAACACTATATAGTAACTTTTGTGTATAGTTGGTTCACCAATTAGATCATGCACGCTTCACGGTTAAGAAGCATATCTTACTTTACTTATGAAGTCCCCATCATAAAAAACAGGTGTTCAATACATATTAGGGGAATAAATGAATGAGACAACTGGACTAAATCTTACCTTTTCCCCTCTAAAAACCACTAATGTTAGAGAAATCCCTTCTCCATTTTCACAGTTATCAGATAAAATAAATACAAAGGTTTATACAACAACACAAAAATAAAGAACAAACATCAACTGAAAGCCAAAAGCCCTGGACTTTACCATTCAATAGCCTGTAACACTGGGCAAAGCAATCAGCATAAAATGATAGGTCAATAGTAGGTTCATTTGAAATCCTATCTACCCAAGAATAAACTATGTGCATAGTCCATGTTGATCTGCTTGTTAGATTCAGTATTATTCTTAAAGTATAACAATTTAATGTTAAATATATTAACATTATAATGTTTAACACAGGCATTAATCTTTTGACAAATTTAAAATCTCTCCTCTCTTATGCCGCTTTTCTCTTTATTACTGGATTGCACTATGTAGAAGTTTCACAATTGTATGCATTTTCTTTGATTATTAAAGTTTGCCTTTTATATTCAAGAGAAGAACACCATTCTACTCCCTTATACAAAATTGTATTTGTTAACCAGTACATATGTACTAGGCTCTCTCAAATACCCAGCACCACAAGGAACTTTTTAAAAATCTAAATAAAAGTGTAAGATCTTCTCCCACTGGGAAAAGATGGCCATCCTCAGTTTTATTTCAGCTTTTAAGCATGATGAAACACAACTTCATCTTTTCACCTTATATGTCTATCACAACCCCTGAGGTAACAATGAATTATGATCTAATGTTTTTTTACATTTCTATGACAACTGGCAGAGAAACCAAACAATTATGTTAGGTCTTTATTAGGTCCCAGAATTAGGCTACGAAGTTTGAGTACAGGGAGAGATCCAGGAACAGAGGCTTCTTTTTGGGGAACATCATCTATGCATGAAACAAACCTGAAGGTATGAGACGAGACTACCTCTGGACAGGAACTTCAGACCTAAGGGTTATCTAAAAGTATTATAATTATAATAATGAAATTCACAAAATGAGAACATATTTTGCTAGTTGTGTTAAATTTCTCCAAGCAGTAAGACCGGTACAAATAATTACTATAAAATATTATTACTCAGTCAAAACAGCCTTTTTGAAAAATTCAATTTCAAAATGAACAAATTTGGGGGAGAAAGTTTTATTTCCATTTTAATTAACTTCAAGAAATAAAAACTTATGCATTTAATCTGCATATTTAAGAAAAATATAAAATACTGTATTTTTATAAACTATTCTTGAAGATGCATAAGACAAGACATTTTCTTCACCTGTAAGGGGTGGGATATCACGATTAACTGTTTCTTCTGCTTCTTCTAAACCATTATTTATTGATGGCCTCACTTGAACTGCTTGATTTGCGTAAGCTGCTCCATTAGTTGATGTAGTGGTACTGGTAGTGATCTCATCCACCTGTTCCATATCAAGTTGTTTTACTATCTCTTCAGCTTCCACAGCCTGTCCTGGGGAATCGGATCCTGATGTTCCTGAAATCATGATTCGGTGTACTCACAATCATTTAAAAACTCATAGGGGATGGAAGAATAAAACATTGTTTAAGGGTACAAATTTACAATGATTAGTAAATAAGCCCTAAAGATCTAATGCACAGTATAGTAAATACAGACAATACTGTATTATAATCATCAGACTTGCTATGAGACTAGGACTTAATTATACCAACCAATAAAAAGAAAGGGTAATTATGGTCCATGATAAGATTGCTAATTATTGCTATAATAACTATCATAAGGTATAAATATACCAACTCAACATGTATACCCTAAATTTACACAATGTTATATGTCAAATATATTTTAATAAAATAAGATAGAATAATTAAAACCCATAAATATTTAGAGAAATTGAATACAACAGAAACAAAGCTGAGGATACCATTGTTTAGTGAGCCTCTTCCAGACATTTCAAATAGTGAGGAATAGACTATTATAAACTATGGCCGTATTTGTGAACAAAGTTTTTAAAAATGTTCAAATAGTTTAAAATACCCATTTATAGTCAGTCATAATTTAGAATTTTTTATTGACATATAACTGATACACAGCAATGTAAGTTTCAGATGTACATACTGATTTATATAGTGCAATATGATTAACAACCTGTCACTGGGTACCAACTCTATCCCACAACATAATTATCATTTCTTTTTTGTGGTTAGAACATTTAAGATCTATTCTCTTAGCAACTTTGAAGTATATAATACAGTATTGTTGACTATAGTATTCTTTACATTAAACCAAGTATCATTTATTAAGTACTTACTATGTCTAGATATTATATATGTACTGCATATATATTTCTCAAAAAGCTCCTGATCCTTTTCAGTACTAAGCATCATAGACATTGTCAGCAGCTGTGATTTTTAAATCACAGGTAGTTATCCGAGAATGAGCTAACTGTTCCCCATGAACTAACCATGGGGACTTATTCCATCTTAATAAAGACTGAAGTTAGTTTCCTCATTATACTCAGCCATCATGTACGACCATGCTGCCCAATCCTTCTTCCATTATGGAATGACCCCAAACTCTCACTGTTTTTTAATGGAACTCTCCAAAGTTGTCTTCAACAACAAAATCAACCTCCAATACTCTCAGCTTCCTCAGAGAATATCCCTTCTGCCTAATTACTTTAAATTTAACCTTATCCCCCCAAACATCTCTTTTCCTGATACCCTTACCTAAAAGCCCTTTATTCTCCCATACTCAGTGTACTAATTGAGTCAGAATTCCTTTATCTCCATTGCATGCCTTCTTCCTTGAGACTGATGTCACTTGGCTATACAATTCATTTATCCCCACTGCTGTCATCTGTCATCTATTGCAAGCATCCTCTCAATCACAGAGAAATTTAACATCTAACTAAATTTAACCAGTTTACTGCTGTATTAAATACCTGTCTAATTGTTCTTACAAGTAATGTCAATGACTAATCCCTCAAAGGTCTTGCCCTCTTCGGCTCCATCTTCATTCATACCGCTCTTTAGTGGTGTTAACCATGGCCATATCCTGGACATTAACACTAAGAAACTGTTTACCTCTGAAACCTAAAGTTTGAATTTATATTAATTCCCTACCACAACTTCTAATCTTCTAATTATCTATCTCATACTCCTATTATATGTGATCTTCATGCTTGATAAAGACCAGTCTCTTTTATTCCAAACACATCCCTCAACAGCTTCCTCCGCACCCTCTTCATCTAGTTAGGCTTCATGGTACATCACTTACAAGCCACTCTCAAGACGGCAGCCTCAGTGTCCTTTGTTCCCTTGTTTTTCCACAGTCATCCATCACAGAAATCCCTACTGAATCAATTTGATTTACAGGTTTCTCAGGCACAGAAACAATACAATTATAAAGAGCAGTCATACTCCGAATGAAACCCTCTAATCTTGGCTAGGCCTATAGCATACTTCTTAGTATTTTCATGCATGTGTCATTCAGCCTTTTACTTATAACCCCCCAACATCACACATTCTAAACTTTCACCATTCTTTAATCCCTGCCACCAGAATTATCTCAGCAAATGATACTATCTCCCCTTTTAAAGAAAAAAATTATACCTACCAACCCAAGCACTTATTTCTCCACACACCTTCACAGCTTTTTCACTCCAGCATCAGAGAAAAATGCTTTTTCTCTCTGTCTCAATCTTTCTGTCTGTTCTCTTGATCCCATCTCTGTTAGGATACTCTAGAAATTTTCATTACTTATTTTTCCCTCTATTTTCAACTTCTTCCCATTAGATCCATCCCCGGGACTTAAAAATATGCTTATCTCTCACAAATACAAACCATCCCTTGAAATTTTGTGACTTCTCCAGTTTCTTTCATATTCATATTCCTCGTAACAGTAATCTACGCTTACTGCTTCCTTTCTTACTCTCCATTTTACTCTTCACCCTGTATGTTAGGCTTCCAATTCCAATCACTCCTCTGAAAATGTTCTGGCAAAAGAGCCCAATGACCTTTTAATTGCCGGGTTCAGCGGTGTCTTTTCAATGCTCATTTCCTTTTCTTCTATCTTCACAGCTATTTGATCCTGGGTTTTGATATTCTCTCTCCCTTTGGCTTCTATGATACAGTCTCTCCAGGATTCCTCCATGTTTCCTTTGTTTGCTTCTTTTACTTTGTCCAGTCTTTAAATGTCCCCACAAGATTCCAGTCTTAGTTGGCTAAACCAGACAGACCATTTATTTCACTAGAATCAACTAGTACCTATAAAAAGCAGGTAAAACCAATTTCTACTGCTTAAACACAGATTTCTAAACTCCACATCAGAATGAAACATTGCTACTAGACATTTTTATTTGGTTGTTTCACGGCATCTCAAACTCAGCATGGCCTAAATTAAATTCTTTCTCTCCCAGGAATTTACTATTTTCTTTTTTAAAAAAGATTTTCTTTTCTATTTTTAGAGAGGGGAAGAGAGGACGAAAGAGAGGGAGAGAAACATCAATGTGTAGTTGCCTCTCATACACTCCTTACCAGGGACCTGGCCTGCAACCCAGGTATGTGCCCTAAACTGGGTATTGAACAGGTGACCCTTTGGTTCCCAAGCCAGCACTTAATCCACTGAACCACACCAGCCAGGGCCATTCTCTCTTAAAAAGTCTAACCTTGTGTCATATTAACCTCACTTCTCTTTCAGCTACAATCTGTGCTTAGAATTTGTCCATTTTATAACTCTGATCTTTCTTTTCTAATACCACAATTAGGTTGCATGAAGTCTCACATGGACTAAAAGTATAATTTTTCTCCCTGCATCCAGCCTCTTGAGAACCTAACCCACACACTACAACCAAAGAGATCCTTAGAAAACACATGTCAGTTCTCTAATCATCTCCCAGTGACAAAGGAGAAAGTTCAAATATCTTACAGGTTAGCTTTATAATCTGACTTTTGTATAACTTCTATCTTATGCCTTCCCATGCACTTCTCAAATGTAATGTTTCACCTGTGACAAAATAATTTGTTTCTTGAATATACTATGTCTTTGCTCACGCTGCTCCTTCTACCTTTACCACCTTTCAAGATTCAGCTTTTCTATGAAACCTTTTGTGAACTATTGCCCAGAATACAGAACCACTCCATTCTTAAAATCTCTCACTGCCCCACACCTCTATCAATGCACTTATAAAAATTTGTTATACTCATTTACATATATTTCTCTCTCCCTCATGTAAAAGGTGAGCCTCTTGAGATCAGGAACGATGTGTTAATCATCTCTGAATCTCCAGAGACTAACACAATGGCTAAAATACATTAGATGCTCAATATTTGTGGAGTGAATTAAATCTTCAAATCACCCTTCACATTTAAGTATTATTATCCTCTCCCACAGATTAAGAGACTCAAGAGAACTGGTCCAAGGTTACATGAATAAAGAGGGGCAGAGCTGGAATTTTAAAAACAAGTTTAACTTCAAAGCCCATTCTTTTCCATTACCCTAAGCATTTATTTCCAAAGATGTTCTAAGAGGCACTGGGTTCTACAAGATGTTAACAGATGATCCTCAGAATAGGGTTCTTGGTGAAATATGTCTAGGAAATACTGGGTTAAAAAGTTAAAGGTAGTTTTGTTTTATTTCTACTGTAAGACCTCACAGCCAAATTAATGTGCTAATAATCATTATTTTGCCCCCAGGACATCCTGATTTTACAGTACACCACTCTGTCTCTTAAAAATCACACCAATATCCAGAAACATAATTCATATTAACATTTTAATAACCAGGCAACAAGCACTTAGTGACTACTTTCTATGTACCTAATACTATGTCAAACAACATAGTAGGTGCAAAAATGAAGACATAGTCTCTTTCCCTCAAATAGTATACAGACTAAATTATCATGTATTAATTCTGTATTAATCATCTGAAAATATAAGACTAAATCTTCTTGAAAAATAGATTGATAAAGAACCCTATTTTGATTCTTCCGCAAAAGCATTATATAATGAAAACTTTCAATCCATTAGAATTAGGGTAGTTTTACTATGTCTAAACTGAAGATCTCTTTGGGGCAAAAAAAACCCCCAACACATAAACAAATGATAATAAAATAAAATAAACTGTGTTACAAAAAATAACTTAGTTTCAACACACTTAAAATATTCATAAAATTCTACTTTATTGATCTAGGAAACTGAACATGCTTCCCGATTCTTTCCCGCATACATTCTAAGGATTAAAGAAGTCATCCAAACAAAGAAAAAACAAAACTTTCCCTCCAGCCCAAAGTTTAACATGTAGCTTTTCAGATAGTGAAAGCAGAGTTCATTCACTTCAACAGAATTAAACTTATTCTATACTTATTTCAGTCACTTAAAGAAAAGGACTTTTTGGAGCTGTGTGTTTTTAATGAGGCTAAAAATAAACATAAAATGCTGACAAGTAGGCCACTAAAATCAAATAGAATTTATAAAAATCTAAGAAGGCCATCAATTTTTCTTAACCCAAATTATGGTTAATGGTTTTTACTTACCATTTTTATTTGCTGGTGAAAAAAAGTTGAAGACAGGAGAAAATATGGTCCCCAACAATGTAGTCCTTGGAGGACTGCCAGAGGAAGGGCTATCTTCTAATTTTCCATTCTGTTTTACATGTTGATTTGTCATTTCATAACTACCAGCTTCTAAAAACGAAAGAAAAAAGTGGCTTTCAGAAATGAGTTCTAAACCATTCATTGTAAAAATAATATTTCATGAAAAGTAACTGGCATTAATATTAGAAAAGTTTATTTTTTAAATAAATCTTGAAGTACATCTCTTTAAGTCAAATTATCTCTTTACAAATTTACTTATGCTTTGTAAACATTAAAATTCACTGCACTTTTCAAAGTACAGTTGACTCCTGAACAAAACAGGCTTGAACTATGTTGGTCCACTTAAACTTGGATTTTTTTCAATAAATACACAATTGGCCCTCCATATCCCCAGATTTTGCATCCACAGATTCAACAGTTTTTATTATACTACTATTATACCGAAAACGGTATTTCCCATCTATGGCTGGAAATCCACACACAGTAGGATGACTGTATGCATTGTTCTATGCCACTTTTTTCAGATTTTATTTATTTATTTTTAGAGAGAGGGGAAGGGAAGGAGGGACAGAAACATCAATATATGAGAGAAACATTATCAGTTGCCGCTTGCACTCCCCCAATTGGGGACCCAGCCCACAACCCTGGCATGTGCCCTAACTGGGAACCTAACCAGCAACCTTTTGGTTCACAGGCTGGCACTCAATCCACTGAATCCCACCAGACAGGGCTCTATGCCATTTTATATAAGGGACCTGACCATCTGCAGGTTTTGGTATCCATGAGGGTACTGGAACCAATTCCCTGTGGATACTGAGAGGCAATGGAAGTTTTTGGAGGAGTCAAAAGTTGTATGTAAATTTTTGACTGTGCAGGGGGTTGGTGTCCTTAACCCCTGTGTTACTCAAGGGTCAACTGTAGATTTACATCCAGAATTATATAGACTGAAAGTCTTCAAATCAACACATAGCAACAGTGAATGAAATAAACTCTTTGTAAGTAAAGCAAGTTACAATATAAAAAACACAAATGCCAACTTTTGTCCTTGTTTATATACATTTTGGGATGCTAAACAACTACTTCACAAAACTTAACCTCTGATCTATTTTTAACGAACAAAAGCGACACAGCTCTAATGAACCAGACTATGTATAGCAGTGTCAAAAATTACTTATGGACACTGAGGCACCATTTCAAAGTGGTTAGAAATAATAACCAGTTTTCTTGTGTATAGAAGATTTTCCATGGATTAAAAAAATAATAAACTCAAACAAATGTTTTGATTAATCATTCTTGACTTTCTACAACCTTACTATCTACCTCAGTTCTTTTCTTGGCAATGGCTCTGTTAACCTATTACTGTATCCCTTTTCTCCCTATTGGTCAATTCTAGCAATAGAGATACATCACTGTACTGAGAGGAAAAAGCTAATAAATTATTATTGCTGTTGTGTTTAAAATAGCATTGGTTAAAAGACAGTACTCCATGCTCTTAAGTGTTGTTCTTTAGAGATTTCTCTGCTTGTCCTTATTTTTCTCTTCTGAGGTACTTGAATGGGGTTTGTCAACAGCAACGCTGTTGACCTTTGGGCTGGATAATTCTTTGTTGTAGAAAGATGGCCTGTAGGATGTTCAGCAGCATCCCTTCAACAGGCTGTGAGAACCAAAAAGTTCTCCAGATACTAACAAATGTTCCTGGGGGACAAAACCACCCCCTAGTTAAAAACAGGTGGCCTAAGTGATCCAACCCCTTCTGAGTTCTGAAATTCCATGCTTGAGAAACAAATTCTTTGTACATACTAAGAGCACATTTCAAATTTGTAATGTAGAAGTTAAGTCACAACTATTACTGCTTTAAGAAGTGAATTTATGAGAAATCAAAAAATGCTGCTCCATATATTTTCATGCTAAACAGTATAAAGCTAGTTGCTCTGCCTTTGTCATTTTAATTCATCAAAGTAGATTTATATTAAGGTAAATTTTCATTTTGCTTCACACTACCAATAAAAAGGAAATTAGAAAAACAAGGCAGAAATTGCTTAAAGCAGATTTTTAAAAACAGAAATGGAACATGTTGGGTGAGATCTCTGCCTATACCTAATAAAGCAATTATCTAAATATTAACAAACCTCCATTTACTTGACTTTTCCGTCTTACTCGAGATATCTGTTTGTTAGGTTTTCCTCCTGCTCTTGGTGTTGATGTGATCAGATTATTATCTATATCGCGTTCAATTCTACTCCGTTTTGAAGGATTTTCTCTTTCTTCCTTAAGATATAAAAGGAAAAACACTCATTGAGTAGTCATTCAAACTTATAGGTTACACTTTTAAAATGATAAAATATGATATGTACCCCAACCGTGTTCACTGCAGCATTATTTGCAATAGCCAACAAATGTAAACAACGTAAGTGGTTCACTGTGAATAAAGAAAATGAGTTATATGTATGCAATGCAATACTATTCAGCCATAAAAAAATAAAATTTTGCCATTTGGAACAATATCAATGGACTTTGAGGGCATTATACCAAGTAAAATAAGTCAGACAGAGAGAGGAAGACAAATAATAAATAATGTATGACCTCACTTATATGTAGAATCTAAAATTTAAAGACCAAAACGAACAAAACCTAGCTCACAGATACAGAGAACAGATTGGTGGTTGCCAGAGGTGGAGATGGGGTGGAAGGGAGAAATGAGTGAAGAAAGTCAAGAGGTACAAAATTCCAGTAAAAAAAAATAAGTAAACCATGAGGATATAATGTACAGCATGGTAGATAGAGTTAACAATACTACTGTATTGCATATTTGAAACCTGCTAAAAGAATAAATCTTCCAAGTTCTTATATTAGAAAAAAACTATCCGAAACTAGGTATTGTAACAGATGTTAGTTAACTAGACTTACTGTGGTGGTCATTTCACAATATCTACAAATATCAAATCATTACACTGTATACCTGAAACTAATGTAACATTGTATTTCAATTATATGGTCAATAAAGAAAGGACAAAATATGGTTTGATCTACTTTCCCATTTTTCAATCTAGGAGAAACAAAATAAAATATCTAACCTTGGTAGAAAATACAGGGAAAACTTGAGAGTCTTGAGTATTTATTAATACAACCACAATACACAAATATAATTACAGCATCCTCACAATTCAGATCCTCTCCCCAGGGTCCACTCAATTTCCATGCTATTGAAATACTGAATTGCACAATGTGCTCTGAATTTTTAGTTATCTTCCCTTATGCCTTGAACTGCCTAAAAGAACAGAGGTCTTTCATAAGCACTTAGGGTAAGAGAGAAAAAACTTACTGGAATTTGCTGTCATATCACTAAAAATGGCACAAACAAAAAACACCCTAACAATAAGACCTAACACTGCCACACCCTCAAATGACAACCTTACTTCTTTATTTTTTTCAAAGATCTTATTGATTTACTTTTAGAAAGAGGGAAAGTGAGAGAAAAATCAATGTGCAAGAGATACTTGAACCAGTTGCCCCTTGCACACCCCCAACTGGGAACCAGACCTGGCCTGCAACCCAGGAATGTGCCCTGATTGGGAATCAAACCAGCGTCCTTTTGGTTTTCAGGCCAGCACTTAGTCCAGAGCCACACCAGCCAGGGCCCAAACTCAACTCTTTAAATATCCAAATTAACACTAAGGACTCTACACCTTAATGAAGTCCTCTATTCATTTCCTTATATCAGGCAAATCCACATATGTCTAGCTTCTACTATTTTTAACAGTATTATTGACTAAAGTATATCCCAAGCAATAGCCTGATTTACTTTTCTCCATCTATTTTTCTCACTTGTAAATTTTTTCCTTACATTACTGTAATAGTGGCTTAAAATTCCTTACTGTTTTAATGAGACTACCTGAAATTTTTTGATAAGGACTAGATTTTAAAATCTATAGTATATAAAGCAGAGGGAAAAGGGGACTACTGTATAGCACAAAATAATGCCTCTGTAATCCACAACATTCTTCAAATTTTTACTATTTATCATTCCTTTGTATTTTAAAATTAATATGACACATCATATCCCAAACACAGATTTCTATTACCAGAAAATGTAGGGGTTTCTTTATAAAGTCCTTCAAGAACAGAAATAAAGCCACAGAGCCCCAACTACACTAAACTCCATTATCTTCTTAATGAATTCTCTTAGTATATCTGCTATTAACATAAATACATATGTTTCTGAAAACCCTGCAATTCTATAACACCGAAAATATTAAGGCTTAAGGGGGAAAAATGGGTCCAGGAGGGTAGAGAGGTCTACACTGGGTCATATCAATCAATGCCTCTAAAACTCTATAACCATAGCACTAACAAAAATAATGACTGGGACATCCAGAGGTAATTTGGATACCTAGTCAGGAAGCTAAGAGCAGCTGAAATGCTACCTTAGGGCTTAAAGTAAAAGTTATTAAAAACAGAAAAGTAGAAACAAAAGTTTATGGGAGCTAGTAAGAGAAGCTTTAAGCGAGCAGGGCTGCTAAAATAGACACAAAAGAAATGCAGACTGCCACATGAGAAGAGTCTCTGCTAGACCAGGTTATACCTCTCTGAAAAGACACCCCCACCACAGATTATCACCTTTAATTAAAAAATCTGTGTGTGGCCCTGGCTGGTGTTGCTCCGTCGATTGAGTGCCAGCCTGAGAATCAAAGGGTCACTGGTTCGATTCCCAGTTAGGGCACATGCCTGGGGTGCGTGCAGGCGAAGTCCCCGCTGGGGGGATGTGAGAGGCAACCACACTTTGATGTTTCTCTCCTCCTCTTTCTCTCTCCTTTCCCCTCTCTCTAAAATTATGTAAATAAAATCTTAAAAAAAATAAATAAAAGGTCTGTGTGTGGCAGCGTGGGGAGCTTTTGTCTCTGTAACACCTACATTTTTTTTTTTTACTTTCCTGATGGACTATAAAATTCCACTTCCATTATTCAGAATCCCCTTGTACAGTTTAGGGGGAAAAAAGCACATAATACCAATACACCACTCATGTTATACTAACTCTGTCCTGCTATTCACCAATACTATGTACAGAGTGATATTGTGGAGGCAGCACATATTGTAGCAGAATGAACTATATACTGTGGTCAATTAAGAGTACATTCAAATACTTTAGTTGGTATCACTCAGGAGAAAGAGGAAACAGAAATTATTAAGGTCAAGGTTAAGATTCTGCAATGACTATAATAAATCCTATTATTCAGAATAATGTATTCAAATGTCTGATGATGGTCCAATTCTGAAATAGTTAGCCAATCAATCCGGGTCTTCCTTAGATATTCAACTGTATACCTTGGAGACATTTTTTTGAATGTGATATGATTTTCAGAAGAGAAACTATGAAAAACAAGAGTTCCACATTACTGTATGTTTTAATTAATGTAATAACCCTACAGTGTCTTCTCTGGAATTTGTATTTTTCAAAGTTGTCTCTAAGATAGGCTTTTAAGGGGAAAATCTTGGGCAGGTGGTGTTCTTAAATCTCTGAATACCAAAGGAAATACACAGAACTAAAGAGGTAACCAAAATCCAAGGGTAAATTTAAAATAAAACCAGGAGACAAGGTAACTCCCCCAAACTCCATGTGGATGAAAACAAACCAACAGTCACAAATCTAGGTGCCCTCATGCACCAGTGCAGAAGAAAGCATAAGGATGCGACAAGGTGTGTATACATCTGAGAACAGAAGTCCAAAATTGCTAAGAGGCAGGTATTCAACAGAAAGCATGGCAGGCCAATTTGATGAGATTGGATCAGATAAAAAGGAGAAGAGGGAGTTGCTGCTCAATCCAATTGCAAAGGGGTCCACGGTGAGAGTGAAACAAGAACAGATTAGCTTTTATAAACTCTTGAAAATGACTACCTATGGCTCCTTCTACAATAGGGCTCCACACAGAGGAGAAACTGCTGAGAATGTCAACAAAACTGAGTAAGAAATCAAGAGAGAAGGAGGAAAAAAAAGCTCCAGATAAACATGGGGTAGAGATAGCTCAAAAAGCAATATATTTTTTAAAATTTTATTTATTTATCTTTAGAAGGAAAGGGAAGGACAGAAGGAGAGAAATATCAATGCATGGTTGCTTCTGGTGCATCCCCTGCAGGGAACTGGCCCCTGCTGGGAACTGGCCTGCAACCCAGGCATGTGCCCTGATGGGGAATCAAACTGCAATCTTTTGGTTTGCAGGCCCATGCTCAATCCACAAGCTACACCAGCCAGGGCTAAAAAGCAGTATTTTTTAAATACTACATAAAAATAACAAAACCACTTTAAAAAGATACCCTTAATCACAACACCCCCTAAAAATTCCAAAAATCTAATATCATATAAAAATGAGCAAAAAGAAACTAACGATTTCAAAACCCAATCAAAATTATTATAATAAAACACACAAGGAGTAAAATAACATCTCTAAGATGAAGAAAACATACATGTCAGAAAAACGTGTAGAGAATAGATAAAAATTATAACCTTCTGCCCAGACTGGTGTGGCTCAGTGGGTTGGGTGTTGTCCTGAAAACCTAAACATTGCTGGTTCAGTTCCTGGTCAGGGCACATGCCTGGGTTGTGGACCAGGTCCCAGGCTGGGACCGTGCAAGGGGCAACCAATCCATGATTCTTTCATTCATTGATGTTTCTTTCCCTTTCTCCCTCCCTTCCCTTCTCTCTAAAAATAAATATTTTTAAAAATTATAACCTAGTTCAAAAAAAGACATTAAGAAAATACTATGAGACATACATCAGAGTTAGAAAAATTCAGAAATGAAGTGACATTTTAACAAAATAATTAGAAATTTTTAAAAAATCACTTCAGAAATAAAGACTGAACTAGGCCCTGGCTGGTATTGCTCAGTGGATTGAGCACAAGCTGTGAACCAAAGGGTCACTGGTTAGATTCCCAGTCAGGGCATATGCCTGGGTTGCGGGCCAGGTCCGCAGTGGGGGTCATGTGAGAGGTAACCACACACTGATGTTTCTCTCCCTCTCTTTCTCCTTCCCTTCTCTCCCCCTCTTTCTAAAAATAAAGAAATAAAATATTTTTTTAAAAGAGACGCAACTAAAGCCCTGGCTGGTGTAGCTCAGTGGATTGAGCGTGGGCCTGTGAACCAAACGGTCGCTGGTTTGATTCCCAGTCAGGGCACACACCTGGGTTGCAGGCCAGTTCCCAGCAGGTGACACACCAGAAGCAACCATACATTCATATTTCTCTCCCTCTCTCCTTCCCTTCCCCCCCTCTAAAGATAAATAAATAAAATCTTAAAAAAAAAAAAAGACTGAACTAGAATGCACATAAAAGTGATAAACAGAATAGATTATGCCTTTAAGAGAAATATAAGATAAAAAAGGTTTAAAAAACTTTAAAACATCAAAATGTGACAAATACTGCAAGACAGAAAAAGAAGATCCAACAGACAGAAAACAGCAGTCCTTGAAGAAAACCTAACAAACCAGAGCAAAAGAACAAATAAACTTTTCCTCAAGTAAAATATCTGAAATTACATATTGAAAAGTACTGTTTAATTAAAACTATCAACCCAGAAAAATAAATACCAATATATATCCTAAACTTAATAGAATTTAATGAAAACATCCTTTGGAGACCAAGGCAAACACTATTTATAAAGGGGAAATTATATTTTCCAACTTTTGACAGCAATGTGTTTTTTTAATGCCAGAAAATAAATGGAATAACATTTAAAATAATCAAGAAGAGAAAATAAAAACCAAAAATTTTATATGTAGCAAAACTGATTTTCTTTTTAAAGATTTATTTTTAGACAGGGAAAGGGAAGGAGTAAGAAGGACAGAGAGAACAATGCACAAGAGAAATGTTCACTTGCCTCTTACACACCCCCAACTGGGGACATTGCTGGCAACCCAAGCATGTGCCCTGACTGGGAACTGAACTGGCAACCTTTTAGTTTGCAGAACGATGCCCAACCCACTGAGCCACACAAGTCAGGCTGATTTTCAGTACGAAGGGCATCATTAGCAACGTTCAAGAAATCAAAATATTATTACATGAACTTTTTTTGTGACACTACTCAAGAATGAGCTTCAGAGAACCAAAATGACTTCAGACAACAAAAATGTATACAATGACATGAAGAATGAGGGTAAGCATTAAACATACCAAATATGAGTACTGAGTAGGGTAAAAGTAGGTTTATAGTTATGAGTATACAAAACAGTTTATTTTTGCATTTTCATTTATTAAGTATTGTATTATTTGCCATATAAACAACTGTAAACCTACTTTTGTCCCACCCTGTATAACTTGTATAACAAAGACAAATGAGGAGTAAGATATAGTATGTAATGACTATGGCTCAGAATATATAGCTGTAAAACTATTATAACTATGTATGGTGCCAGAGGATACCAGATTTATTAAGGGGATGACTTCATAAATTATATAAATTTATGAAACAACTTATTTTAGACAACCATTTCATGTATACAGATACATGAAATATAATACTGAATGTCAACTGACAAAATTTAAAAATTATAAACTTAAAAACTGGTAAGATATAATGAAAAGTTTTAATTGTTCACTTTTAAAGACATTGTGAAAAAATGTGACAATTCAAAATACAAAATTATGTTCTTTAGGCATAAAATAAATAATACCAAATGATATCCTGAATCTGCAGTAAGGACTGAACACTACTTAGGCAAATGTGTAAGTTCATTACTCCTACTGTGCTCTTACTAGTTATCTTCAATAGCTATACTTGCTATAATCTCTATAGCCTTTTTATGATCTGGAAAATTATTATTTTGAAGTCTCAGTTTTCCTATATATGTGCAAAGACAAGAAGAGTACATTTTTCAATATATGTAGAAACACAGTTAAGAGTACTGTTTTGCTCTGCAATATTAAATTTGGTTTAAAGCTTTTTAATGTAAAACAATTATTTTAGAATTTAGTAATATTTTAAAATAAAATTTAAACTTTGTAATTAAAAATAGGTCATTGAATTTTAAAAGGGAGATTAAATGATGTGTGAGTTCAACCCACTGCTACACTGATGGAAAGAAGACCATGATGTATTGGTATTCTCTTACAAAAGGAGGAAAATCTACTTCAGAGAAACTGGATGAAATTATATATTACAAATGAAAATATGATGAACCCATTTTCCTTTTAGCCATAGATATTATGCTGTCTTATTGTGTCTTATGTTTTAAGACACAACATATTTAAATTGAATTATGGTGCCAATTCAATTGCACTGTCATTTGAAATTGTTCAACATTTTTATTTATTTTTTTTGAAATTGTTCAGCATTTTTAAAACAAGGAATTTAATATGTTAAATATACATGTTGATTTCTTTAAAAGCCAAAAATTATTACAGCTTTCCGAATTAAAAATAAAAATACCAATAAAGTATTTTTAAAAGTTATAGTGCATCAGTTGAAAAGTGTACATAATATCTGAGAGACTTAGAAACTCTTGCATAGGGGTGCTTAAAGCCAACTGAATAAAAAGTGAATAAAAGAAAACAAGCATTTCCATCTGCCAAGGATAAAGTTACTCAATGAATTAAAGACTTATCTGCAAATACAAAAAAGGAGTTAATATCTGGGCTGCAGAATTGTACTTATGGCTTAACAGATGTGGCTGGACTTTCTGTTTTGAGTATACTTATCTGGTACTATCATCCACTAATCATCAAAAATCAAATTATCAAAGGTCTTCTTTACTGTTAATGCATGGTAGCAAACACAAGTAGTGAATAATTTTTTTATATCTCAGTTTACCCTGAAATATCTTGTGCTGACATTTGTACTAACTTCAAAAGCAATGATGGATATGACTACTACCACCTAAGCACAAACCAAAGTACTGACACCCAATAGTCATTGTACTTTTCATTGCCATGCACTTGCAGGGGTGAAAAAAAAGAGATGGTTTTACTTAAGACTGTCCTTGAAGAGGCTGTAAAATTAATTAAATCTCAACCCTTAAATATGTGTTAACATTCTGTATGAGATTGGAAGTATACATAATGTACTTCTGCTGCAAATTTGTGCTTCTACAACTGCCTTGAGAAAAAGCATTTGAATAACTGAGTTATAACCTGAACAGATTATCTTTTCTGATGGAAAACTATTTTTACTTGAGGTATTTTCTGAAAAGTGAACAAAGCAAGCCCCTCGCTTCAAGAAAACCTGACACTTTTTGTTGTCAATACTATAATTTGAGCTTTCAAGCAAAAACTAGAATTTTAGAAAACCTAAACTCAGCACCATGAACTTAACAGCTTACCAATGCTTAAAGACTGTTTTCATTGAGTGGAGATATTCAGAAATGTGATTTTTAAATATTGAATAATAAAGTATGTCAATGTGGACACACATGTGGAAAATCTGCATAATTCAGTGAACCAATATTTTCCAAATAACCAGTGCATGATGTTACAAGGCATACATAGGTAAAAGATCCATTTCAAGTGTAAGACAGACCAACAAAAAGATCATTGCATTGTTTTCAAATTCAATCTTGGAACAAGAACCTAAGACAGTACACCAGTTGTCAAATTTTAAAACAGTATCAATGGAGTATTTGCAATTACCTAACAAGGACATTAGAATACTCTTCCCTTTTCTCAATACATGTGTGGTTTTCTTTATATGGTCCAATGATAAACTATCTTCTATGAAGCCATGATTAAAGAGATTTGCAAAACTGTAAATAATGTCCTGCTTCCCATAAATTTCCTCTGTTTTTAGAAAATAGTTAAAATTTTATTTGTATTAACATGCAGTAGATATATAATTGTAATTATGAATATTTTCAAAATTCTTCAGTTTCAATATCTAATGATATACTGACATATAACCTACATAAATGAATGTTCTTTAGGGTTTCCAATACCTGTGAGAAAGAAAGGATCCTAAGATCAAAAACGTTAAGAACCACTTGCTCAAGAAGCACTACTAATGAAAGCACAAGTTAAAAAGTCATCCCCCAAAACGGAGAAAAAAATTTGAACAAAGAGTTCATATAAGAAGATCCAGAAATGGCAAATAGGCACATAAAAAAAATACTCAAAATCATTAATCACCAGGGAAATGCACAATAAAAACACAGTGAAATACCACCCCACCCCTGCAGAAAGGCCAAAGTTAAAAAGACTGACAATAGCAAACATTGGTGAAGATGTAGGAAAGTGGAACTATCAGATGTTGTTAGATACAATGTAAAAATGGCACAAATAGCTGGAAAATAGCCTGGCAGTTTCTTAAGTTAAAGTGCCGCCCCCAATAGCTATTATTTATTTATTTTTAGAAAGAGGGAAAGGGAGGGAGAGGAGAGAAACTCTGATGCGACAGAGAAACTTACATGTGAATGTTCACAGCAGTCATTTTTTGTGATAGCCAAAATGTGGAAACAACCCAAATACACACTAGCTGATGAAATAATAATCAAAATGTGGTATAACCATATAATAATGAAATAATATAAAATATTATTTGGCAATGTAAAAAATGATGTACTGAAACATGGTACAACATGGATGCACTCTGAAAATATTATCCTAAGTGAAAGAAGCCAGACATAGAAGACTATATACTGTATGATTCCATTTATATGAAATGTCTAGCACAGGCCATGTACTCAGACAGAAAGTAGATTAGGAGTTGCTCAGGCCTAGGCAAGAAAGAGAAGTTGACAGGTAATAGCGAAAGGGTACAGAGTTTCTTTGGGGGATGATATAAATGGCCTAAAATTGATTGTGCTAATGGTTGCACAACTCTGTGCCTATATTAAAAGCTACTGAATTTATACCTTAAGTATAAAGGTGCATTGTGAGTTTTATGATCTGTGAATATCTCAATAAAGCTACCACACACACAAAAAAAATATCATATATAATCTAGGGATAGCAATTTTATTTACTGAACTTTAACTTCAATATATGACCATACATGGATTCAAATACAAATATTCATAAGTACTTTATTCACAATAACCCAAAACCAGAAACAATTCAAATGGATAAAGAAATCATGCCATGTGTTATACAACAGACTACTACAGGCCGGGGGGGGGTTAAGTTACAGATATACACGCAGTAACAAAAATGAACCCCCAAACTATGCTGAGTGAAGGAACTAAGACACTGTATCATTACAATTATATGAAACTCTAGAAAAGATTAATGTGATCTATAATGATAGAAAGCAGATCAATGGTAGTTTAAGGTGATGCTATGAAACTATCTGCCAAGATTGCAAGGGTGCTTTTTGGTCTTGGGTATATAAATCCATTAAAAGTCATGAAAACATAATACTTTAAATGAGTGTTTTATTGTACCGAATTACACCTCAATAAAGTTAATTTCTGAAAAGTCAATATAGGATATAAAATGGAATCCTAAAAGACAATAAGTTTACCAAAAGAGGGGTAAGAGAAACAAATAACAAATGGGATAAAAACAGAGTATACAGCAAAATGGGAGCCTTTGAATGCAGCCATATTAAATGTAAATAGACTAAATGTGATAATTTAAACATAAACACAGAGTATACTTATATACAGGGTAGAAAAAGTATATCATACAAATGCTCAGCAAGAAAGCTGTGTGGCTATAACAGTATTAGGAAAAGTAAAACTCAAGGCAAGTGTTATCACTAGAGATAATGAGACATTTCATAGAGTTAACAATTTACACGCAACAATCCATAAAGAGTATGGACCTAACAACAGAGGTTCAAACTAAATGAAACAAAAACTGACAGAACTGAAAGGCAAAGCAGACAAATTCAGAACTGTTGGGAGATTTTAATATCCCTCACTTAAAAAATGAAATGATTTTAAAATTGAGATACTGGATTATTATCAACCAACCTGATCTAAGTGATACTTTAGAGAACACTACACTTAACAATTCCAAAACACACATAGTTTTTTAGATACACAAGACATTCACCAACACAGGTATGTTAAGTACCAAAAAAAAACACCCAAAGAAATAAAATCATAAAGAGTATATTCCTCAATCACAATGATATTAAATTAGAAATTAACAATTAGAGATATCTAAGAAATGGTGAAATATTTGGAAAATTAAAACACAAACGTGTTTTAATAATCCATGAGTCAAAGAATAAACCATAAAGATAATAAGGTAATAAAAATATAATTAAACTGTGGTACAGCAGTGCTTTGAAATTCATGACTTTAAATGCTTACACTAGAAAAAAATAAGTGTATTTTTAATGACCTAGGCAAGGGGCTGGCAAACTATAATCCAAAAGCCAAGTCCAGCATGCTAACAGTTTATACATGGCCAGCAAGCTAAGAATGGCTTTTATATTTTTGAATGCTTGGCTGCAGGGGGTGGAAGAAACTTAAAGAACAGTATTTCATGACACAAGAAAATTATGTGAAATTCATACATCAGTGGCCCATATCATGTTCACTTATTTATATATCTTCTACAATGGAAGAATTGCATTGTAGCTGCAATAGAAACAATACAGTCTGCAAAGCCTAAAATACAGGGTGGACAAAACTATGTCTACACCTGTGAATACATAAAACACACAAGTTGATTCTTGTATTATTATTAATTATATTATTTTCCACATGAACATCTGCAAACCTACTTTTGCCCACTCCTGTATTTCTTATCTGAAATATTTACAGAAAAAGTTAACTGATCCATGATCTGAGCTAAAGTAAAAGTAAACCAGAGAAGAAAACATTAAAAATAATATGCAGAAATCAGGACTTCCGCCAAGATGGAGGTATAGGTGGATTGTGCCGTGCCTTCTCACACAACCAAGTTTAGGGACAACTAAATATTAGCAACACAAAACACAGCAAGAACACGGAAAATTGAACTTTTCGGAAGTCCGTTAACAACAAATTCTGCAGCCTGACCGGTAAGGGGCGAAACCAGTGGCTGGTGGAGCGGGATTGCACAGGAGGACTCAGTCAGACGGGCTCAGGCGCGGAATCCAGACGCGGAATCCAGGCACAGGGTTGGACCTAGTGAGCGACCCAGCGAGTGACCAGGCGAGTGACCAGGCAAGCGACCGCGGAGGACACAGTGGGGATGCAGTGCTGCGTGTTGACTGGGGTCGCCTATTTGTGCGCGAGCGAGCCGACAGGCGAGGGAGTGGGCGGTTCGACTGGGGCCGGCGTCCCTGTGGCAAGCGGCAATAGAGGGCGCCGCCATTTCCCCACTCTGACCACGCCCCCACATACAGCGTCACAACCCAGCAACTGGGGAGTCCAAGGCGCCGCTTCTCACACTTAAAGGGCCAGAACAGACCAAAAATGTCACAAATTCTCAAAATCCCTGAGCCCATAGACCTAAGCGATGAAGAAATAGCAAAACTCTCAGACGCACAGATTAAAACACTGGTCATCAGGATCCTCACAGAACTGGTTGATTATAGCCACAAATTAGATATACATATGAAGGCGAAACTAATTGAAATGAATGGAACTGCACGGGAAACCAATAGCGATGAAAAGGAAACTGGGACTCAAATCAATGGAGTGGACCAGAAGAAAGCAAATGATGGCCAAACAGAAAAGAGTCAGGAAGCAAGAATTCAAAGAAATGAGGAGAGTCTTAGGAACCTCCAGGACATCTTTAAACGCTCCAATATCTGAATTATAGGGGTACCAGAAAGGGGAAAGGCACAGCCAGCAGTGGAAAACTTATTTGAACAAATAATAAAGGACAATTTCCCCAATTTGGCAAAGGAAATAGACTTCCAGGAAATCCAGGAAGCTCAGAGAGTCCCAAAGAAGTTGGACCCAAGAAGGAACACACCAAGGCACATCATAATTACATTAGCCAAAATTAAAATGAAGGAGAGAATCCTAGAAGCAGCAAGAGCTAAGGGGACAGTCACCTACAAAGGAGTCCCCATCAGACTGTCAGCAGATTTCTCAAAAGAGACCTTACAGGCAAGAAGGGGCTGGAAAGAGGTATTCCAAGTCATGAAATCCAAAGACCTACAACCAAGATTGCTTTATCCAGCAAAACTTTCATTTAGAATGGAAGGACAGATAAGGTACTTCTCAGATAAGATCAAATTCAAGGAGTTCATCATCACCAAGCCCTTATTATATGAAATGTTAAAGGGACTTATCTAAGAAAAAGAAGTTAAAGAAACATGAACAGTGAAAGGACAACAAACTCACAGTTAGTAACAACCACACCTAAAATGAAAGCAAACTAAAAGGACAGCTAGATCAGGAGTGGAAACATAGAAATGAAGATCTCAAGGAGGGTTAGCAACAAGGGAGTGGGAGGAGGAGATAGGGGGAGAAGGTACAGAAAATAAGTAGCATAGACAGTAGAAAGAAAATAGATGGGGGGCAAGAATAGCATGGGAAATATAGAATCTAAAGGACTTGAGACACATGGTCATAAACTAAAGGGGGGGTAATGGTGGGGATGGGGGGGTAGGGTGGAGGGGAATGAAGGGGGGAATAGAACAATTGTAACAGCATAATCAATTTAAAAAAAATAAATTCCTCCAGTGGAGTTAAAAAAATAATAATAATATGCAGAAATCAATTAAATAGAAAACAAAATGAGCAAAGACAGATGTTGGTTCTTTGAAAGAGTGAAATTGATAAAGCTCTAGCAAGACAGATCAAACAAAGATAAATCATAAATTATCCACATCAGGAATGAAAAGAGAATCATTACAGATCCTATGGGCATTATTAGATTAATACAGAAATACTATAAAATCTTTACACAAAATAACAACAAATGAATGGACAAATTTCCTTAAAAAACACATAGTATGACCGAAACTGAAACAAAAAAATAAGAGCTAAGCAATCCCATATATATTAAAGAAATCAAATTGATAATAAAAGCTATCCTGCAAAGAAACTTCTGGTAACATTTCAAAAATCCCACTCCAGAATCACCAGTGAATTCTACTAATTATTTAAAGATGAAATAACACTAAACCAATACAGGCAGAGGGGACAACATAAATCTGATCCCAAAATCTGAAAATAGGACAAACCAAGACAACTACAGACTAAAATCCTCATGAATAAAGACATAAAAATCCTTAAAACAAAACAAAGCAAAACACAACAATCAAATCCAAAAATACTTGAAAGTTTGGTTTTCCATTCAAAATAATGTATGTACTACTCCACATTAAAAGAATAAAAAAGGAAAATCTGAAGAACATCTCAATAGATGCAGAAAAGTCTTCGTCAAAACTCAACAACATGATGGAAACTTTCAACAAACTAAAAATAGAAGGAAAGTTCCACAAACTAATAAAAGATAACTACGAAAACCATTTAGTTAACTTCATACTTAATGGTAAACAAACTCTTTTCCCCTAATATCAGCAACAGACATGGTATTTGCTCTCACTAACTCTACTTAACATTGTACTAAAGGTCTTAATCAAAATGAGTGAAGAAAAATAAAAGGCCTAGAGATCAGAAAAGCATAAAACTGTCCTTATCTGGTACATATGATTATGCATGTATAAAAACCTATTAAGTCTTAAAAAGAGTAGAGCTATTAAGTGAATTTAGCAATTTCACATAGTAGCTGGTCAATTTGGAAAAATTATATTTATGTGTATTAGCAACAAACAGAGTAAAAAAATTTGCCATATTTTCCTGTGCATAATATATGCTCCCATATATAGTGCGCACCTGTGTTTCTGGCCCAAGCTTTCGAGGAAAAAAGTCTTTTAATTTTTTAAGTCAAATTTTTATTTTTTTATATTTAAATACTTGTTTTTTCTTCATAAAGCAATTTTACCATATCTTTTTTAACACATTATGGTACAAGAAATTTTATGTAACAAATAATTATAAAACACAGTAACAGATACTAGGTATTCCAGGTATTATCCATGTATAATGTGCATCCTTATTTTTCCCTCAAAAAATTGGCCAAAAATGTGTATATTATAAATGGCAAAACATAGTAAATGTATGCCGTTTAACATACCATCAGAAAACATCAAATATCTAGGAATAAAACTAGTGAAAGTTGTATAAAACCTCTACATTACTGGGAGAAATTAAGAACATCTATTGTTAATGAAGAGATATGTCATGATCATGAACTGGCAGTCTCAATATTGTTAAGATGTCCATTCTAACTAAATTATCTACATATTCAATATGATTTCTATTATAATTTCAGTAGATTTTGAGAAAACAAGCTAATTCTAAAATTTACATGCAAGTATAAAGAATCTAAAATTATAAAACAAACTTGAAAAAGAACAAAGTTGGAGGACTTACACCATCTCACTTCAAGACTCACTATAAAAGCCAAACAAATAAAGACAGTGTAGTATGGTATAAAGATAGAAATATAGATCAATGAAACAGAATACATTTCAAAAACCGCTCCAAACATATATAGCTTTTGACTTAAAGCCGGATATCAATTAATTTAACGTGGAAAGGAAAGTCTATGTGACTAACTGGATAACCACAGCAGGGTGGGGTAGAAGAGAGAGAAGAGCTTTTCTTTCTCTCTTATTCATTCCTTCTTTCATTCATATATTTATTATGGTCTCATGGGTTATTTCATTCTAGAGGTTATAATCTGTTACTACTCAAGCCGTATGTCGGAGACATTTCTTCACAGAGCTCCAGTTCCTTTTAGTGAAAGACAGTATTTAGAAACTAAGATCTGGGTGCTAAGTACACATAGTTCAGAAGCCAGAAGAAGGAAATATATAAATACATGTAGGGCTTTTTTGTATGTATGTACATATGTGTATATGTAAATAGAGGGAGGAAGGAAAAAAAAGGCAAGAGAAAATTTGAATGAATTACAACAAATTACCTTTTCCTTCGCTGAGTTCAATCAGCCAGTCTGAGCTTCTAATTTTTTTATT
This sequence comes from Artibeus jamaicensis, assembly GCF_021234435.1. Classification (NCBI taxonomy): domain Eukaryota; kingdom Metazoa; phylum Chordata; class Mammalia; order Chiroptera; family Phyllostomidae; genus Artibeus; species Artibeus jamaicensis. Next base: position 297,588 of record NW_026521754.1, read on the forward strand.
CCATAATAAATAACTTAATTCTTTTTATTTTATTTTATTTATTTATCTTTAGAAGGAAAGGGAAGGAGAGAAGGAGAGAAATATCAATGTATGGTTGCTTTGGTGCACCCCCTGCTGGGAACTGGCCCCTGCTGGGAATTGGCCTGCAACCTAGGCATGTGCCCTGACAGGGAATCGAACCATGATCTTTTGATGCTCAATCCACTGAGCTACACCAGGCAGGGCTACAAATAACTTAATTCTTAATGTACTTGTTAAAAAACACATCTAGAAAGTGGGATGTAACTGACAAGATGAAAATTTCCAAATAAACTATGAAGCTTGGTAATTCAAAGGTTAAATAGTTTTCATCTAATCGTGTTTTTCATATGAAAGAATGCAACTCATCAGTAGATTATAAAATCAATTCAAAGTCTTAAAATCAGAATAAGAGACAACAGAAGAGAAGAAAAATCAGAGCATATCAAATATATTAAGGGTGAGTTTTGTCATATATATGCCTTATTATAAGATGTATTTCCATGGGTCATAATTAAAAGACCTAAAGACACCAATTTAGTATAACAGGAAAGGATTTCACTATTTCTTTATAATTATAACCACGTGGAAATTGATAATCCTCAATTACAAGAGCATAACAGTATTTAGTGAAGAGCAGAGGAAAAATCATTTTATTATGAGAAATTCTAGAAACCACCTATTTAGAAAAGTGTAGAGAGATTCCTGGTATAAAGCAAATATATTTTAGTTGTGAGGCCTTCACTTCAAATATGTATCAGAAATCTTATACTAAAAGCAAAAAGGCTGCATGTGAAAATTCCTGAATGCAGTTGCTGACAATTTCATAAATCTGAAATCTGAGAAGTGGTTAAGTATCTGAATCATAAAATGTCTATTTGAAAAAGACCAGAGATTTCATTCACCCCCATAGGGGCTGAATTGTGGTCTCCCCAAATTCATTTGTTGAAGCCCTAACCCCAGAACCTCCGAATGTAACTGTATTTGAAGACAGGGCCTTGAGAGAGGCATAAAAGTTAAAATAGGGTCATTGGGGTAGACCCTAATCCAAATATGACTGGTGTCCGTATGGAAGAGGAGATTAAGACACAGACAACACACAGAGCAAGGAGCAACCATGTGAGGACACAACAGGAAGGTAGCCACTTCTGCAAATAAAGAGGCCTCAGAAGAAACCAACTTGCTGACATCTTGGTCTTTGAACTTCTAGCTTCCAGAACTGTGAAAAAATAAATTCCTATTATTTAAGCCACTAAGTTTGCACTATTTTGTTGTGGCAGCCCTAGCAAACTAAAACACACCCTTTATATTCATAAATGAACAACCAATGTTTAAATTACATAAATAATCTTCATGGCTAATTTATGCAAGGTTAAGACTAGAACACAGATTAAAACTTGCTAGCAATATAAAAATGGGTTGGTTATAGTAAAATGTCAAGAACACCAGTAGCCATTGGTCCTAGAAATCATAATAATAAAAAAGTAAAACAACAGGCTGATATAAGGAAAACAAGTTTCAAAGCAACAGACTCATGAAACAGGCATGAAAGCAATATCAGAGGTCTCTGAAGGAGATCAGCTCAAATGAGAAAACTTGACTAAAAGTTCAATTCTAATCATATAACTTCAAAAGTCCAAAAGAAGAAAAAAAAGGAAAGGTACCAAAGAAATAAAAGTGGCAGCAGAGGGAGTTCTCTAACTCAGTTTTGAAAATGACACTTGCGGAACTGAGAGAGTAGCCTATCACGCTGTCAGAAAGACTAAAGACAGAGGATAATGATATATGTAAAATATACTTCCTATAAAAAGAATAACCCTCAATCTTTGAGCTGATGACAGAATGTAAATAAATGATAAAGTGGGCGGCATAGGAAGACTCAACTCTCATTTACTTTCCTCAAGAATAATTTTCAATTCCTACACAAGATAGATAATGCTATAAAAACAGTATCTAGCTATTTTGGGACAGAATGGTATAGGAGAAAGAGCACAGATATCAGAGTCAAATGTACCTGGGTTTAAATCTCAGCGTTGTCACTTATTGGACAGGCAGTAGTGTATAGGGGTTAAAAGTACAGGCTTTGGTGGAAAGAAGTTGGGCTTTGGCAAAAACCATCACGATTTAAAGACTGAGCTTACACAAACGAACACTGCGTATCCTTTTGAGGAAATAAAATTTGGGAGGGTACATCCGTCCCTAATATCAAGGGTCCAAGGAAATCAAATGAATAACCAGGATATCCGCTGAAAGAGGAAACCCAACAACAAAGGAATCACCAACAGATAACAACAGAAGGTGAAAGAGGGAGTGGAAGCCACACTAACCTCAACCCAGGACTTACCTGGAAATACAACCCAGTACAAACAACTGAACAAGAGAAAGAGAGAATCCTCAAAACCTTGTACACACGGAAGAAACAACTTCAACACAACCTACCCACACCAGCAAAACAAAATACAAGAGGTGGTAAACAGACTGACCCTCAGTTAACCAGCTGGTGAGAAGGACCCACCAAAGAAAGACCCAACAACAATCAAAACCCAAAGACAAACACAGAGCCAACTTAAACGACAGCCCAAGACCAGTGAGCTTGGGAGATCAAGGAGTCTACACCACTGAATTTCACAGGTATTCTACCACAGAAGTTCACACCATAAACCTAGGAAGTCAGAACACATATATTTAAGAAGCTGAGGCTAACAAAAAGAGGCTCACAAACAATGGGAAGACAAAGAAACAATCCCCAAATGAAAGGAAAGCAGGAAGCCTCGGAAAGAATGCTAGATGAAATAAAGACACCTCAGATACTGAGTTCAACGCAATACTTACCAGGAAGCTCAATGAGCTCACAGTGAATTACCAGAAACCACAGGAAAACCACAATGAACTCACTGCAAACTATATCAACATGAAAAAGGAAATAGACACTATCAACAAAGGCCAAGAGGAAATGAAGAACACAATTTCTGAACTGAAGAACACAGTAGAAGAAATCAAAAGCAGGATCGATGAAGCAGAAGATAGGATCAGTGAGTTGGAGGACAAAGTAGAAAAATAAAACACCCAAAAAGAGCAAGAAAAAAAAAAAAGAGGCTCAGAAAGAATGAAGAGAGATTAAGAGAAATGCAGGAAAATATGAAATGTAACAATATCCGATAACAGGTATACCAGAAGGAGAAGAAGAGCAAGAGATAAAAAACCTGTTTGAAAATGATAGAAAACTTCCCTAACTTGATGAGAGAAAAATTCTCACAAATGCAGGAGACACAGAGAGTCCCAATAAAGAGGAACGCAAACTGGCCCACTTCAAGACACATCATAAATAAAATGGCAAAATTCCAAGACAAAGAAAGAATCTTAAAGGCAGCAAGGGAGAAACAGGAAGTAACATACAAGGGAGCCCCGATAAGGTTACCAGCTGACTTCTCAATGGAAACGCTCCAAGTCAGAAGAGAACGAACAGCAAGAAATATTCCAAGTAATGAGAACCAGAGTCCTGCAACCAACGCTAATTTACCCAGCAAGACTCTCAATCAAAATAGAGGACAAATAAGAAGCTTCCCAGACAAAAGAAGTCTAAAAGAAGACGCCTCCATCAAACCAGCACTGCAAGAGATGTTAAAGGGACTACTTTAAGGAAAGGAGGGAAAAGAGGAGAGGAACACAGGCATGAAAATGACAACGAATAAAGTACCTATCAATGATAACATTAAATGTAAATGAATTAAATACTCCAATCAAAAGACAAAGAACAGCTGAATGGATAGGAAAGCATGACCCACACATATGCTGCCTACAAGAGACCCACCTCAGGACCAAAGACCTACACAGACTAAAAGTGAAGGGCTGGAAACAAATTTTCCAAGCAAAAAGACAGGAAAAAAAGAAAAACCAAACAGGGTAGCAATACTCATATCAGACAAAATATACTTCATAAAAGGGGCCATAAAGAGAGACCCAGAAGGTCACTTCATAATACTCAAAGGAAGAATCTACCAAAGAGACATAAACATTATAAATACATATGCACCCAACATAGGAGCACCCAAATACATAAAGAAAATCTTGCCCTGGCTGGCATAGCTCAGTGGATTGAGTGCGGGCCTGCGAACCAGAGTATTGAAGTTCAATTCCCAGTCAGGGCACATGCCTGGGTTGCAAGCCAGTTCCAGGCAGGGGATGCATGAGAGGCAACCATACATTGACGTTTCTCTCCCACTCTTTCTCCTTCCCTTCCCCTCTCTCGAAAAATAAAATAAATAAAATATATATATAAAAAAGAAAATCTTAAAGGACTTCAAGAAAGATACTGACAACAACACAATTATAGTAGGGGATTTTAACACCCCACTGTCAAAAATGGACAGATCTTCCAAACAAAATATCAACAAAGATATTGTGGAACTGAACAAAGCCCTAGATGAAATGGACTTAACTGATTTATATAGAGCCCTTCATCCCAAAGAAGCTAAATACACATTCTTTTCAAATGCACGTGGAACATTTTCGAAGACAGACCACATGATAAGACACAAAACAAGCCTCAACAAATTCAAGAAAATTGAAATCACACCGAGCATTTTCTCCGACCACAAGAGACTGAAATTGGAAACCAACCCCAAGGAAAAAACCCAAAACACCCAAAATCATGGAGACTCAATGGCATGCTATTAAACAACGAATCAGTCAAGAATGAAATTAGGGAAGAAATCAGAAAGTTTCTGGAAACAAATGAAAATGAACTCATAATAACCCAAAACTTATGGGACACAGCAAAAGCAGTCCTGAGAGAGAAGTCCATAGCAATACAGGTCTATCTAAAAAAGATAGAAACATTTCAAACAAACAACCTAACCCTATGCCTACAAGAACTTGAGGAACAACAATAAAGACAGCCCAGAGCAAGCAGAAGGAAGGAAATAACCAAGATTGGAGCAGAATTAAATGACATAGAGACTAAAAGCACAATTGTAAGGATCAATGAATCCAGGAGCTGGTTTTCTGAAAAGATAAACAAAATCGACAAGGCATTAAGTCTCATCAAGAAGAGAGAGGACACAAATCAATACAATCAGAAATGAAAGAGGAAAGATTACAACTGACACCACAGAAACAGAAGGAATTGTAAGAAATTACTATGAAGAACTATATGCCAAGAAATTTGAAAACCTAGGTGAAATGGACAAATTTCTAGAAAAATATAATATTCCAAAACTCAATGAAGAAGAAGCAGAAAGCCTGAACAGACCAATAACAGCAGATGAAACTGAAGCAGTAATCAAAACACTCCCATCACACAAAAGCCCCAGACCACATGGTTTCACAGGAGAATTCTACAAAGCATTTAAGGAAGAGCTAACCCCTATTCTTCACAGATTATTCCAAAAAATCAAAAATGTTGGAAGACTCCCAAACTCTTTTTATGAAGGCAGCATCATCCTAATCGCAAAACCAGATAAAGACACAACAAAGAAAGAAAACTTCAAGCCAATATCACTGATGAACATAGACGCTAAAATCCTCAACAAAATATTGGCAAACCACATCCAACAATAAATTTAAAAAGATCATAGTTTATGACTAAGCGGGATTCATCCCAAGGATGCAAGGATGGTACAATCTTGGCAAATCAATAAATGTAGTATATAACATAAACAAAAGCAAAGACAAAAATCACATGATCGTATCAACAGATATAGAAAAAGCATTTGATAAGGTACAGCACCCATTTATGATAAAAACACTCAGCAAAGTGGGAATAGAGTGAGTATTCCTCAACATAATAAAGGCCATATATGATAGATCTACAGCCAACATCATACTGAATGGGAAAAACCTAAAAGCTTTTCCACTAAGATCAGGAACACGACAACAAGGTTGTCCACTTTCACCACTTCTGTGCAACATAGTATTGGAAGTTTTAGCCACAGCAATCAGACAAGAAAAGAAAATAAAAGGCATCCAAATCGGAAATGAGGAAATAAAACTGTCGATGTTTTCAGATGACATGATAGTGTACATGGAAAATCCTATAGACTCTGCTAAAAAAACTGCTTGACCTCATAAATGAATTTGGCAAAACAGTGGGATACAAAGTCAACATCCAGAAATCAAAGGCATTTTTGTATACCAACAATGAAACAGCAGAAGCAAAAATCAAGAAAAAAATCCCATTTGATATAGCAAAAAGAAAAATGAAATACCTAGGAATAAACCTAACCAAGGAGGTGAAAGACCTATACTCAGAAAACTAGACAACACTGAAGAAAGGAATCAAGGAAGACACACACAAATGGAAACATATAGCATGTTCATGGATCAGAATAATTAACATCATCAAAATGTCCACACTACCCAAAGCAATTTACAGATTCGATAAAATACCTCGTAAAATACCAATGGCATATTTCACAGACATAGAACAAACACTTCAAAAATTTATATGGAACCATAAATGACCCCGAATAGCAGCTGCAATTTTGAGAAAGAAGACCAAAGTAGGAGGGATCACAATGCCTGATACAAAACTGTATTACAAGACCACTGTAATCAAAACAGCCTGGTACTGGCATAAAAATAGGCACACAGACCAATGGAACAGAACAGAGAGCCCAGAAATAAACCCAAGTCTCTACGGTCAACTAATACTCAACAAAGGGGCAGCAACATAAAATGGAGTAAAAATACCCTCTTCAACAAATGCTACATACAAAAAAATAAAACTCAAGCACCAACTTACACCATACACCAAAATAAATTCAAGGTGGGTAAAAAAATTAAAAATAAGTCATGATACCATTGAAGTCCTAGAGGAGAACATTGGCAGGAAAATCTCAGATATTCCATGCAGCAACATTTTTACTGATATGTCCCCTAGAGCAAGGGACATAAAGGAAAGAATAAACAAATGGGACCTCATCAAAATAAAAAGTTTCTGCATGGCTAAAGAAAACTATTAAAATAAAAAGAGAACCAACTGTGTGGGAAAACATATTTGCCAATGATACCTCAGACAATGGTTTAATCTCCAAAATATATAAAGAACTTACACAACTCCACTCTAAGAAGACAACCAACCCAATTAAAAAATGGGCAAAGGACTTGAATAGACACCTCCAAGGAGGACATACAAAGGGTCCAGAGACACATGAAAAGATGCTCAGTATCATTAGCTATCAGAGAGATGCAAATTAAAACCACAATGAGATACCACTTTATACCAGTCATAGTGGCCATCATAAACAAAGCAACAAATAAGTGTTGGAGAGGATGCAGAGAGAAGAGAACCCTAGTGCACTGTTGGTGGGATTGCAGACTGGTACAACCACTATGGAAAACAATATAGAATTTTCTCAGAAAACTAAAAATGGATCAGCCTTTTGACCCAGGAATTCCACTGCTAGGATTATATCCTAAGAACCCTGAAACACCTATTCAAAAGAACCTATGCACCACAATGTTCATAGCAGCACAATTTACAATAGCCAACTGCTGGAAGCAACTTAGGTGCCCATCAGTAAATGAATGGATCCGAAAACTATGGTACAGATACACAATGGAATTCTATATAGCAGAAAGATAGAAGGAACTCCTACCCTTTGTGGCAGCATGGATGGAACTGGAAAGCACTATGCTAAGCGAAATAAGACAGGCAGTAAAAAGACAAATACCTTATGATCTCACCTTTAACAGGAACCTAATCAATAAAACAAACAAGCAAAATATCAACAACACTGAAATAGAGAACAGACTGACAGTGACCAGATGGGAGAGGGGAGGGACTTTCAGGGGAAAAGGGGAAGGGTTTGTAGGAACAAGTATAAAGGACATGTGGACAAAAACGGGGCTGGGGGGGTTGGAAATGGGAAGGAGGTGGGGAGGGCTGGGGGCGTGGACTGCAATGGGAGCAAAAGTCAGAAAACTGTACTTGAACAACAATTTTTAAAAATAAAATAAATTTTAAAAATAATGTAGGCTCTGAAGCCAGTACCTGGGTTTTAAATCTAATGTTGCCATTTAAAGCTAAGTAACCCTGCACAAGTTATTTAACCTCCCTGTGCCTCTGTTTCCTCATCTATAATACAGATGATAGCACCTATTTTATATGATCTGTAAGGCTTAAAGAAGTCATTACACTTGCAGTACTGAGAATAGTGCATAGCACACAGTAACTGCTCAATTTTTATTTGTTCTTTATTGTTATTTTTATCCTGGCCAAGATATTTATTATAATTGTTGTTGTTATTATTGACATTGTACATGTTACCAAAATTCAATAAACCAGTTTTTCTTGTCTATAAAATAACAAAAAATGGTTCAAGGATTAAAGAGATACTGAATATAAAGCACCTAACAGACACTATATAAACATTAGCTGTCAACTCCCACCCAAATTTTGAAAAGGACAATGATATTGTATTTAAGATACTGAACATGAGTAAGCATTGCATACTCAGTAAAATTAGATACTCAGAAAAATTTTAGAATATATTATCAAGGAGATAGTATAATGACAATGTAGAGAAAAAAGAAATAACAATCAGAAGCTACTATAAGCTCATTAGGATTAATACATGACGAGTTAAACTTTTAATTTATTTCTACACAGGGTTTGTAGACCAGTAGAAAAAAAAGTGTACCTTGATTTCAGTAAGGCATTCAAATACTATTTTTATAATAATCTTATAGAATATAATAAAGAAATCTGGGATGAATCACATTAAAATTAAATGAATTTGCAGGAAAAACTTTGCTCCAAACCATTAATTAATGAGTAAGATACTAGTTTGCAAACAGGTTTTTCATGGCCCTATACTAGTTAACATATTTGAGTAAGTAGGCATTAATTTAAAATCTTAGATGTTGGTTAAGAAAGAAAAAAAGAAATGATGGCAAGTTCTATAGAAAAATCTTAACTGTTTTAGTTGATAAGGGCAAAAATCTAACCAGTGAAGGAGGAAAAAATAAAATACAATATATGATATAACATCATGCCATATTAATACAGTAGAAGTATGCCAAATTCAAAGGAAGTAAAAAATGAATAGAAGTCAGGAGACACAGGAAACAACCCTATCTTCACATCTGATTGTTATCTTTTATAAAAAATAAAAAGGGGTGACCAAGACAGTGGTATATATCATAAACTGTAATATAATGAAAATTAAACATTCAGCCTAGATAGTGATTGAGGGTTTGCACTTTCACATGCAGGAAAAGAACATATAAGAAAATAAAGGGTAGCCCTGGCTGGTGTGGCTCAGTGGATTGAGCACCGGACTGTGAAGCAAAGGGTCACTGGTTCAATTCCCAGTCAGGGCACATGCCTGGGCTGCAGGCCAGGTCCCCAGTAGGGGATACATAAGAGGCAACCACAGTGATGCTTCTCTCCCTCTCTTTCTCCCTCCCTTTCTCCTCTAAAAATAAATAAATAAAATCTTTTTTTAAAAGTAAAGGGTAGATATATTTTCCTAAGATGAAGAACTTTACAAGATTTAGAATTGCTAAACTGACTATTCTCTATTTGTCAGAGAACAGACTGACAAATAGTAACATTCCCATCAACAAAAGTTGAGGACAACCCATTAGGAATTTATAGATTGGGGGATTCATATTTCTGAAAGAAATTTGGTATTTCTTATATAACTGCTGTAGATTACTTCTAAGTTTATAAAAATTAACTCAAAGAAACTTTTGTTTTAAGAGAGAGGGGAAGGCAGAAAGAGAGGAAGAGAAACATTAATGGAGAGAGAAACATCAACCAGTTGCCTCTGGCACAGGGCCTGACCATCTGGCTCAACCCAAGCCAGCACCAGGAACACAACCAGACCTGGAATAAAACGGGCAACCCCACCCCTTTGTAGGACCCAACCAATGGAGCCAGTGGCCAGGGCAACTCAAGAAAACTTTTAAAACATTCTGTTTAAATTAACAAAAAAATTTTACTTATATTAGAAAAACAAAATAAGACGAAACTATCAATACAAAGAAAAACTCTAGAAACATACAGTACTTCTAAATCTTGGCCAATGCTTTACAGTTAATAGGCTTTATTAGTTACATAACAACAAAATCTACCACTGTGAATAAGTAGCAATAGTGATTTATTTTTCTACTTGTCAAAGTGATATTTACATTATAATGAAAATTTGTAGTATTTAATAATCCAAGAACACAACAGTAAACAGTGATACAATCTACATACAATGAATGTTAATAGCACCATCCATTTATAGAGTGCATTAAAATTCCTCAAACTGCTTCCCACCAGTTTGCCACCTACTCTGAAAATAATCCTGAGATAGACAAACTGTTGGTATTAGTTCCATTTTGCTGTCTTCCTGAGGTTCAGAGGGATAAATTACTTTCCTGAGATCACTCAAGTAAGACCAGAGTATGAATGTGGAGCATCTGACCCTTGGTCAGTACCCATACTTTAATATGAAATACTACATTTTCATTGCATAAACGTTAGAATGCATATAGGTAAATCATCTCCCTAATTAGACAATGTATTACTATATTGGGTTGGCCAAAAAGTTCATTTAGTTTTTTTGTAAGATGGCTCCAGTATGATTAGTTGTAGTTAACTTCCTTTGAAACAATTTTGTTAGACTGTATTGTGACAGCTGTTATATAAGTTTGTACTTTATAAAAAACTTCACAATTTAAAAAAATTGGTAAATTTTTGTGTAGCCATTTTAATACTAAACACGGAAGAAAATAAACGCCCTTGCTGGTGTGGCTCAGTGGATTGAGAGCCAGCCAACAAACCAAAACATTGCAGTTTGGCACACCTATGTTTCTCTTCCTCTCTTTCTCCCTCCCTACCCCATCTCTAAAAATAAATAAATAAAATCTTAAAAAACAAAAGAAAATATGAAGAGTGGTAAAAACGCAATTGAAAAACAAAAAAGATTTGTACAGTGTATGGAGAAGGTTCTGTGACATCAAATGTGTCCACAGTGGTTTGAAAAGTTTTATGCTGGAGATTTCTTGTTGGATGATGCTCTATGGTTGGTCAGGTAGACCAGTTCAAATTGACAGTGATCAAATCAAAACATTCTTGAGAACAATCAATGCTACCAGTATATCATGAGGGAAATAGCTGACATATTCAAATTGTACAAATCAATCAAATTATTGGTAAAAATGTGGGTTTTAAAATTTTATGGAGAAAACCATACAGACTTTTTGGCTACCCCAATATTTATAAGAAATTTTACCTTTCCTTTGACGTGAAAAAAAAATGTGAACGAAGAAAAAGTGAAGTAAAACAACTCAAGTAAAAGAAATTTCTTTTAGCCCTGGCTGGTGTAGCTCAATGGATTGAGTGCCAGCCTGCAAACCAAAGGATCACCAGACCAATTCCCAGTCAGGGTACATGCCTGGGCTATGGGCCGAGTCCTCAGTTGGGGCTCTGTGAGGCAATTGATCAATGCATCTCTCACACATCAGTGTTTCTGTCCCTCTCTTTCTCCCTCCCTTCCACTCTCTGTAAAAATAAATAAATAAAATCTTTCTTTTACAAGAAATTTCTTTTACTTCCCATAATATTATGCTAAGGGAAAAATCCCAGAAGGCTAAGTGGATCAGTTAGGTAGACTAAATGATTTCTTAAACAGTCATTAATTGAATGACATTACAATGAAATGAATTTGTAGGAAAAACTTTAATGAACAAGATACCAAATGTTAGTATTCGTAAAATAACACCTTATTCCCTTAAAGTGGGTTCAAACAATATTAGATTTCTCACCGAAACTTTAATAATTTAAGTACAATGTAAAACCATTACCTTAGGTGTGCTTCCTTTAATGAATTTTTTAATTGAAGATAACAAGCCAGTTTCATTCTTAGGTGGTTTTTCTCCTCCTGAAGGTAGGCTATCATCAACCTCTGAATATTTCCTTTTTGCTCTGGCAGTGCGCTGTGTTTGGATTTGATTTGATTGCTGAGAAGCCTTCCGTGTTCTCAGCCTCATCTTTTATGGGTGCCACATGTAAAACTATAAGATAAAAACAACAAGAGTTGTTCAAATTAATCTAGCTTACACATTTTTCCAGTTTACATAATATAAAAATCTCTTGGTTAAAAAAAAGTTTAGGTATCTAAGGCACTGAAATAAGAAACTAACTTTTAAGTGAAAGGCATTGTGCTTTCAACTTTATACATTATCCCAAATAATTTTCTCAGCTTCTGAAATATTATATCCCAATGATTGAACACCAAAGTGTGCATGCTTTTTCCACAGCACTATGCTGCCTCCAGCCATGCCAACACTATCATTCATTTAACCATTCATTCAACAAGTATTTATTGAGCATTTACCACATTCAATGCACCAGGCTAAAAAGTTACCTAGTAAATAGTAAATAAGATAGGGAAAGTTTTTGCCCTCTAGAACTCAAATTGTAGTGGGAACAAAAATCCACACTCAAGCCCTGCATTGCTCAATGGCTGAGTGTCCTCCAGCAAAGCCAAATGATGCTAGTTTGATTCCTGGTCCTGGCACATGCTTGGGTTGCAGGCCTGGTCCCCCCCTGGGGCGTGTGCAAGAGGCAGTCAATCAATGTTTCTCTCTCTCTTTCTCCCTACCTTTCCCTCTCTCTAAAATAATAAAATCATTTTTTAAAAAAACCTCATTCAATAAATATATTCCACAGGCACAATTCTAATAATCAACAATCATACAAGCATAACAAGAAGTTGAATTATTTTGTAGGATTCAATCGTACCATACTTAATGGTACCTTAAAAAACTGAATTCCTATCAGAAAGAAAATATGAAGCAATCTACTTGAACTTTCCCATTCTATAGATGAGAAAAATTAACAGCTGGCAAAAGTGTCCCAAGACTTAGAAGTTAAGAATCTACCCTGAATTAAACTAAGGGGGATAGAAATGGGAGGGAGGTGGGGAGCACTGGAGGGTGGGGGGTGGGCTAGGATGGGAGTAAAAAACAGAAAACTGTACTTAAACAATTAAATAAATTTTAAAAAAAGAATATATCCTGAATTAGAATCTGTAAAACAGAATACAAAATGATTAAACTAGAAATAAAGAGATGGGAATTCTCTTACATGGATGATTATGCTTTAGTATAGGAAAGAAATGTAGTAGTAGAAAATTTGGGTCAAAGTAATAAAACAAAATCCCATGATTAACACTTATATTTTCCTGAATATTGTATATAATCTTTAGAACTAGTCATGTTTTTTGGTTACTTTTTTTTTCATTTTGCAACTATCTGAAACAAAATTTTTTAAAAGATTTTATTTATTTATTTATTTGAGAGAAAGGGGATGGGAGGGAGAATGAGAGAGAGAAAGAGGGAGAAACATCGATGTGAGAAAGGAACATTGGTTGGCTGCCTCCTGCACAAGCCCCAACTGGGTATCAGGCCTGCAACGTAGGCATATGCCCTGACCGGGAATCAAACCAGTGAATTACTGCTTTGTGGGATGATGCTCAACCAACTTGAGCCATGCCAGCCAGGGCTGAAATAAATATTTTAATTAATGTAGCATCATGTCTCTGTAGAAACCCCAACAGCTAGCTAGAGTCATTTTTCAAGTTCTTCCGGAGAACATGACACCATTTTAGCTGATACAAATAAAAATAATTTGCAGTGCGAAGAACATGGAATGATAGTTATAGTATCTGTTTTCTGCCAACTAGCTCTGTAGCCTTGGCCTTCATGTAAAATGACCAGTTTGGGCTGGATCAGTAGTTCTCCAACTTTTGTGTCCCTCCAGGTAGATAAAAATTTTCTGGCCCAGCCTAACAGATTTTAATTCAGGAGGCCTGGGGAGGGCCCCAGAATCTGCATTTTCCCAAAAGCACACCAGATGACTTACAAGCAGATGGCCTGTAGACTTTTAGCAAACTGGGCAGGATGTTCATTTATTATGTTAATTTTTCACAAACTTTTACTGAGCATGGACTTTGCCATGTATTCTAGAGTATGGGGATACAGCCATGAACACAACAAATCAACCTCTGCTCTGCTGGAGCTTCATGCAATAGCTGTATATGCATGTGTTTGTTGTGATGGGAGACACAGACAAAAAACCCACAACAGATATATCTGTAATGTCAGATGGTGCTAAGTGCTAAAGGGAAAACTCGAGGGAGGATGGGGTATAAAGAGTGCTAAGCAGGATGGAGGTGGTAATTGGGGTTGTAATCAGGTAAGACGCGTGGAGATGGTAACATGTGAGGAGAGACTGAGTGAGCATGAAGCTATATGGGAGAAGAGAGAGAGTACAAAAGACTCTGAGGAGGAGGCCTGCCAAGCATGCTGGAGGATGGGCAACCAGTGGAGTGAAGGGGGGAGAATAATAGGAAACATGAGGAAGACCTGATTACACAGTGCTTTGTAGGTCACTTTATGGTATTAGGTTTTACTCTGAGCACAGTTAGAAGCCTATGGAGGACTTTAAATGGAGAAAAATTTGTTGTACTCTTTAAAACAGGGTTGTCAAACTCATTTTCACTGGGGGCCACATCAGCCTCATGGTTGCCTTCAAAGGGCCAAATGTAATTTTAGGACTATATATAAATATGACTACTCCTTGAGAGTTAAGCAAGAGCTCAGCACCGGGTAGAAACAAGGGCTGGATTCGACCAGCAGGCCTTGTGTTTGCCACCTGTGCTTTAAAAGAGTCTCTTCACAAAGAGTGGAAACAGGTGTGTGCTAAGTGCTTTGTATGCGTTAGCTACTTTAATTCTTACAACAAAGAGATTTAGTATTCTATTACCTATTGGCAGTCTGAATAGGTGAAAAATTTTTCAAAAATTATTTTAAAAAGGTGTGAATTCTAATCTTATCTGAATCATAGCTAAGCAATAGTCACAACTGTGTTTTTTCAACTGTATAAAGAACACATTCATCTTAACATCTTGAGGCTCAAAATGAAAAAGGAATTAAAAAAGACTACAAAGTATGGAGAACAGTAAAACTACTCAACAGTGAATGCATTCACAGAAATTCTAAGCACTCTAAACTCCTAAATGTGTAGAAAATCCTGGCAAAGGTTAGTGTCTTCGGTGAGCAATTAGGAGGCTTAACAAGTTGTGTTTTTACTAGTCCAACGTAATGGTTACAGAATAAAGTTAGAAACCTTTAAAAAATATATAAAAACTCTACAGTCAGACCTCGGTAATCATCAGTTTCAGAACTCATCAAGCCCCATACGCATTGCATTTTGACGACAAAAAATGTTTCAGCACTGGGCACTTGTTCGGGACTCATCACATTTGCTAAACTTGTTATGGGTCACCACACCGCCCTGCAAGAAAAAATGCTTCAACATTTAGTACTCATTGATTTCAGCACTTGTGAGTTCTGGAACAAATTAATGACAAGTACCGAGGTACTTGGTACTACACTATTCTGCACCTACTTCAAAAACAACAAAGACAAAGACAAAAACCCAAACTCGAGGGATTCACCACATATCCCAAAATATCTTTCCAAATAATTATTTTTCCCCATTACCAGTGGTCATCAGTTTTAAGTTGCTATCACCAAGTGAAATAAATACTGCCTTTTCTCCTAAGGAGTCAATGTTAACTTCTAAATGGAGTTACTTATTACTCAAGGCATGTTTTATTTACTTAGTAACCCTATTTATAGGGCATAAATATGTCTTAATCCCTTTGTCTTAAGCTCAGCAGTCCTTAAAAAAGGAAAATTTGCCCTGGCTGGTGTGGCTCAGTGCTTCAGTACCAGCCTGCAAATCAAAGGGTTGCCACCTTTCCCTCTCTAAAAAATAAATAAATAAAATCTTTAAAAAACAAAAAGGAAAATTCCCATGTAGCAAATGCATAGGGGAATTTTCAAAAAGAAAGTTACTTTTAATCAACTTCTCTAAATATTACTTAAGGGTAAACCTATCTTAGACCTCAAATCACTGAATGATTCTGGAAATTATAAAATTTTATGAAACAACATACTGATGGTAAAGTAGGTCTCAAAAAACTGAAGACATATAGGTAGTCCAGTTTTATGAGGTTCAGTTCATGAAAATTTGATTACTTATTGGTCACCTGCTACCGGAATGATCTCTGCTCATGAGAATAAAAAAATCTAATAGATAAATATATAGACATAGCATGGAGAGAGTAAAGAAGGTTCTGAGAAAACTTGAGAAAAAATCCTCTCAACTCAAAAATAATCAGTGGGTATTCACTTGAAAGCAAGACATGGACATTTAAAGAAGAAAGATGGAACACAGAGAGTTTGTGTCCAGTCCAATGGTGAATTGTAAGAGGTGTCCTTTTAGGTCTGAAAGGGCTACAGCAGTCAGGCCTTTGTGAGTTTTCAAAACTGACCACTCCTGCAACAGATAAAGAAAACACTACTTCTCAATCTCACATGGAAGGCTTATCAAGACAGATCCTATGATGAGCTGCAAAACAGTCTTGTTAAGTTTCAAGACTAAAATCTTACCAAGTACATTCTCTGACCACATATTAAATAAAAAACAACAACAAAAACACTTAAAACTACCAAATATGTACTTGGAAATTTAAAAATGTATATATAAATAAATGAGTTTAGAAAATTACAATACAAAATATTTCAACCAAAAAATAACAAAAACAGAGCACAGCAAAATTTGGGGGATATAAGAAGCAGCACTTAGAGGAAAATTATAGACATATGCATCCAACCATAGACTCCCAATATATGACATAAATATATGAAGTAAAAACTGTCAAATTAAAGTGAAAAAAAAAAGCAATTCAACAATTATAGTTGGAGACTTCCCACTTTTAAACAAAGATTTTATTTATTTATTTTTAGAGAGAGGGGGATGGAGAAGAGGAGGGAGAAAAACATCAATGTGTGCTTGCCTCTCTGTGTGCCCCCTACTGGGAACCTGGCCAACAACCCAGGCATATGCCTTGCCAGGGAACTGAACCAGCGACCCTTTGGTTTGCAGTCTAGCACTCAATCTACCAAGTCACACCAGCCAGGGAAATACCCCACTTTCAATAATGGATAGAACACAAGACTATACTTCCAAGGATCATTTCTATAGTTTGTTAATAATGGATAGAACAACTAAACAAAAGATCAACAAGGAAATAGAATACCTGAACAATTCTCTAGGCCTAAGACGAATATACATAATCCACTAAATAACAGCAGCATAGATATTCTCAACTTACATATGAAACATTCTCCAGGAGAGACTACATGCTAGGACACAAACCAAGTCTCAATAAATTTAAAAGTACTGAAACCTTATAAGTATATTGTCTCCATGGTTTCATACAAATATAGTGTCTCTAACTACACTGTAATGAAATTAGAAATCACAAAGAAATCTGAGAAATTAACAAATATGCAGAAATTAAACAACAAAGTCCTAAATAACTACTATGTCAAAGGAGAAATCACAGAATTAGAAAATACTTCAAGATGAATGAAAACAAAAACACATCATACCAAAACCTTTGTGATGCCCTGAAAGCAGTGCTCAGAGCAATTTAATAGTCTAAATCCTTATGTTTAAAAAAACCCAAACCCTCAAACCAGTAACAAAACCTTCAACTTTAAGAAACTAAAAAGAGAAAAGCAAATGGAATCTAAACCAAGCAGAGGGAGAAAATAAAAGCAGAAATAAACCAAACAGATAATTTAAGAGAAAAATAACACAGAAAAATCAATAAAGCCAAAAATTCTGGTTCTTTGGGGGAAAAAAATCAACAAAACTGACAAAACTTTTGACCAAGAAAAAAAAAAAAAGACTCAAACTGAAAAAAGGGACATTAATATCAACTTACAGAAGTAAAAAAGATTTTAAGGAACATTATGGACAACTGTATACCAACAAATTAGATAATCTAGATGAAATGGACAAATTGCTAGAAAGACACTACTAAACTGAACTCAAGAAAAAACAGAAAATCTGAAAGGCTCATAGCCAAGTAAAAACTGGATTAGTAATTAACAACAAACAAACAAACAAACAAACAAACAAACAAACAAAGTTCCCTGGCCAGCATGACTCACTTTGTTGGGCATGGTACTGCAAAATTAAAGGTCCCCAGTTGATTCCTGATCAGGGCTCATGCCTGGGTTGCAGGCCTGGACGGTGGCTGGGAATGTGTGAGAGCCAACTAATTTATGTTTGATTGATGTTTCTCACATCAATGTTTCTCTCTCTTCTCCTCCCTCTAAATAAATCTTTAAAAAGGGGAAAAAAACCACAACCTGTCCACTATAAAAAGCCCAGGACCACATGGCTTCACTAGCAAGTTTCATCAAATGTTTAAAAAATTAATACAAATCCTTCCCAAAAATCTTACAAAAAACTTAAAAACTCATTACCCTGATACCTAAGTTAGACATAAACACTACCAGAAAAACAAACAAACAAAAAACCCTACATGTTAATTATGCCTTAGGAACACAGATGCAATAACCTCAACAAAATACTAGCAAACCAAATGCAGCTTCATAGAAGGATTATAGACCATGACCAAGTGGGATTTATCCCAGGAAAGCAAGGGTGATTTCAAATAGAAAAATCGGTTAATATAATCAAGGGAAAAATCCATTTCAATTGATGCATAAAAAGCATTCTGACCAGCTCTGACTAGTGTAGCTCAGTGGATTGAGTGCAGGCCTATGAACCAAAGGATCATGGTTCAACTCCCAGTCAGGGCACATGCCTGGGTTGCAGGCCAGGTCCCAGCGGGAGATGCAAGAGAGGCAACCCCACACTGATGTTTCTCTCCCTCTCTCCTTCCTTTCCTTTCCCCTCTAAAGATAAATAAATAAAACCAAAAAAAAAAAAAAAAACTGACCAAACCCAACAACCTTTAATAATAAAAACACCCAAGAAACCAGAAATAGAATGGAACTTCAACCTGAAAAAAGGCATCTACAAAAACATCCACAGCTAACATCATATTTTACAGTGAAAACTAAATGCTTTACTCCTGAGATAAAAAATAAGACAAGATGTCCACTCTCACTTCTACCCAACATTTTACTTTAAGTTCTAGCCATGCAATTGGGCTAAATAAATAAATATATAGGTAAAATGAAAGGAATCCATGTTAGAAAGGAAAAAGTAAAACTATGTCTTTGCAGATGACATGATCCTAAAGAATAACTATAAAAGCAAAAATTGGATAAACTTTATGAAAAAGTTATTTGTTCACCAAAAGATACAAATAAGAAATCAAAAGTCAAGCAACAAATTGGGATAATATTCAGAAAATATATATCTCACAAAGCACATGTATATAGAATATATAAAGAAATCCTAAACACAAAAAGAAAAACCAGCCAATAGAAAAATAAAGCAAAAAATGAGGACACTTTATAAAAACTACATGATTGGACACAAGTATATGAAATGACACTCAATATTATCATTAAGAAGTACAAGTTAGAAATCCCAACAGCATACTAATTCCCATCTACCTGAATAATAAAAACTGCAAAGACTGACAACAAATGGCAGCAAAGATGTGGAACTACAAGAACTCTCATAATCTGATAGATACGTAAGACTTTTGTTAAAAGTTTAGCAATTTCTAATAAACTAGACTTTTGGCCCAGTAAGTTCACTTCTAAATTTTTATCCAATAGAAATGTGAACATGTCCACAACATACTTTTATAAAACTGTTCCTGACAGCATTATTTACAATAGCCCAAAACTGGAAAAGAAAAACAAAAATGCTCAGCAACAGAAAGATGAATGTTATTTTCATAGAGTAATAATAATCAGAAACAGAAAGCAACAATTACTAGTATCAACAACATGAGACTTCCAGCCAAGATGGAGGCGTAGGTAGATACACTTTGTTTCCTCACAAAACCAAAAGACGACCAATTTAAAAACAAAACCCCCAAAACAACCATAACTGCCAGAAAATCAAACTGTATTAAGTCCCACAACCAAGGAATTGAAGAAACATTTACCCAGACTGGTAGGAGGGGCAGACAGGGGCAGCCAAGCAAGAGGAACAGGAAGGCCCAACATTTGCTAGTAGACAAATTGGGAGGAAAAACAGAAGGGTGAGACAAACCATGCAACCCAGGGCTCCAACACTGAAAAATAAAGCTTCAAAACCTCTGGCTGTAAAAACCTGTGGAACTTACAGTAGTTGAAAGAAACTCCCAGTTTTACAGGAGAGTCCACTGCAAGAACCCATGAAGTTCTAGAATGTACACAAACCCATCAACCCAGGAATCAGTACCTGAAGGGCCTAATGCCCTTGTGGGTGGTGGTGGAAGTAACTGAAAGTGGGGTGAGAACCTAGCAAGTGGCATTGTTCCTCTTGGGATCCCTCACCAACACACAGCCCCACAACGCAACCCAGGTGTGTTGCCCTGCCCTGGTGAATACTTAAGGCTCTGCCCCTTACAATGTAACAGGTACACCGAGACAAAGAAATATGACCAAAGGAAAACAGATCAAAACTCCGGAAAAGGAACTAAGCAATGAGGAGATAGCCAATCTATCTGATAAAGAGTTCAAAACACTTGTAATCAGGCCCTAGCTGGTTTAGCTCAGTGGATTGAGTGAGGGCCTGTGAACCAAAGGATTGCGGTTCGATTCCCAGTCAGGACACAGGTTGTGCAAAATGCAAAATGAAGAAATGAAGGCTATACAAAGTGAAATAAAGAAAAACAGACAGGGAACCAACAGTGAAGGGAATGAAACTGAAACTCAAACCAACAGTTTGGGACAGAAGGAAGAAATAAACATTCCACCAGAACAGAAGGAAGAAATAAGCTTTCAAAAAAATGGTCCTGGCTGGTGGTGTTCCTCAGTGGTTAAGTGCTGGCCTGCGAATCAAAGGGTTGCTGGTCCCTGTCAGGGCACAGCCTGGGTTGCAGGCCAGGTCCCCAGTAGGGGGCACATGAGTGGCAACCACACATTGATGTTTCTCTCCCTCTCTTTTACCCTCCATTTCCCTCTCTTATTTTTAGAGAAATAAATAAAATCTTACCAAAAAAATGAGGTGAGCCTTAGGAGCCTCTGGGAAAACTTTAAATGTTCCAACACCCAAATCATAGAGGTGCCAGAAGGAGAAGAGGAAGAGCAAGAAATTGAAAACTTATTTGAAAACATAATGAAGGAAAAACCTCCCAATTTGGTGAAGGAAATAGACTTCCAAGAAGTCCAGGAAGTTCAGAGAGTCCCAAAGAAGTTGGACCCAAGGAAGCACACACCAAGGCACATTATAATTAAATTACCCAAAATTAAAGATAAGAAGAGAATCTAAAAAGTGGCAAGAGAGAAAAGGAGACAGTTACCCACAAAGGACTTCCCATAACACTATCAACTGATGTGTCAAAAGAAACTTTGAGGCAAGAAGAGACTGGCAAGAAATATTCAAAGACATGAAAGGCAAGGGCCAACATTCAAGATTACTCTATCCAGCAAAGCTATCAGTTAGAATGGTAATGAAAATTCCGTTCAGATAAAGTGCTTCCAAGGTAGGGTCAAGTTAATGGAGTCTATCATCACCAAGCCCTTATATGAAATGTTAAAGGGACTTACCTAAGAAAAAGAAGATCAAAACTATCAACTAAAATGACAACAAATTCACAACTATCAACAACTGAACCTAAAAACAAACAAACAAACAAAAAAAACCCTAAGCAAACAACTAGGACAGGAACAGAATCACAGAAATGGAGATCACATGGAGGGTTATCAGTGAGGAGAGGGAGGAAGAAGAATGGGGGAAAAGGAGCATAGTTGCTAGGTACAATATAGAGAGCAGGCGGTTAAGAATAATATAGAAAATGAGGACGCCAAAGAACGCATATTTATGACCCATGGACATGAACTAACGTGGAGAGGGATGTTGGAGGGAGGGTGAGTGCAGGGTGGAGAGGGATAAAAGAGAAGAAAAAAATGGGATAACTGTAATAGCAAAATTAATAAATATACTTAACAAAAAGTTAAAAAATAAGTGAAACAACAAATTAAAAAATAAGTAAGTGAAACAACAGAACAACGTTAAAGATTCTCACACACGTTATGCCGAGCAATGGCAAACACAAGAGTACCTGGTTTGATGACACCACTGAATAAAACTCATGGGGCAAAAATAATCTTAAAGAGAAAAATATCAGAATAGAAGTTGCCTTGGGAAAGGAAATGTCCTGCACTGTGACAGAAGTGTGGACTGATCTGTCAAAACTTACAGCCCAAATCAACGTGTTTCAAAGTACAGAAGTATGCAAATTTTACTCAAATAAATGCCTGTAAAAAGTTCTTAGCAATAATAACCACCAACTAGGCAGGAGGAAGTTGGGAGTGAGTAGGGTATAGATTCAACAACAAAACAAAAGTCTACTACTGAAACTGAGTGGTGGTTATATGGGGATTAATAATACCATTCTGTTAATTTTGTACATATAATTGGTATTTTCCATTATAAAATAACAACAAAAACCAACCCAGACTACCAAAGCTACTGACAACGTTCATCACTTGGCAAGAAACTGCTGAATATCAAGTAAAAATAAAGTAGGATAGGATCAAATAAGAAAAGAGAATGTCTAGAAAAAGTTGGGAAGAGGAACACAAACTAAGCAGTCTCAGAAAGCAATTCTCCGTATTTTTAAACATGGTAAGAAAACTACAGAAATTTCTATATAAGTAAGAAAAAATATCTTGAACCAAACCTCCTTCCAAAAATTGAGGAAAGCAAGTTTCACATTACAAAGTAATACAACCCTGATCAGTGTGGCTCAGTTGGTTGGGCATTGTCCCTTAAAGCAAAAAGATTGTGGGTTCCATTCCTGGTCAGGGCACATGCCTGGGTTATGAACTAGGTCCTTGGTTTAAGGTCAGCCAATTGATGTTTTGCTTGTACATCGATGTTTCTCTCCTTCTCTTTCTCCTTCCCTTCCCCTCTCGCTAAAAATAAATATATAAAATTTAAAAAAATAATAAATGTGACAGAAGAATGAGGACAGCACAGCAAAAAAAAAAAAAAAAGTCATATATAAGGCTTCAGTAATGAAATGGATAGTGAAAGTGCTGGAATTGCTATTTTGAGACTGTTGTGAGAGAAATCTAATTAATACTTAGATTTCCAACCCAAGTCTGTCATCTACTGAGTCCTTGGGAAACAACACACAGTATGGATCAAGACAGAGAGGTTAAAATCCCTGAAATTCTGAATATGGCCAAGTTAAGAGGGCCATATCCTGTCCCCCAAAAGCAACTATACAACTGGACAAAATGACAAAAACTATTTCAGTACCATGGAAATCAACCAGAGGCATATAACAATTTGAGAATGCTTATAAAACTGTTTAACGTGGGGTAAGAACATTCAAAGTTTGTTCTATTCTCATCTGGGGTTGCTTCTGTCTCCTATCCTCCCACCTGAAAGTGCAGATGATTTGGCAAGCTGAGAGGACTGGCAGCACTGAAGTCACCATAAAGAGATATTCACATGATTTAGAGCAGCTGGACAATGACTACACTCAGTGGTATCATCAGTGTAAGTTATAATGTTGGTATAAGTGATAATATCTGTGGCAGGTGAAAAGCTGCAGGGTTTGTTGGGACAACTATATTGCTGGCTGAGGCAGCACACATGCACAGCAAGACTAAGGCCCAAGTTATCTATATACTCCTGGCCAACCCTGTGGCTGCACATATGAACAGAGCAGATATGAATGGGCTAGTGGAAAATAAAAGCTGAGATAGACATGGGAAAGGCCTGAACGTTGAATGTGTACCCCGCAAAGATTCACAGGCAGAGGAAGAAGTCTTACTGTGCAAGATATTTGGGCACAATGTGCATTCAATTATTAGCTGAACCACAAAACTACAGATACAAAGATGTGCCCTGGTATGCTAAGCTTAAAATAATGATTTTTTTTTAAGTGGCTGCATAATGCAGGGAGACAGATTGCTGAGATTTTTGTCTGTGGAAGTTAGTAAACAACCTTCAAAGGGAAAAAATTCTGAATCCAGAGTGGCTAAAATATATTATCTAAAATGATCAGTCTTTCAACAAAAAATTATGAGACATGCAAAAAAACCAGGAAAATATGACCCAAACTCGGGGGGGGGGGCTGTGGAGCTGTAGTGAGTATGTATTATGTACCAGGCTTACAACAACTCAAAAAGTACCATAAGTAAGTGTTCAATCTATATCAGACGAAATTCACTTTGATCTCTTACAAGTTTGAGAAATTTGTATTTCTAGTGGCTATATCTAGCTTTTTCTGATCTAAATTTTAAAAGCACAGAAGTATAGGGGAAAAGTTCACATAATTCCTTAATTCAGAAATGACTGAAATTAGGGTGTATACTCTATTTAAATATGTATAAACATTTTAATAGTTAAAATTATACTACATGCAGAATGGAAATATGTTTTCCCCCCTTTATACTATAAACTCTGTACCAATGTTCTTTTAAAAATCTGAAAACATAATTTTTAATGGCTACTTAATATTCTAATATACAGATAAATGTGCTATAATTTATGCAATTACTGCCTGTTGAAAATTAAATTGTTTATAATTACTATTGCCTCAAGTGTAATTACTCTGAACAAAAATTTCAGTCCATATTTGATTATTAAGATAGTTTCCTAGAGGTGAATTTATTAAGTCAAAGATTATTAATTAACATTTGGTAGCACCTCTTGAAATACTAACAAACTGCTATTTAGAAAGATGGTTTCACCAGAATACAAAGGGTGCCTATATAGAAGTTCATGCACATCAGAATATATTTTTAATTTTTAAATTGGTTGCTAACTGAAAGTGAAAATTATTTTAAGTTGTAGTCATAATTAGAACTAAATGCTTTAATTATATTCATAGGCTACCTGTATTTCCCATTTTAAGTGCCTGTGCATGCTTTTTTCTAAAAATCTACAACACTACAGTTGAAAAAGATTTTAGTGTAACGTTCCCAACCAAAGCAGAAACCTCTCAGGTTTCTGTCAAACCCTGACAGGCGTGGCTCAAGCAAAAGGTAATGAGTTCCATTCCTGATCAGGGCACATGCCTGGGATGCAGTTCCAATTCCATTCCCACTTAGGAGAGGTAACCAATCGATGTTTCTCACATTGACGTTTCACTCTCTTTCTTCTCCTCTCTAAAAAATAAATAAGTAAAGTATTTTTAAAAAAAGAAAGAAAATAGAAATCTCCCAGGTAGCATTTGTCTAACCTAATGATCTTTAATCATTCCGACAGATTGCCTACATTCTGCTTAAATGATTAAAGAGACATTAAACTCACTACCTTATACTCCAAATATTATTAAATGTTAAATAAGTTCTAACAAAAATATCTTTCAAACAAAACTGAATAAAACTTGCAAATATGTACTGCCAATTCCCTTACTCAATACCAAAGAATCTCTAAGAAGAATTTAACTCCAGCCATTTGGTTAACCATAATTTTCCTCATTTTTAAACCCAAAGTTTAAAAAATTTTTCATTTTAACACTCCAAAACATTATTAGTTTGCCGCTTTGGCTCGATTTACAGATGTTTAGATACCTGCATTAATTCTGCTTCAACTCCCCAAAATAACAAGACTATATTAAATACTTTAAACATAATGTACATTTCCAAAGATTTCAATAAATATTTGCTAAATTTAATCTCTTGGCATTTCCTGTAAATTACTAAAGTCTTAAAATAAAGGCTTACATATCTGTTTACCTGAACACTGAAACACAATCTAACCAAGTATACTACCAAAGAACTGTGTAAAAAGTATTGTTAACTTCAGAAAACCAATTCTCAACCTATTCTTTTAAAAAATAAGGTACCTGAGACTTCCACCAAGATGGAGGCATAGGTGGAGACGCCATGCTTTCTCACACAACCAAGTTTAGAGACAACAAAATATTAGCAACAGAAAACACAGCCAGAGCACAGAAAGCTGAACTTTTTGGAAGTCCGATAATGAATTCTTCAGCCTGACTGGTAAAAGGGGTGAAACCAGTAGCTGGCGGAGCGGGGTTGCACAGGAAAAGTCGGTCAGACGCACTCAGGTGCTCGGATCCCAGGCGTGGGGTTGCAAAGGGCCCACCCAGTGAGCGACTTAGTGAGCTCAACCCAGTGAGCGACCAGCGGATCCAGCAAGGGTGAAGGGCGGCGGTTTGACTGTGCTGATGCATTCCTGCGCAGATAGACCAGCGAGGGAGTGGGCAGTGAGACAGGCCCAAGCGAGTCCCAGCGATGGGAGGCAGCAGAGATGGCCGCCATTTCCCCACTCTGACCCCGCCACCACATACAGCGTCACAACCCAGAGACCTGAGAGACCCTACCCTGGTGAACACCTCAGGCTTCCCTCCACACCTAGCAGCGGGAAGCAGGAGAGGGGGACGCCATTTCCCCACTCTGACCCCCCCCCACATATAGCATCACAACCCAGCGACTCCACCCCTAAGGCTCTGCTCCTCATACTTAATGGGCGTGAACAGACCAAAAATGGCTCAAGAAGATCTCAAAGCCCCAGAGCCCATAACTCTAAGCAACCAAAAATTAGCCAAACTTTCAGATGCACAGTTCAAAACACTGGTGATCAGGATGCTCACAGAACTGGTTGATTTTACTCACAAATTAGAGGAACATATGAAGGCTAAACTAATTGAAATGAAGGGAAATGCACAGGAAACCAATAGTAATGGAAAGGAAACTGGGACTCAAATCAAAGGAGTGGACCAGAAGAAGGAAAAAAATGGCCAACCAGAAAAGAATGAAGAAACAAGAATTCAAAAAAATGAGGAGAGACTTAGAAACCTCCAGGACATCTTTAAACACTCTAACATCCGAATTATAGGGGTACCAGAAGGGGGAAAGGAACAGCCACCAGTGGAAAACTTATTTGAACAAATAATGAAGGAGAACTTCCCCAATCTGGCAAAGGCAATAGACTTCCAGGAAATCCAGGAAGCTCAGAGAGTCCCAAAGAAGTTGGACCCAAGAAGAAACACACCAAGGCACATCATCATTACATTAGCCAAGATTAAAATGAAGGAGAGAATCCTAGAAGCAGCAAGAGCTAAGGGAATAGTCAGCTACAAAGGAGTCCCCATCAGACTGTCAGCGGATTTCTCAAAAGACACCTTGCAGGCAAGAAGGGGCTGGAAAGAGGTATTCCAAGTCATGAAATCCAAAGACCTACATCCAAGATTGCTCTATCCAGCAAAGCTTTCATTTAGAATAGAAGGACAGATAAAGTTCTTCTCAGATAAGATCAAATTCAAGGAGTTCATCATCACCAAGCCTTATTATATGAAATGTTAAAGGGACTTACCTAAGAAAAAGAAGATAAAAAAGATGAATAGTGAAAGGACAGCAAATGCACAGTTATTAACAACCATATCTAAAACTAAAGCAAGCTAAAAGGACAGCTAGATCAGGAGCAGAACCACTGAAATGAAGATCTCATGGAGGGTTAGCAACAGGGGAGTGGGAGGAGGAGAAGGGGGGAGAAGGTACAGAAAATAAGCATAGACGGTAAGTAGAAAATAGATAGGGGGAGGGCAAGAATAGTATGGGAAATATAGAATCCAAAGAACTTGAGACACATGGTCATAAACTAAAGGGGGGTAATGGTAGGGGTGGAGGGGTGCAGGGTGAAGGGGAATGAAGGGGGGGAATAGAACAAATGTAATGGCATAATCAATAAAATAAAATAAAAATAAAAAAGGTACCTGATTTAACTAAACTGATCTGAACACAGAAAAGTTTAAGTGATATATAACCAACAGCTGTTCTTTGTTAACAGCTATGTGCAAGGGAGGCACTATCCTAAGTGCTTTCACAGATGGTACCTGGCTTGTGATGGTTCAACTTAAATTTTGTGACTTTATGATGGTGCAAAAGTGATATGCATTCAGTAGAAACTGTACTGCAAATATTACATTTTTCACTGTTTGCTGGGCTAACAACATGCAACAGCAGTGAGCCATAGCTCCCAATCAACCAAATGATCACAAGGGTAAACAACTGATACACTTACAGCCATTCTATACCCATACAATCATTGTTTTTCACTTTCAAATACAGTATCCAGTAAGTTACAAAATATTCAACACTTTATTATACAGTAGGCTTTGTGGTACATAATTTTTCCCAACTGTACGCTATTGTTAAGGTAGATTGGTTGTAAATGCTTTGTCACATGACGATATTTTCAATCATGATGGGTTTATTGAAACATAACTCCACTGTAAGTCAAGGAAGATCAGTAACAAATTATTTCACTTAATATTTCAACAAAATAGAGTAATAGCCATTATTTCCATTTTAAGACTGAGAAAAATGAAGTGGAGAAGATGGCAGAAATGTTTTAAGCAATAATTTCTGGATGCCATCAATAAAAATAATCATCGATGTAAAAACAGTGTACTAATCACCAACAAAATACCTTAGCTACTTAAAAGTTACCAAAAATTCAAATTTTCCTCTAAGGCTTTTTTTTTTTTTTTTTTACTTCTATGCTTTTTTTAAACAGTCATTCACAATGGGTGATTTTCCTGAGGAAAAACAGGGTCAACTGGCAAACAGCTGTATTTACAAACTGGCAGTGGGAGCTCAAAAATCAAACTTCTCGTAGAAAAAAATCTTACAAATGGAAATTAGAGTTCCAGAGCAGCTCCTCTGGCATATTTTTACCTATAATATAACTAAAAAGAAAAATCTAGAACCTAAGCCATTATACAAACAATGTAAAACACTATATTCCATACCTCCAGGCCTATCTGTATCCATACTAAAATTGCAGAACTTTAATTCTGAGGAAAACTGTATATCCAATGCAAAAAAAAAAAAAAAGAAAAACCCAAACAATAACAAAAGCAAACCCATCACATACACAAACAAAAACCATGAAGTTGGATTCTTATCTTACACCATATACAAAAATTGACTCAAAATGGACCAAAGACCAAAAAAGCTAAAACAATAGAATTCTTAGAAGAAAAGATAAGGGGAAAGCTCTTGACACTGGATTTGGCAGTGAGTTTTTTGGATATGACACCAAAAGCACAGGTAACAAAAGAAAAGAAATAAATTTGACTACATCAAAATTAAAACTTTTGCACATCAAAGGACACACTATTGACAAAGTAAAAAGGCATCCAATGAAATGGGAGAAAAATATGTGCAAATCATATATCTCATAAAGGATTAATATCCTGAATATATTTTTAAAAACTTCTACAACTCAAAAACTTGGATCAAAAATGGGCAAAAGACTGAATCAGAATCAAAAACTCAAATCAAAAAAGGGCAAGACTTGAACGGACATTTCTCCAAAGAAGACATACAAACAATCAATCAGCACATGCAAAAAAAAATGCTCAACCTCACTAACCACTAGGGAAAATGCAAATCAAAACCAAATTGGAATCCTTAGGCATTGCTAATGGGAAGACAAAATGATGCAGTCACTGTGGGAAATACTATAGCAGTTCCTCCAAAAAATTAAACAGAGCCCTGATCATATGGCTCAGTTGGTTGGGCAAGGTCCCAACAAAGCAAAAGGTCTCTGGTTGGATTCCTGGTTAGGGCACATGCCTGGGTTGCAGGTTGGGTTCCTGGTCAGGGTGTGTGTGAAAGGCAATCAATTGATGTTTCTCTCTTTCTCTTTCTTCCTCCCTCCCCCTCTCTCCAGATATAAATAAAAACCTTTAAATTAAAAAAAAAAAAAAGGCAAACACAGAATTACCATATGATCTGGCAATTCTACTATGTATATACTCCAAAGAACTGAAAGCAGGGACTCAAACATATTTTATGTAGCCATATTCACAGTTGCCAAAACGCAGAACAAAGTGTCTATCAATGTATAAAATGGAGAAACAAAACATAGTATATACATTACATAAGATGAAATACTATTCAGCCTCAAAAAGAAAATTCTGGGCCCTAGCTGGATAGTTAAGGTGGTTAAAGTGCTATCGGGATGGGCCAAGGTTACAAGTTTGACCTCTGGTCAGGGCACATAAGAAGCAACTGGTGAATGCATAAATAAGTTGCAACAACTTCTCTTTCTCTCTTTCCTAAAATTAAAAAAAAAAAAGACATTATGCTAGCTAAGTAAAATAAGTCAGTCACAAAAGAAAAAATATTGTATTTCCACTTATATGAGGTACCCAGAGTAGTCAAATTCACTGATATGAAACAAATGGTGGTTGCCAGAGCCTAGGGAAGAAAGGGAAAGAGAGTTATTGTTTAATAGATACGGAGTTTCAGTTTGGGAAGACGAAAAAGTTCTGGCAGTGGATAGTGGTAATGTTGCACAAGATGGTATACTTCATACCACTGAACTGTATATTTTTAAATGGTTAATTTTACGTTATGTATATTTTACCACAATTTTTTTAACTATGGGTCTCCATCACTTTTTATTTATTTATTTATTTATTTATTTATTTATTTATTTATTTATTTATTTTTCAAAAGAGGGGAAGGGAAGGAGAAAGAGTGGGAGAGAAATATCAATGTATGGTTGCTTCTCATGTGTCCCCTGTTGGGAACTGGCCTGCAACCCATGCATGTCCCCTGACTGGGAATCGAACCGCAATACTCTGGTTCGCAGGCCCACGCTCAATCCACTGAGCTACGCCAGCCAGGGCTCAATCCATCACTTTTTCTTAAGCCACTAAGGTAAAAGTTTCCCTTAGAACTCTGGATTGGGAAAACATTTTTTTCTTTTTAAATAAAATACAGTGAAAGGGGGAAGGACAGATAGTACAGGGACAGAAATAAGGTATACCAAAGGGACCAAGTAAAATTTTCCCTCCTGCTCTGCCTTTTAAATATTTACTTCTTTTAAAACATGACAAAATAACCTATAGACAAAAAAATAATGGATTATCAGGTATACCAAGTACAGAAATATCTCATTTAAATTCTGGATTTAAAAAAATCAGTATATAACTAGTTTACCTGAATGCTTCGTAACAGAAAATGGAATGGAAGAGTAAGCAGAGTTGGGAGCAGACAGGTTCTAGGAAAAGACAACAAAAATTATAAGAGGAACTGACCACAAGATAGTTTGAGGGGAGCCACAGTGTTTAGGGAAGAGAAAAAAGCAATCTATGGCCAGTTAAGAAATTTTTCTCTTTCTTTACAACCAATCTAGCCAACCTGATTTCCTTCAGTTTAACCAGCGATCTTCAATCTTTTCCACCTCACAGAACACAGAAACTAATTACCAAAATTCTGCCACACACCAAAAAATATGTACATTTTGCTGATCTCACAAAAAAATATGTATAATTTTTGTTCATTCACACCAGATGGTTATTGTTGTATTGATTGTTGTCATTTTTTAACCTGACAATCTAAGGGAAAAGAGGTTAGTATCTTTGACTAAATAGTCAGGTACTGTATGTTTTAAAAATTCTTTTAGCACATGGGTTAAAAATCGCGCTCTAAACCAAGAAAAAGGGAGTTTTTCCCCAAGGAACCTGAGGCCAAATTGGTCACAAAACTATAAACTACAGGTCCAGAAAACAGTGGAGAATACCTCTGATAAACTTGAGTTTTGTCTAAAAGTCCACTTATATACATTAATTGGCTTCTGCCTATGCAATAGAAAGCTAGAAAAAAATGCCTAACAACAACAAAACTGAATAAATAACAAAACTAAACTTTTCTTGAATCCATCAGGAGATAAGGACTTGAGGCAACCAAATACAGAGCCAACAAAAGATAAGCCCTTTCTCAGAGAGAAAGAATATAAACACTGGCTCACAGGTAGCAGAGCAAAGGAAGAGATTGTAGTATCATAAAAGTAAGTAAAATGAATTCGTCTAAGAGGTAAAGAGGGGGCTAGCATAAGCATGTAGTTCCTGAGAGCTACCGATATAACAAGAATCCAAATCTTGTAGGATCTTTGCCAAAGACCTCCACCAGGTGCTCACAACATGGGAACATCAGATTGGACAGTATTCCTCTGTGGTGCGGGACTGGAGAAGGGGAACAGCCTCTACTAGAAAAATAATTTAAAGCCCCAACCAAATCCGTCTGCCCCAGAAGGAACAAAACCTTAAAGGCTGGGATGGGAGCACCAGTCACCCATAAGTACACAAATGAAGACATAATTAAGAAAGGTGGTACAGGGAAAGACCCTAACCACTAGAAGAGGGGCTGGAAATAATCTTGAGCCCGGATCTTATACCAATGTCATTAGAGATCTCCTACCAGTAAGAAAAAGACTTCGGAAACTTTTCCAAACACACAGGGTCTATCTAAGACTGCCACTGAACCAGGACAACAGAGACAGTCCAGAGTCCACAACAGTAGTCTACCACTGGGAGAGGATCAAGAGAGGCTAAATTCCACATACAGTCACAGTCACACAGGGAAAGGCATAAACTGAGAGTCAACAGGAAAAAGAAGAAACACTTCCCCACACTTTAACATTAGCCTAAGGACAAAGTAACACTAGAGAAATTTGAAGCTACTTAAAGTATTCTTTGCAACAACAAAACCAAAACTCATCTTAATTCCATCCCCTACACTAGAACTCCAGGAGAGCAATTTTCCAGGTATAAATATTATGTACTTAGTTTTTACTGTGATATTCGTGATATTCAGGATTCATAAAATATTGCAAGACTCACTAAAAAGGAAGAAAATACAACCCACTGTTAAGAGACAAAGCATTCAACAGAAACAGAAATCAATGGGGTTAAAAACCAAAAATTAATGAAGTCAAAAGTTGATTTAAAGAAAAAAAATCAGTAAATTGATAAACCCCTAGCAAGACAGAAAAAAGGAACAAGACACAAATTACCAGTATCAGGAACCTGATCATTCATTAAACATAGTACAGACATTAAAAAAAATTAATGGATTACAAACAAATTTATTCCCATACATGCATCAATTTAGAAAAACAAATTCTTCAAAATAAATATATAAATAAATAAAACCACCAAAGCTCTTGTAGAAGAATAACATGAACATCGCTGTATTTTTAAAAAATGAAACTGTAGAAAAACACCAACATAGAATACTCCAGGCCCAAATGGCTTCACTGGAGAATCATACCAAACGTCTTTAAAAAAAAAAAAAAAATCTATACAAACTCTCCCAAAAAACAGAAGAGAAGTAACCACTTACCAACTCACTTTTATGAAGTCAGCAGACAGGAACAAGACAAGGATGCCCACTCTCACCACTCTTATTCAGTATAGTTCTGGAAGTTTTAGCCAGAACAATTAGGCAAGAGAAAAAAAAAGGCAGTTGACAGAAAACCCTAAGACTCCACCAAACTATTAGAAATAATTTAAAAAATATAGTAAAGCTGCAGAATACAACTTTCCTATATACTACCAATGAAGCTTCAGGGGGGAAAAATGAAAAAACTAATCCTTTTGCAACTGCAACAAAAAGAAAAAAAAACACCTAGGAATAAACTTAACAAAAGATGTGAAAGACCTATATACTGAAAACTACTGGGTTGGCCAAAAACTTCATATGGCTCTTTCCATAAAATAAAAGATTGATTTTTCATTTCACTAACAGCTCTATTGATTTGGATATTTTGAGTAGGTTGGCTATCTCCCACATAACAGAATGTTGATTATTCTCAATTAATGTCTCAGTTTGATCACTATCAACTTCAACTGGTCTACCCAACCATGGAGCATCGTCCAGTGAGAAATCTCCAGCACAAAACTTCCCAAAGTACTTTTGACACAATCAGTCGCAGCACTTTATCCATATACTGCACAAATCTTTTTTTAAGTTTCAGTTGCATTTTTACCTCTGTTGAAATAATAAAGCATAATATGCCAAAAAGTTACATATTTTCTTCCACATTCAATATTAAAATGGGTACACAAAAATTCACCAGTTTTACAGGTTTTTAAAAATGCACCCTGATTTAACAGCTGTCACAATACAATATAACAAAATTGTTTTGAATGAAATTAACAATTAAGTACTACTAGAGCCATCTTAGGGGAAAAAACAAATTTTCTGGCCAACCCAATACGAAGCATTGTTAAAAGAGATTAAGAAAGACACAATGGAATGGAAAGATATTCTGTGTTCATGGATTGGAAGAATCAACATAGTTAAAATGGCCATGTTACCCAAAGCAATGTACAGATTTAATGCAATCCCCATCAGAATCCCAATCCCATTCTTAAAAGAAATAACACAAAAAATCATCAGATTTGTATGGAACCACGAGAGACCCTGAATAGTCAAAGCAATCCTGACAAAAAAACAACAAAGCTGCAGGTATCCCACCATCTGCCTTCAAATTATACTACAGAGTTATGATAATCAAAATAGCATGGAACTGGCAGGAAAACTGACACACTGACCTATGGAACAAAACTGAGAGCCCCAAAATAAAACTATGTTATGGTCAAATAATTTTTGACAATGGAGCAAAATACACACAATGGAGAAAAGAAAGCCTCTTCAATAAATGGTGCTGGGAAAATTGGGAACCTACATGCAGAAGAACTACATTACAATCTGTCCCTATGAACAAAAATTAATTCAAAATGGATTGAAGACCTAAATATAAGACCCAATATAGTAAATTACATAGAAAAAAACATAGGTAGAAACTAATGGACTTTGGTCATAAAGAACATTTTATAGATTTGACCCCAAAGGCAAAAGTAAATGAATGGGACTGTATCAAAGTAAAAAGCGTCCTCACAGCAAAAGAAACCAACAGCAAAACCAACCAACCAACTACCACTAACAACAAAATGGGAGATATTTGCAAACAATGCTTCCCACAAGAGGTCAATATGCAAAATAAAGAGCTCATGCAACTAAACACCAAACAATCCAATTAAAAAATGGGCAGAGGACCCATAGAGACACCTCTCCCAAGAAGACATACAAATGGCCAATAGATAAATGAAAAGATTCTCAACTTTACTAGCTATTAGGGAAATGTAAATCAAACTACAATGGGATACCACCTCACATGTGTTAGAATGCCTATTATCAATAAGACAGGTAATAACAAGTGTTGGAGAGCTGTGGAGAAAAAGAAACCCTCACTTGCTTCTGGTGGGAATGTAAACTGATACAACCACTATGGAAAACAGTATGGTAGTTCCTCAAAAAGTTAAGAACAGTTACAATATAACCCAGCAATGACAAGATTTATGCACCCCTATATTCACTGCAGCATTATTCACGGTGGCCAAGACATGAAGACAACCAAAGTGTCCCTCTAAAGAGGACTGGATAAAAAAGATGTGTACATATACCCTATGGAATACTACTCAGCCATAAGAAAAAATGAAATGCCATTTGTGACAATGTGGATGGACTTTGAGACCATTAGGCTAAGTAAATTAAGTCAGAAAAAGCTGAGAACCATGATTTCACTCATAACAGGGATATAAAACAAACTCATAGACAGACAACAGTATGGTAGTTACAAGAAGGAAGGGAGTGGGAGTTGGTAAAGGTTGTAAAGGAGGCCAAATATATATATGGTGATGGAAGATGATTTGACTGTGGCTGGAGGACACACAATGCAATATATAGATCATGTATCATAGAAATGTACACTTTAAACCTATGTGAGCAATATTTAAAAATGTCATCCCAATAAATTTAATAAAAATTAAAAAATATATATGCAAATAAAGAAACCACTTACCAACTCATTTTTATGAAGTCAGCATTACCATAATACCAAAACCAAAGATGACACATATTAATGAAACCAACTGCCTATATAACATCTGCAATAACCAAATTTTATTACCCAAAATTAAAATATAAAGGAAACAGTTTTAAACATACACATACAGCCTCATCTTGATAGTCCTACTATTCATCTTAGAATTTGACACATCCTCTAGGTTCTTTAGAGCTCCATTACTAATTAAGTTCTTTTCTATTATTAATAATAGTAACACAGGTAAATAGGAAATGACTGAACTGGGGAAATAAATCTACTAATTAATAAAAGATACAATTTAAGAAATTACAACAGAAAACAAAGAGCAATGGGGCAACATTTATAGCCTAAGAATTCATGAAATTATGAGAAAAAGTATATAGTGAAAAACATTCACACTTTCTCAACATTTCAGTATCTCATTTCATATTCATAAATAGAAAGAGCTGATTGTTCAGCAATCTAAAACTGGGCAGTGAAGTTTGCTTTCTGTTCACCTGCAGCCCCGCTAAAAGGAATAGAGTTGCAGGGGAAACAATCTCTTCCCAAGGCTCATTATAATTTGACACATAAATTCTATTAGTTTCTGGACCACCTCTAAATTTCAGACTCACATCCAAAAGCCTTGACAACACTTTCACTTGGCACCTCAAATTAATCTTATCCAAAACTGAAAACACTTTTCCTATCCCCATGCTAGTTCTTTCTATTGTAATATCCCTACTACTATATTCTTGATCACAAGTGCCATCATCTACCTAATGAGTCAAGCCAGAAACCATCCCAAACATTCCAGGCATTCCTCTTCTCCCTCATGCCCTATGGGCAATCACCAAATCCTGATTTTATTTCTAAAATATTTCTCTTTTCCCCATCCCCTGTATTACAAAAATCTGCCTTTTTCTTCCCATCAACTCCCTTCAAATAAAGACTAAACTCTGGCATTATATTATATATAACTATAGATTCATCTCTCAGTCTTTTTTCATTGCTATTTGCTGCCTCACTCTTTGTATACCAGTAATAATAGTTTCCTGCTCACACTGTGTTCTATCATGATTCTGCTTTTTCTTTGCCTCAAATATTCAATGAATTCTTATCTTCATCATTTAAAGCTCAGTGAAGGTATCACTCACACCAGTAAGTAACCACTTCCACATCCCAAGCCTGTAAACTTGTGATTATCTCTACTTTAGCCCTTAGCAAATTATATGGAAATAATCTCTTTTTAAAAGATTTTTATGTATTTATTTTTAGAGAGGGGGGAGGGAGGGATAAAGGGGGGGGGAACATCAATGTGTGACAGATAGATCTACTGGTTGCCTCTCTCTGTATCTCACATGCCCCCAACTGGCCCATAACTCAGGCATGTGTCCTGACTGGTAATCGAACCAGTGACCTTTCTGTTTGCAGGCTGGCACTCAATCTACTGAGCCACACCAGTCAAGGCTGAAATAATCTGTTCTTTTGTCTTTTTTAACTGCATTAGACTGCAAGAGTCTTGAAGGCAGAGATCTTATCCGACACTCCAGTAAAGTGACACACATGATAACTCAATCTTTGTTGAACTGAACCACAATTTTTCTCACTTCCCTTAAAAAAAAAAAAAAAAAGATAATTGGGTGGGGGAGGGGGACTATGTCCCTAAAACACAATCTTCACAGCAGTAATCAATTCTTGCTTACAAAAGGGGCCTATAAATAAACTAAAAATGTTCCTTCCTCATAGAATTTCCTTCCTCTTCAAAAATCCCTGATCCCAAACAATATTTGAGCCAATTACGATCGCAAATCTATCCAGCAAAACTTTCATTTATAATGGAAAGGCAGATAAAGTGCTTCTCAGATAAGATCAAATTCAAGGAGTTCATCATCACCAAGCCCTTATTATATGAAATGTTAAAGGGACTTATCTAAGAAAAAGAAGTGAAAGAAACATGAACAGTGAAAGGACAACAAACTCACAGTTATTAATAACCACACCTAAAACAAAAGCAAACTAAAAGGACAGCTAGATCAGGAGTGGAAACACAGAAATGAAGATCTCAAGGAGGGTTAGCAACAGGGGAGTGGCAGGAGGAGAAGGGGGGGAGAAGGTACAGAAAATAAGTAGCATAGACAGTAGAAAGAAAATAGATGGGGGGGGGCAAGAATAGTATGGGAAATATAGAATCTAAAGAACTTGAGACACATGGTCATAAACTAAAGGGGGGGTAATGGTGGGGATGGGGGGTAGGGTGGAGGGAAATGAAGGGGGGAATAGAACCACTGTAACAGCATAATCAATAAAAAAATAAATTAAAAAAAAGATTGTAATAATACAAGCAAAACTCAGTTGATAATTTGCCTTAAGGTCTGGAGTGTATAAATTCCCATAAAAAATAGCACATTGTATATGAAGAATTCTTACAAAACTATCTAGGACTAACCCAATGTGTATTCTTATAAACAAATGTTTACTGAATGAAGGGGATAAAAGGGAAACAAAAGAAAGTAATAAAATTATGAAAAGATGTTTAAAGGTAATAAAAAGAACTTGAAAAGTAATAAAGTCAGGTTTTTCACATAAAATGTGGTACATATATATATATTATAAGTTGGTTATATAAAGAATATATGCATGCAGGGTTCTGGAGTAGGCTCCTGAGGGAGTTACTACAGGAATAACCTCTCTGAAGCAAGAGGTACCAATCCTAAATCTAACATTAATTAGCTCTGACATTGATTAAGTCATGCAATCAGTCTAGCACTTTATTTCCTCAACAACAAAGAAGTTATTAGACATCATATCTGTGCATTTCACTACACATAAATTTTATCAAAAGAGTTGTCAAAATGAGGAGTTATTAAACTGATCTGTTTCATCCTTCTACCTCACACAACTCACCCCATAACACCCTAATTAAAACAAACATCCACTACAAGCAGTTAAAAAGTTTTCAGGCTCTGGCTGGTGTGGCTCGGTGAACTGAGTGCTGGCCTGCAAACTGATAGATTGCTGGTTCGATTCCTTGTCAAGCCAAGTGCATGGGTTGCAGGCCAAGCCCCCAGTTAGGAGTGTGCAATATTTCTCTCCCTTTTTTCCTCCTTCCCTTCCCCTCTCTCTGAAAGTAATTTTTTTTTTTTTTAGAGATAGGGGAAGGGAAGGAGAATGAGAAGGAGAGAAACATCAATGTGTGGTTGCCTCTCACGAGTCCCACTTTGGGGACCTGGCCTGCAACCCAGGCATGTGCCCTGAATGGGAATAGAACCAGCGATCCCTTGGTTCACAGCCCATGCTCAATACACTGAGCTAAACCAGCCAGGCAGAAAGTAAATGTTTTTTTAATAAAGTCCTCAGAATGGTCCATTATTAATAAAGAAATGTGACTGGACAAGATGACCCCTTTAGTCTCTCTAGCTCTAAATTTCTATGGGTTTGTTAATTTATACTCTATTACAAATGGCATCACTACTAAATATTTTATATTAAAATTTATGTTCATGAAAATAATCTAAAAATCATGACTTTCACTGACACCAAATGACATTTTCAAAAGCATCAACTTCCATTTTCACTGTCTATTATTTGTAACTTGACTAATCTGAAAGCAAAAGCTTCAGGTATTGTAACTGTCTACTTTTACTCTCTACTACTTCCTTAAGCCTTCATTAAATCACTTCAGAGAAGGAGGTTTCTCTGTCCTTCCCATATATCATCTAATAAAAGCCAAAAGTCAACTAAGGCAGAAGGAATAAACACAGGAATATTATATAAAGCATCAACTCCAACATTCTTCACTGAACCCTTCCCAACAAAGTATATGGTAAATACAGGTGGTCTCTCTGGGTCACCATTATTTCTGGTGTATAATTTTTGTCTTTTTTATTAGCTAGTATCATGGAATTCCTCAGAAACTATTAACTATAAATTACAAACAAAAACATTTGTCAAAATATGAGAAATATATAAAAAATAAATAAAGAGCTGCTGCTGAGTTAGGTTGATACAATTAAGCAGTTTTTTCGTTTTAAGGTTTTCTTCAATGAACAACCAAAAGAGAGAGAATTTTCTAAAACCATGATCAATTAGTTTTCTCTAGAGAAACAAAACATGTGTTCTGTTAGATTACTGATGACTAAAACACTCCAGGAAAATGTCATTATTCTGTTTGTTGATCACTGAAAATACTTAAGGCACAGTCATTCAGATATGTTTTAAAAAATATTTTAAATATATATATTTTGATTTGAGACAGAGAGAAACACTGACTAGTTACCTCCTGTATGTGTTCCAAGAGGGGACTGAACCCACAACCTAGGTATGTGCCCTGACCAGGGATTGAACTTGCAACCTTTTGATGTACTGGATGATGCTCCAACCAACTGAGCCACCTGGCCAGGGCCAGATACATGTTTTGAATTACTAATAACACCCCAACTCAAAATCTTGCATGTCCTCAGCAGAAATACCATCAGAGCAAAATCATGTAACAGACAGAATGAGACACTATGTCCTTCTGCTGAGGACATACTTGCATTTCTTTAACTTAAGTTTTAAAAGAACAATAATTTGGAGATTAACTATACTTCCAGAAAATATAATTTAAACAACCTGTAAAGAGCATTCTATTACATGGTATGAAACTCTACCAATAAAACTTTGTAATACAAGTGTTATTTTAGTAGAAATACAGGTTATGAACTCATAAGAACTGACTACCATAATACTGATGAGAAATTTTCCCTTTAAAAAGCAGAGGAAACTTGTCACTCTAATTTACCATTTTCCACCTTATTACTACCATTTCTATAAAATATACATATTCTAATATATATTTTTTAATTTACTGGGGTGAGTCACCTATACACATAGTTACAATGCACTTGATGGATACATTAACAAAGATAAATCAAAGATTCAAAAAAGTGAACTTAATTTCAGTAGTTTTCCTAAGAGTGTTTTTTTGTTTAAGTAGTTCTCAACAAAACAGAACAAAGGGAGAGAAATAACTACTTATTTATACTCTTTTGACAAAAATGTCTATTGAAAAAAATTCTAATTTTATACTAAACTTACTCTCATGCCAGTAGAAATCTGAAACCCTCAGAACACACTAAGAAAAGAATTAGTGAGATGTTAACAAAGAAGAAAAATAGTTATTAACTAAAAAATCTTAAAATTATAAAGTAAAACATCAAGGTCTTTGCCCAAAATAAATTTGCATTGAGTATCTGAAATAATTTTGCACTATTGTCACCAGTACATACCAAGGAAAAACTAATCATTATGATTTGATAAACTGATAATAAGGTTTATGAATACGGAATTTTTTAATTACTAGTCAAAAATAAAGTATAAGGATAATTCTCCAAAAGAAGTTCCATCTTATTTGAGACTATAAAATAAAAATATAAAAAGGTATATTCCCAATCAGGGAAAAATCAAGGATTGTTTGAAATGTGATTGTGAATATTTTTTGAATAACCTTTATCAGTACATCAGAAAGGACTGTACTGATATATTTCAAGGACTGTATAATTATCTTATTTAACAAAATGCACTAAAGCAGGTACTTGTAAAGTCAGTGAGAAGTTCATCATTTTCAACTCAATAGGATGATCATACAAATTTGAGAAATATCAGGAAGAAAGCAATTATTACTTAATAATCAGTTTTTTCTCAACTAAAAAGATATTTATGTGTTCTGGATATTTTCTTTAACAAGTAACATACTTTTTAAAACTAAAACATACTCGTAAATTCCTACTTAAAAATTACTCTAACTGGTCAACACAAGAAACTTAAAATATCAAGTTATGCTGCTAACAGTGTGTTAATCTTCCCCTTCTTACTATTAGCAATGTCTCTGCTTTTTAAGTTCCTAATGAATTTCTCAATATCAAAGAACCATATTTAGTCTAAAGAAAAAAATATCCTCCCATCCAAGTACTAACCAGGCCCGACCCTGCTTAGCTTCTAAGATCAGACAAGATTGGGCATGTTTAGGGTGGTATGGCCATAGACGCAAAAATATTTTCTAAACCGGGGGTGTCGAACTCATTTTCACGGGGGTCCACATCAGCCTAATGGTTGCCTTCAAAGGGCTGAAATAATTTTAGGACTGTATAAATGTAACTACTCCTTAACTGTTAAGGAGCTGAAATTACATCCGGCCCTTTGAAGGCAACCTCGAGACTGACATGGCCCCCGGTGAAAATGAGTTTGACACTCCTGTTCTAAACTACATAAACCACTATTACTAGATACTAATCCCAATTATTTATAAAGTATTCAAGCACCTTCCAATACTAAAAATTTTGTGCTTCTTTAATCCAAGTAGTAAGTATTTACTGGTCCTAAAAGTATTACAGATTTGAAAATCTGATCGCTGGAACCTCAAAAACACTGCTATTGATTGATGTTTAATCTAGACATATTTCCTTTTCTACAATCTCTCTAAATTAATACAGGAGAGCCTATGAATACCATAAAACATGAAGTAATATAATCAACTGGCCTATTGTGACTTTAAAGTTCAAAGGATTTGTATATAAATCCTTACAACACTCTTTCTCTTTTAAATGGCATTTTACTGTTTCTCTTCATTCTTTTCTAAAAATACCATACTAACTGGGGAACCTACAGATGAGGTTAAAAAAAAAAGGGGGGGGGGAGGCTGGCCAAACCTATAAATCATATATATCCTCAAAGTCCCACAATTCTTCCTAGGGACTACACTTAGTCTCACCCATCATTACTGTCAGATTCACAAGACTCCCAAAGGACCCCAAGAGGCCCAAGCTTCAAACTATGATTCTACACCCAGACTGCCTTTCTCCCCTAGACAATCTTCCTGTATGTCACACCTGTCCTAATCAGACATTGCATAAAAGCTTACTTCTACATTCCACTGCCTCTGAACTCTCACCTGTTTGTAAACTACAACAAGTTTACTTGACAAACTAATCTGTCCCAATACTGTCAATAAAAGACAGTACTTTAAAGTTTCTCTTCCAGAAAATTTGTGATTTTAAACAGAATATTTTAGGAAAAAATCCATTACACATAGGAAAGACACAAATAAAGTTTGGTACTGGCAATTCTCACTACACTTCAAAGTCAACCACCTATTCATAAGTTAACTACTTATTTGTAATACAGTTCCAATTACAACATAATATACTGTGAATTAAAAGTTAATGTAGTCATATAATCAGTAGTGAATATATGCCCGGCTTAGATATACATCTCATGGCAAATGTCAAGTGGAGACTGAAACTGCAATTGTATGGTTTTATCATAAATCCTCTATCTTCAAAGTACAGCAAATGACCCCCTATAGCCAATGCAGTGAAAATGGCTAGATAACTTTCTAACTAATCTCGAATTACTTAGAGCACACCAACTATGTATGAAGTCCTCTCAGCACACTTGACATTTAGTATTTAAAGTGTCTTTTCTACTTTATGCTTTCATAACGACTTGGTAAATTACAGATATAATTAGATAATAGAGTTTTTTTTAATTCTGACATACCACTTTATTTTCTACCACATTAATCCAAAGTATTGTCTATAACTAGGATCATTTAATATCATGTTATTCAATCTGCAATTAATCTGCAAGTCTAGAGTCTAGCTAGTGTCTTTCTCAACAACAGGTCCAAGTTTTTTAAAACAAGAACTAATCTCAAATGGGGGAATCAGCTAGATGTATTTGGGAAAAATACAACTTTGAATAACATTACTAGCTCTATTTGGATTGTATTATTATAAAACATACCAATCCCATTCAGTTTTTCTCTGCAATCCTATTTGGAATTTCTATACAGCTACAAGTCCAACAAGGTTAAGGACTATACAACTTAGAGCTTTTAAATTCTTTCAGAGCATTGGAAGAGTGCAGGCACTAAATAAATGTAAAATTAAAACAATTTGGGAGAATTCTTGAAGACAAAATACAATGCTCACTCAGCTACCTATAAACCAAACTTTATTAAAAACATTAATGCTTTATAAACTACCTAGAAAAGTCATTAAAGTACAAATAAAGCCTACACCAGACCAATAATTCAGTTTATATCCTTTTAAGTCACACATTTGGCCCTATTTTTTAAACAAATTGGCTCAGCAAGTATCTAACATGCCCTCACCTCCACTTCTCACTTCCTATTTTTTGGTCCTAGAAGTATTAAGTTCAAGTCAATCCTTAAAGGCTACTTCGAGTAAGAGC
Source organism: Artibeus jamaicensis (assembly GCF_021234435.1). Taxonomy (NCBI): domain Eukaryota; kingdom Metazoa; phylum Chordata; class Mammalia; order Chiroptera; family Phyllostomidae; genus Artibeus; species Artibeus jamaicensis. The sequence goes on from NW_026521754.1 coordinate 341,491, forward strand.
TACATTTTGCCTTGACTTTCTTTATGACCTTGGGTGGGGAATCTACCAAATTACAACAATGATGTTTGTGTATTCCTGTTCATTACGGAAATTTAATCATAATACACTAACAACAGTGAAGTCTTCTAAGATGGACCGAGTGCTAAAAGCCTTTGAGTCATAAATATCAAATGATACGTAATAAGAACCACATTTTAAAAACTTGACTAGTTAAAAAAATAAACTATAATTCTGAAAAACAACAGCTTCTTTATTACTTCTTTATGGATAACTAGTCTGCAATGTAAAAATGAAATAATAATAATAAAGGAAGACAAAGTAGCTCTAACTAGCCATTTTCTTGCCTTAATAGCTAAACACATAAAAATTTAAAAGTTGTAAGAGAATAGAAACAGTATATTTAAAAACCTACAATCTTAAAGTTACTAAGATAAATACATCACTTAGGTCATTAATCTGTATATTCATATTGGTATTGTTTTATTAGCATTAGAAAGGTAAATCCCTGCCTTGGAGGAACATCTACTAAAAGTACATTTCATTTCATGATCTTAGGACAGTTTACGAGCAGTATCGCGTTAGGCTTCCCTAAAGTACTCTTCTTAAGCGTTTAACATCATTCACACATCCAGCCACAACTAAGATAGTAAGTAAATAAACACGATTTACTTCTACAGTATTTAGGACGGAACTCTAATCAAGAATGCAAATGTAAACATCCATGCAGGCATTTAATAACCAAAGGCAGCGTAGAATACTTCGGACGATAAGATTCACCCTTAACTGATCATTAAAGAAACCAGAGGCCTTCCACATGGGCTGTAAGTAACAATGTCAACTCAACATATTAGCAGTACAGAAGATAAAACGGAACTTGGTGAAATCTCTTCTTCCAGATCCTCAATAGATGTTCATAAAAATTGAGACAGAGCAACGCCCCCCTAAAAGCACACTACTAGGAAGAATTGAAATAGCGAAAACATCGGGTTGGCCAAGGTTAGAAAAACTGATCTAACCCAATTATCCGAAGGGACCACAGGATTTGGGACGAGGAACGTGAGATCGGGGTGGGGGTGGGTAGCAAAGTGAAATCTAACCCTAGAAATCACAACACAGGCCGCGCAAGCCTGGGAGCCGAAGCTGGCGGGAAGTGAGCTCCCTTTCTGTTCCCAGGGGAAAGTCCATAGAAGAGCGGCTCCACACAGCGGACGTACGAGGCGCGGACAGAACATGCCTACCTAGGCGCGGGAGCCGCTGGAGAACCCGGTTGAGAAGGGGAGGAGATCCCTGCAGACGGCCCTGGAAGAGGAGGAGGACTAAGGTTGGGAGCAGCGGCAGTGTCTGAACAAGGGGGATTACCTAACTGTGACGACAGAGAAGTGTCCTCAGGCTCCGGCAATGGTCCCGACTGCGCAATGTGTGGTGTCTTTCCCGCTTAGCCCGCAGCAGCAACAGACCCAGCTCCTTCAGCCAGTCGCCATTTCCCGCCTACCGACCTGCTGCACTGCTCGGACAGGGACCCGGATGGAAAGCGGCCACTCCGCGCAGGCGCCTTGACTTCCTCCTCCCCCTCCCGCCACAATTCCGCGAGGTGGGAGGGAAGGAATGCGAACGGCCACAGAGGCAAAAGAAAAAAAAGAAAAAACTTTTATTTCCGTGGAGAGCGTTGGACTTCCTCCCGCCGGAAGAAACTCGCGAGCTCGAATTCCTGATAAAAATTGAACTCAGGGTCTAACGACCAGATAAAAATAACAAAAAACCTATCAAGATACACCAAGGGCCTGAGGGATATTTGTACTTTAGGGGCCGCCGTAGCTGGTTAGGTAGTGGTCGCAAGGAGAGTAGAGAGTAAAGCGTTGGGAGTGGAGAGGCGGGGACCCGAAGGACGGTTTTTCCTGCAGCTACTAACGGAACTGCTCAAAGCAGAGCTGGGAGGGGGAGCGCGCCCTCGCCCCGGAGGCGGGGCTTAGGAGCGCGTCCTGCACACGACCAGCTGCAGTTTAGTAGCCCGGGCGCGCCAGGTGGGTGGAGCCAAATGGGAAGAGTGAGACTAACGGTTTGGCGCGCTGGTAGAGGTAGTGTAGGTAGAGCTCTGCTTTTTTAGTTCCGAGGTCGGGATTAGACGAATCCTTCGTCTTTTCTGGGATTCCCGGTGGCCCCTAAAGATTCTCTTTCACTGGCTAGATGGTATAACAGTTGCTCGTGGGAGTTATACAAACCCATGCCTTTCGACTCCAGGAGATGTTGGCGGCTACTCTGCTGATAACTCAGGTTTAGACAAATGGGTTTCTACCGACGCGTCTGGGTCAAAGGACGGTCAGCCTTACAGGTGAAAATGTATCAACGCGGAGCGTCTAATCTTAATGGAATATCAAAAAACCAAGCTGGGTGATTGGAAGTATACTGTTTACTAAAAACCCGGCCACTTTCATAATTCAGTCAAAAAATGTTTATCGAAAAAAGATGTTAGGATCATATACTACGTGCAACAGTGACTGGACCTGCCCTCCCAGAGTTCAGTGTATTGAAGGAGACAGACAAAAAGAATGTAAATATAGTGTGATACACTGACAGGAGTTGTAAAACACACTACAGTTGCCAGTGAGGGTGTGGGAAGACTTTTGTGAGATGACATCTAAGCGTGACATTAAGGAAGAATTGATGCTACAGAGAAAGAGTATCAAGCAAATAACAGATGGGAAGGTCCAAACACGAGATTTCTTCGAGCAGTTGGGGAAGTAGTTCTGTACACCAGGAATGGAGATGGGGGAAAATAGTGGAGAGACATGGGGCTGAGAGGTAAGCAGAAAACCCTTGTAAATCTATTTCTGTTTCAAAGTGTGAAGCAGGGGGGCTTTTCTGAAAGCTTTATATACTACAGTTCCTGTCAGAGCTCCGAATTGTTTGCACCCTATATCTTCGCTATACAAGAATGCTCTAAATGAAACATTGGAGAGCCCGTGGTATTCAGCGTGCAGAACTGGTAATAGTCCACAAAATAATAGATTCCTGCCGTAGCTGAATGGCTCGGTTTGTTGGAGCGTCCTCCCGTACATCAAATCCTGGGTGAGAGCACATAACTAGGTTGCGATACAGAAGGCAAACCAACCGGAGGAAACCGCCCCATCCATCGTTGTGTCTCCCTCTCCCCCTCCCCTCTCCCTTCTTTCTCTCTAAAAATCAAAAAACATATCTTCAGGTGAGAATTAAATAGTAGTAATAGAGTCCTGAAAAACTAATTGGAAAGCAACAAATAATTACTGATTATCCAGTGTGTGTCATAGAAAGCAGTAGATTACAAACTAAACATTTACCCCAATTGATGAGTAAAATAAAATTTAAATCAGATATATATTTCAAAAATATTCCCAAGTAGTAGTCACATTTACTCTTAAAACTTAAGTAAAATATGCCATTTAAAAAGCACTTATATGCTTTTATATGCATTTTGATTCTCCCAACAACTCTGTGAAATAGGTACCATGTATATTAGTCTTCCCACCTGAGTTGAACTAAAATGTTTTTGAAAAAGAGGGGAACAGAAAACGGAAAAAAGATGTTTATCCAAAGACAGTAATAATCAGCTGGTAAGAAATGCAATCAAGACTCAAGTCCTACTTGTTTCACAACATCATACTGTCTTCTATGGCAATGTTATTACTATTAAATATTTTTAAAAGATTTTATTTATCTTTAGATGGGAAGGGAAGGAGATTGGGAAATATCAATGTATGGTTGCCTCTTGTGTGTCCCCTGCTGGGAACTGGCCTGCAACCCAGGCATGTGCCCAGACTGGGAATTGAACCAAGATACTCTAGTTCACAGGCCCATGCTCAATCCACTGAGCTACACCAGCCAGGTACTATTAAATATTAAGTTTACAAAAGTTGCTGGTAGTAAGCCTAAATGCGTTTTCAATTCAATATTTTAACATCATTTTTAAAAAGATTTTATTTATTTATTTTACACAAGAAGGGAGAGAGAAGGAGAGGGACAGAAATATCAATGTGTGAGAAATACATGGATTGGTTGCCTCTGACACACCCCCATCCAGGAACCAGGCCCCTCAACCCAGGCTTGTGCCCTGACAGGGAACCAATCCCGTGATTTTGCAAGCCAGTCACTCAATCCACTGAGCCACACCAGCCAGGGATTAACACTATTTTTCACAGAAGATAACTGTGTTTTGTTGTTTTCACTTCAGTCTTTTACATCCGATGGTCTCTTTCTACTAGCCTCTTTTCTGCAACATCTAAGTGGATTATTACAAATATCAAATGAGATTATTTAAGGAAAATACTTAGCAAGATGTTTTTCTTGTGCATTAAATGGTAGTTAATGTAATTAAGCTTCAGTAACAACCAGTGCAAGATGTTAGAATAAGCTAAAGGTTTAAAAATATTAACTTAAAAATGAAGTCTTAAGTATATTTAGGTACAAAACTAGACACAGAAAAAAAAGTAACGCAAAAAAACTAGTGGCTGGTGTAGCTCAGTGGATTGAATGCAGGTCTCTGAACCAGAAAATCACGGTTCAATTCCCAGTCAGGGCACATGCCTGGGTTGCAAGCCAGTTCCCCGCAGGCCAGTTCCCAGCAGGGGACGCACGAGAAGCAACCATACATTGATGTTTCTCTCCCTCTCTCCTTCCCCTCTAAAAAGATAAATAAATAAATACTTTAAAAAAAACTAGTGGCATACATGCTTTGCAAGCCATTCGAAATTATTGCTATATGAAAACATTAATGAAATGGTGTTTGCTAAGTAGTGTCACAGGAGTATCTTGGATCTTCAACAGTCTTTCAGTAAGTCCCACATTTGAGATTATATGGAATATATTTATCTTTTTTACCCAATACATATAAAGGCATTTCTATGTTAATTCTATCTCTGAGTTATATTTTTATCACTTTTACTTTCCATTCACTAAATAATATATTAGTGAGCTAATATAATAAATACTGAAATATCAGAGCTGGTCACTTTACTCCAATATTGTGATCAATTGATGGCAATGACCATCTGAAACTTAATATGGGCAAAACTAAATTCAATTTTCTCTCAAACCTGCTACTCTCTGTATTCTCCACCTTACAGAATATAGTTTTTCTTTCTCATAGCTAATGGCAAATTCACTGTAAATGCAATAAACTAAACTTCAAAAATATATCCTGAATCCAAACACTTATCACCTCAAATACCTTCCTAGTTCATTCTGGAATCTCCTTTAGTCTTTCCAACACAGAAGCCAGAGTGATTTTTTAAAAATTTATTTTTAGAGAGGACAGGAGGGAGAGAAACATCGATGTGTAAGAGACTCAGCAATCAGTTGCCTCTCACACACCCCCAACTGGGGACCTAACCTACAACCCAGGCATATGCCCTGACCAGAATCGAACTGACAACATTTCGGTTTGTGGGCCAGGTTTCAACCCACTAAGCCATACCAGCCAGGACTGATTATTTTAAACCTCATTATAATTTTTTCATCACCCTTAAAATCTAGTCTTTTACTATGCAAGGCCCTTTATTAGCTAACTCTTGGCTACTTCAGTGACTACATTCTCTACCTTTTGCTCCTTATACTCCAGTCATACCTGGCAACAAATTTACTTGAAAAAGTGTATTCTGCCCTGGCTGGTGTAACTCAGTGGATTGAGCGCAGGTCTGCAAAGCGGAGGATCGCGGTTCAATTCCCAGTCAGGGCTCATGCCTGGGTTGCAGGCCAGTTCCCAGCAGGGAACGCACTAGAGGCAACCATACATTGATGTTTCTTCCTTCTCTCCTTCCCCTCTAACGATAAATAAAATCTTTAAAAAAATTTTTTTTAAGTGTATTCCTACATCAAGACTTTCATATTTGTTATTCTCTCTACCCCTAATTCTCTTCCCCTAGACTCATACTATTTAAAATGTCATTAGCCATGTATGGCTACTAAGCATTTGAAATGTGGCTAATGTAACTGAGAAATTTTAATATCATTTAACTTTTATTAACAGATATTAAAGTTAATACTTGAGTGACTATTTAACAAGGTTCCCATTTGGAGTGATGAAAAAGTCCTGGAACCAAGTACTGGTGATGGTTGCACAACACTGTGACTGTACTTAATGCCACCAAATTAATTGTACACTTTGAATGTAAATGTTCCAATGGTAAATTTTGTGTATTTTACTACAATAAAAAAAATTGCTCCTTGGTATTTACCCAAAGGAGTTGAAAACTAAGGTCCACACAAAACCCAGCAAATGAATGTTTACAGCACCTTTATTCATAATTGCCAAAACTTGGAATAACCAAGATGTCCTTCAGTAGGGGAATGGATAAACTATGGTACATCAATACAATGGAATATTATTCAGCTAAAAAGAAATGATCTTATGAAGTCATGAAAGACATGGGGGAGCTTAAATGTATATTACTAAATGAAAGAAGCCAATCTAAAAAGGCTACATATTCTATGATCCAATTCTGGCATTCTGAAAGGCAAAACTATGGAGACAGTAGTCGACAGGGGTTTCAGCTAAGAAAGGAGGAGTAAGTATAACAGAAGGTATTTTTAGGGAAGTGAAATTATTCTGCATACTTTAATGATGGATATATGTAATTTGGCCAAACCCAATATAAAATGTGGATACTAACATAAACTAAACACTTTGGTTGATATTGATGTGTCGGTGTTGACTTATCAATTCTGCACTTGTACAGGAGATTGATGGTGGGGGGAGCGGAGGGTGGGATGATTGTCCTTTTTTTCCAGTTTTGCTGTGAACCTAAAACTGCCCTAGAAAATATACTAAAAAAAGTTAATACTTAATTCAGTTATTGGAAAACTTTTTAAGTATGTTTGGAACATGATCATGTGAATATCCTTATTCAACTACCCAAGTATATGCCCTGACCAGAATTGAACTGGCAACATTTAGGTTTTGGGCCAGTGCTCAATCCACTAAGCCACACCAGCCAGAACTGATTATTGTAAACCTCATTATAATTTTTCATCACCCTTAAAATCTAGTCTTTTGATATACTCTAAATACTAATAAAATATTTCCAATGACAATTCAGTGTCTATATTGAGATGTGCTGTAAATGAAATATATATATACTAGATTTTAAATTTAGTACAAAATATAAATATTAATAGTATTCTACATTATATATTAAAATGATAATACTTTGAATATATTGGCTAAATATCCAAATTTTACCTGTTTTTAAAACATGGCTACTGGAAAATTAAATTACATAGGTGGACCTTCCTGATCATCCTATTTAAAATAGCACTCCTTGCCCTGGCTGGAGTAGCTCAGTGGATTGGGCGTGGGCCTGCAAACCAGACAATCGCGGTTTGATTCCCAGTCAGGGCACACGCCTGGGTTGCAGGCCGGTTCCCTGCAGGCCAGTTCCCAGCAGGGGATGCACAAAAGGCAACCATACATGGATGTTTCTCTCCCTCTCTCCTTCCCTTCCCCTCTACAGATAAATAAAAATCTTTTAAAAAAATAAAATAGCACTCCTCCATCACTATTCCTTTATTCTGATTTATTTTTCTCATGGCATTTATCACTATGAGTATAGAAAACATCTCTATCTGGAATGTAAGTTCTATGAAGGCAGGGACTTTTTTGCTGTTGTATCCCAGTGTGCAGAACAGTTCTCTACACATATCCAGGGGTGTCCAACCTGCAGCCCACAGGCCACATGCAGCCCAGGATGGCTGTGAATTGGCTCAACACAAAATCATAAATTTACTTAAAAACATGAGATTTTTTTGTGATTACCTGTCACAATGTATTTAATGTGTGGCTCAAGACAACCCTTCTTCTTCCAATGTGGTACAGAGATGCCAAAATGTTGGACACCCAAAGAATGATCATTGTCCTTTCATGATAGAATATTTAGGCATATGATATTCGAGGGTGGGATGGACAGCATCTTGAATACTCAATATTTGAAGAATGCATTCCAAATCCACATTTCTGAGTCTCTTAACATTTCAACTCTCTATTTCCAAATACTTAATAGAACAACTATATTTGTTGTATGCCTTTAAGTTCATTCTACTGCCATCTCTATTCTGCTATTAAACTCATCCAATGAACTTTTCATTTGTTATTATACTATGCAGTTCCAGAGTTCCCATTAGGTTTTTTGATAGTTTTCATTTCTGTGCTGAGATTGTTTACTCACTATACATTTTTGTTTAATCTCTGAATATATTTTAATACCTGCATTAACAAGTAACAAAAATAAAAAAACTGTTAACAAAGGCCATGCCAATTTAAAAAAAACTATGGATCACATTTTTTTGTTTGCCTTTGTATATCTAGTAATATTTTTATTGAATACTAAACATTGTGTATATTTTGTAGAGATTCTGGATTCTTGTTATCTAGATTAATGATTCTTGTTCTGGCAGGTACTTTGGTTACAGAGTGGTCTCATTAAACTAGTATAGACTTGGTTTTATGTTTTGTTAGCTCATGTCTATGGAAAGCCTGAGGAGTTCACAAGTTCCAGCCTGCCAGAACTCAACTTTCATACTCTGTCTCCTTTTTAAAGATTTTATTTACTAAATTTTGCCATGTATAAACCACACTGCTTTGTGTGCATTATACATAGGATTATTATACCTATTTTCATACCTATGGTATGTGATCATTATACCTATGGCATGTATAATGTGCATCCTTATTTTTCCCTCAAAAATTTGGGCAAAAAAGTTTGTATTATACACAGCAAAACATGTTATTTATTTTCAGAGAGAGGGAGAGAAACAGTGCCAGAGAAACACAGATTGGTTGCCTCTCATACACCCACAACTGGGGACCTGGCCCACAACCAGGTCCTGACTGGAAATTGAGCTAGTGATCTTTTGGTTCATAGGCTGGTGCTCAGTCCACTGAGGCACAACAGCCAGGGCTCCCCTGACAGTCTTTTCAGAGAAGGTTATAACAGGTTTAGAGTAGGTTAACTCTAGGACACGGTTTTTACTCCTAAGGTACAACCTTTCTATGATTTCAACTGGATATTACAGTTGTTAAGGAGATTTCCACTTCAGCAGGCCCAGAAACCTAATGTCTTTTAGCACTGCTTTAATGCCAACACCTGCTGAACTTTGGTACCTCTGTTCCATTCTCAACTGTGTAGCAGCTGTTATCTGGTAAGCATCAGGTGGTCTTACTCTGATTATATACAGCCCTGGACCTGTGATGATCCTGTATGGATTTCTGGGGTCAACTTTCTGAATAGCTCTCTCTCTCTTCTCTGATGCCCAACCCCATAGATTTCAACTGCTTCAGCTGCTCCCCACTATGATCTCTTTTTTCTCAGCTCAGGATTTCAGCCTCTTTATGCCATAGGTGATTGTGGGGCTCAACTGCTTAAGTTTCCTGTCTCTTGGGAATTTCAGTTTTGTGCTGCCAGAAAATAGTTGCTCAGTATATCCTGTCCAGTTTTATAGCTGCTAATAATCTAGAAGGGTTCGTCAAGTTATTCAATCACAGCCAGAAAGAGAAGTCTACCTTACCTCAAATTTTCTGAAGTGGAACTAAGGAAAGAGGAGCAGCCCCTCTCAGGTGGCAAAACAAAATATGTGACCTCCTAGAAGCCTTCGTTAGAGCTTCCAGTGAGGAAGCTGGTGTGAGAGAATGAAGTAGAAAGAAACAGAAATGGGAGTTGGTGTAACAAAGTTGGCAGCATTCAGGTCAAAGTTTCCATTGTTCTCAAGTCCAGGAGACTTCTGCCCTTTCTGCAGTTTGCTTATCTGGACCATTAAATTTCCTCCCTTTTTTGATATAGTTGGTTGAATTTTTGTTTGGAAAACTTAGTGAGGCGAGTCTTTTAAAAGAAACTGGATATAGCAGAATTGGCATGGAATATTGATGGCCCACATGTGATGTTTAGATTTTGGGGAAAAAATGTACTGATGTTACAGAAGTTCCCAAGGTCAACCATTTTGGGAAGTGACTATCTCCCTCATAAGTTGTTGTATTTTTTTAAAACAGATTATCTATCCTCATATTTTAGCAAATGTTAACACATTATACAAATGAGAAGTCAAAAAGACACACTATCTTCAGATCTTTTTAAATAAAAGGACATATTTTAAGGAATCATTTTGAAGTCTGAAAATTTTCTCTGGAATCATCCTTCCATGTATATTTTATATTCTGCATTTTCTCTTTATGCGTCAGTAGCAAGACTCCTGAATTTACAAGTTTCTCCATATCTTACCCCTTCCATACCACTTCAGATGCATTTCTCTCCTTTCTGCTCATGATATTCTAGCCTCACAACTCTAATGTTTCAGTTAAGTAAAATCCTGAAAATTTGTAACCTTAAAATCTTTGGAATCTTGGAACTTTTATTTTTAATAGCTCTTAGCACTATTTAAAATGATCTGGCTCATGTGTTTACCTTGTGTGTTGTCTGGCTGCTCTCAGTTGTTGAATGTAGTAAGCTCTATGAGAAAAGAAATCTAGTTTATCTTATCCATTGCACAGTCTTACTCCCTAGAACAATGTAGGCACATAGGAAGTGTTTAATGTTTGTTGAATAAAAACCAGCACTATAGTAAATAGCCTGGTATAAAAATTCCTGCCTTTCTAGTTTAGCTTAGCTTAAAATAAATTCTAAATTTACTCAAATTTTAACATTAAAGTGTAACTATTTGCATAAGTGTGATGTGTGTGTTATTAGAATCAGCAAAATAGTAAGCAAGTTTAATTTTTAATTTATTAGAACCCAGAAAGTGATGATTTCAAAAGCAGAGTTTTCATCAAATTAACACTTAATTCAGGGCAAAAATACATTTAAAAACCTAAATTTTAAGGCAGAGTAAAACATTACAAAACCAGCATGTCTAATACAGACTGTAGAATGTCAGAATTTTAAGAGATTCACATAATATCTTACAGCATTAAAATGTTAATACAGTTGGAAATATTATCAATTGGTCCAAGATTTCTCAGTTTATAAAATGTCTAGACGGCTAACTGAAGAAATTTGGCTGTGTAAGTAACAGCTACCATATAACCAAGTGATTGTTTTTATGACAAAAGAACTAAGGCAGGAAATTTCATGGTTTTCATTTGCAAAGATTTTATAGTATTAAACATAAACTATTACTATATTTTAGATTTACCATCCCAGCCTAATGCCCATCAGGTATACGTTAATTCCCTTTAACTCCATTTTTAAAAATTCTGTGAATTATCACACCTATTCATTTATAAGCCTGACTCTACTCATAGCAAAGGCATGAATTCCATACTTTGATATGGTAGAAAAAACAATTTTAGTAAATCACTTTATCTTTTCCTGGTTGCTTAATAATTTCTAAACTAAAGTCTAATAATTTTTGTACCTCCAATAAGTGAAAAACCTTTACAAAATCTCTAAAATTTGAATTTTGACTAGGACCTGAGTATGGGGGTGGTGGAGGGGTGAGAGCATTTCATGTTTATGTGCAATTACCAGTAGCCCTTCTGAAACACAGAGTTAGCAACCTTAAGTTACTCCTTACAATCAAAACCTTTTATTTTGGGGGTGGGCGTTAGGTTTAAAGTACTTTAACTCAGAAAACAAGAATTATCTATCTAGCTTACGTATTCTACTGAAAAGTGTCAAAAAAGACAAAGCATTTAAAATAATTTTGTAAAACTAGCAAATATGAGGTTTATGGGTTCTTAACTAACATTTAGGTAATTACAAAGATTCTTCATCTTTATTACAAACTTTTAAGCTATTTTAATAAAATGGCTGTAGACCTCACTGTACTTCTATTTATCTGTCCATTAATAAAAATCTGTTAAATCTCCTTACTTAGTAATTCTGAAAAAGTCTCGTCAAATTATATCATTAAAAGTACCAGAGGAGCTTTGAAATACTGATTGCAGATTCATTTCAAAGTTGATTTAGACTCTTTCAGAATCTGGCATTTAAATCATGAATATATTCACCAACTTGAACTCTGAAAATATAAAAATTTTAGCCAGTACTGCTTATAGTTAAACAGTACTGGTATTATGTGAGAAAAATAAAAACTGAAAATATATTGTCAATCATGCATTTCACAATTTCATGAACTAAGGTATAACTCATAAATATTATATCTTTGCAGGTTATTTCAACTTTCATCAGGCCTCAGCTGCCAGCTTACCTGCAGAAACACATCCACACTCATGTAAAATAAAAGGAGTAGAGAAGTGATTTTGCACACATGCTGCCCAGTGTTTGGTTTCCAGGTTCCCTTTTTTATCTAACTATGATTCTAGGTATAATTCCTGGAAGAACATGAGATAAGGGATGACAGAACAGAACACCTGTTGGGCTAACAAGAATATATTAGTATACAAAAAGTTTGTCAGCTGAGTAACTGTTCTCACTGTGGTTATCCTGTGTGCAACTTATAAACAGTACAACCATTTTTTCCTATGTGTCCATTTGTGTAAAGAATTGGGCTCAATAAAATGTAAAACATACATTAGTATGCTTTAAATGCAAAGACTCCAGTTTTGCTGAATTTTTTTTTTGGCTCATCCAAAAAGGTCTCTGCTTTACTAATACAGTATGAAAAAGTTTATATATATGTACATGGGTACATTCCTTCATTAAATTTTTTCCTTAAATCTATCTCATGTATCTTTACAACTGATACAACTGATCTTTACAACAAAAGTCAAAAAAGACAAAGTAGAAATGATTCCATTTTACAGCACTTTAGGTTTTCTGAAGTTTTTCTTTAGGACTTAAAGAACATCATTTAAATGTTGCTTTCCATAATCTCCAGGATCCATTTGAAGTTCTCGTTCTTCATCATCTGAAAGGGAAATAATTATGTATCAAGAATATTGTTATTAAAATCATTGCAAAAATACAATTTAAAAATGTCTCTTTTCTCTGGTAGTTTTCTCTTTTTTAAGGTAGTTTTTTTCTCATTATTTTACACCTTCAGCAAATAGTGTTCCATTTCTCAGTTGCTTGGCTAAAGAGCAAAAAGTCTGTACCTATTTTGGAAAATTAAGATTACTTAATTTTAGCAAATCTTTTAATGATGGATGGATGGAAGGAAGGAAGGAAGGAAAGAAGGAGGAGAAGGAGGGAGGAAGCTAGACAAATACAGCCAGGAAAACTTTAGGAACCCACAAACACTGAGGAGTTGATCTGTTTATATATTATCTCTATATAGATTAAGTTCAGTCCTTTTAATTAAAACTTGGGTAGAAACCATTCTGTATATATTTTCATGCCTCTAAAAACTAATTTTTTTCTAATTATAAAATTAATCCATAGTCATCAGGTAAAATTTAGAAAATAAAAATAACTCAGCCTGGCTGGTATAGTATAGCTCAGTGGATTGAGTATGGGCCTGTGAACCAAAGGGTTGCTGGTTTGATTCCCAGTCAGGGCACATGCCTGGGGTGCAGACCAGGTCTCCACTAGGGGGAGCTCAAGAGGCAACCACATGTTGATGTTTTTCTCCCTTCCATGCTTTCTAAAAATAAATAAAATCTTTTAAAAAAGAAAGTAAAAGTAACTCATAATCTCAACATTTAACATTTTAGTGAATTTCTTTGTTTCTCTCTGAAGAGCTTACCAGTTAACTTCCTAAGGAGAGTATACAACCCAAAACTTAACCTTTGCTCTACCAAAAAGAAAAATTAATTGTATCATATTGTTAGACAGTAAGTCCACAAAGTCACTTCGAGTAGCTATATCAAGCAACTCTGTCCAGTGCTTTGGAGGTTTTTTTTACCTTTTTATTTTTTATTTTGTTTAATATATTTTATTAATTATGCTATTACAGTTGTTCTATTTCCCCCTTCATTCCTCTCCATCCTGCACACCTCCTCCCCCACCATCCCACCCTTTAGTTTATGACCATGTGTCTCAAGTTCTTTAGATTCTATATTTCCCATACTATTCTTGCCCTCCCCCTATCTATTTTCTACCTACCGTCTATGCTACTTAATTTCTGTACCTTCTCCGGCCTTCTCCTTCTCCCACTCTCCTGTTGCTAACCCTCCATGTGATCTTCATTTCTATGGTTCTGCTACTGATTTAGCTGTCCTCTCAGTTTGCTTTTGTTTTAGGTGTGGTTCTTAATAACTGTGAGTTTGCTGTCCTTTCACTGTTCATCTTTTTTATCTTCTTTTTCTTAGGTAAGTCCCTTTAACATTTCATATAATAAGGGCTTGGTGATGATGAACTCCTTGAATTTGATCTTATCTGAGAAGCACTTTATCTGCCCTTCCATTCTAAATGAAAGCTTTGCTGGATAGAGCAATCTTGGATGTAGGTCTTTGGATTTCATGACTTGGAATACCTCTTTCCAGCCCCTTCTTGCCTGTAAGGTCCCTTTTGAGAAATCTGCTGACAGTCTGATGGGAAATCCTTTGTAGGTGACTGTCCCCTTATCTCTTGCTGCTTCTAAGATTCTCTCCATTTTAATCTTGGCTAATGTAATGATGATGTGCCTTGGTGTGTTCCTTGTTGGGTCCAACTTCTTTGGGACTCTCTGAGCTTCCTGGATTTCCTGGAAGTCTACTGCCTTTGCCAGATTGGGAAGTTCTCCTTTATTATTTGTTCAAATAAGTGTTCCACTTGTGGCTGTTCCTCTTCCCCTTCTGGTACCCCTATAATTTGGATGTTGGAACGTTTAAAGATGTTCTGAAGGTTCCTAAGCCTCTCATTTTTTTGAATTGTTGTTTCTTCATCCTTTTGTTTGGTCATTTTTTCCCTCCTTCTAGTCCACTCCTTTGATTTGAGTCCCAGTTTCCTTTCCATTGCTATTGGTTTGCTGTGCATTTCCCTTCATTTCAATTAGTTTAGCCTTCATATGTTCCTGTAATTTGTGACTAAAATCAACCAGTTCTGTGAGCATCCTGATCACCAGTTTTGAACTGTGCATCTGAAAGTCTGGCTATTTTTTGGTTGCTTAGAGTTATGAGCTCTGGGGCTTTGAGTTGTTCTTGAGCCATGTTTTGATCTGTTTGTGCTTGTTATGTATGAGGAGGGGCACCTTTGGTGTTCACCAGGGCGGGGCCACCCAGGTCTCTGGTTTGTGACGCTGTGTGTGAGGGTGGGGTCAGAGAGGGACAATGGAGGTTCCCTCTGCCACTTCCCGCCCTGGGACCTGCGTGGTCCGTCTCACCACCGCTAGTTCCTTCACTGGTTTATCTGCACTCGAATGTGTGACCACAGTCTGCACTCAGTGGGTCCACTGCCTGGCACCGTCAGTGGATCCGTCCACTTCTCCACACCTGGGATTTGCCCTCGGCTGCTGGCGCACCTGGGTTGTGCGCCCAGGTCGGTCCGGTGGATCTTTCCTGCCCGACCCCGCTCTGCTGCTGGCTCTGCCTCTCTTACCGGTTTGGCTGAAGGGTTCGTTGTTGTCAGACTTCCATGCAGTTCCATTTTCTGTGGTTTGGCTGTGTTTTTATTGCTAAAACTTTGTTGTTTTTAAATTTGGTTGTGTGAGAAGGTGCAGTGCTTCCCCTACGCCTCCATCTTGGCGGAAGTCTTGCTTTGGAGTTTTGACTTATTTGGCTATTCACAGGTTTTTCTGGGTCCTTCATGGGTATCACCTGTCACTTCACTGTCAGTTTATCTGACAATAGTAACCCTTCTTTTCTGATTTTACTATAAACTACAGGTTTTGAAATAAGATTGCTCAGAATATTAAAATGTTAGAATAAGAACGAAAAGTATTTCAATCAGAGCCCAAGAGGTTCCCTTTTTAGTATATGGCTTTTAAAAATGACATCTTTTGGTTCCCCAAGTCTTGAAAAATGACCTTTCAACCTGGCTGGTGTGATTCAGTTGGGCATCATCCACAAAGTGAAAGGTCGATGGTTCAATTCCTGGTCAGGGCACATGCCTAGGTTGTAGATTCAGTACCCATGTGGAGTATGTTTTATGCATTAACTTTTCATAATGATGTGTTTATGTCTTCTTTACATTTTTTCATAAAAATGACAAACTTTCTCTTTCCTTTCAATAACTTTCCTGTTTAACTTATAGAAATTCTCATTTAAAATTGCAGAAAACTGTTTTACATTATATTCTAACAACCTGATCTCATATCTTTTTTTAATTGTAAAGAGAGAAGAAGGGAGAGAGAGAAAACATCGATTTGTTGTTCCACTTATTTATGCATTCACTGGTTGCTTCTTGTATGTGCTCTGACCAGGGATCTCACCCACAACCTTGGCACATGGAAAACCCTCTAAACAGTGGAAAACACTCTAAACAACTGAGTCCCTTTTCAGTGTGGCTATTCTAACCAGAATTCAACTTTCTACTAACAACTTATCTGTTAAAGTGGGATGAAATTAGCTAATCAAATCGATATAGAATAACCATTAAATATAATTATATGAACTAATTTATTTCACTTTACAAAGTAGTAATATCTGTAAATAGTTCACAACATGACTATTAAAGAAATATTATATAAAGATATTAATAATGTATTAATAATTCCTAAATTACCTCTGAGGTCAAGAAAGGACCACTGCCATGATGCAAGTTCTACCAAGCAGTGAGGTTGCATTAAAACATACAAATTAATCCACAATCCAAAATGCCATTATCCTATAAAGCAGGCAACCCAGACAAAAAGTTCTAGATTTGCTTTTACTTTTTAAATTATTTTATTCAACAAAAACTTGTAATAGTGTTACAGTGCGAAAGACTGTGTTGTAAATGCTGAACAAATATTTAAATCATATAATCCACATAACTGTTAAATTAGGTAACTGTATTTATCCCTATATCACAGATGAGGAAATTGAGGCCTAGAGGTTATATAATTCACAGGTGACAGAAATAGTAAGTGGAACTGCTGGAATTCAAATCCAGGCAGTCCTGGCTTAGAATCAGGCACTTAAGCACTATGCTAAGCTTCCTTCCATAGATATACTCAGTAATATGCATTTCATATCCTATTAAACAAACCTGGAACCTCTATGAGATTAAAGAATACAGGGAATTTATAAATATACATCTCCTTATTACAATGAAGAATAAATTAAAAGATACATCATCATATGTGCAGTCTTTCCACAATTTTCTTTAAGAAGCCAGGAAAACATTTTTTATACCAATGTAAATATATTTATTTTAGGATGTTTCAGGAAACCAGGATTGTAAAGCAGGATTGTAAACACAGAAACATTAGGCTTTACTTAATTCTACAAGAAAACACTGTAGATAGTGCCGAACCAAATGATCAACAGGCATCAGAGTTAAAGCTGGAATCCTTTAGCTTCTGATGGCAGAGATGCTGCCCAAACCCCCATTTCATAATCCAGAGTTTTGGAGACCAAAGCCAAATTATCTTTAGCTGAAGCCAGAGTCTTAGTCCTACACTGGAATCTCTAATCTCAGGTACACAACACCCTGAGGAAAAAACTCCTAATACCAGAGAGAGCAGATAACTCTGGCTGCAGAATCTCAATGGCTGGAGTAGTTTCTATTTTCTTTCCTGGGTTGCTGAAATCTGAAATACATTTCCCCATAATACTTGTGTTATATATAATGATGCCACTGTGAGTGTAATAACCACAGAATTTTACCACTGAGAACACTAGTTCAATACTCTCACATTACAGATGAAGAAATTTTGGCCCAGAGAGTTTAAGTGACTTGAAAAGCAACACACAGTTGATCTCCCAATTGTCAGGCTAATGTATTTTTCCACTCTACTGCCTGCTTTTGCTACAAGTGCAAACTGGCCTGGAAACTGAACCATTATTCTTACACTGAAGCTATGAAGAAATGCTTTAAATTCCAAATATTCAAACTTAACGAGAGAATAACCATAATTTCCCCTCCCTACTTTTTGAACAGTTAATACTCTACCTAAAAATTTTACCAGAGAGGAGGGGGAGAGGGATAATAGAGTAGGGCCATCAAGGAACATGTATAAAGGACACATGGACAAAGCCAAAGGGGGCTTTGGCTTAGGCTTCAAGGTGGAAGGCGGGGATGGGTGGGGTGGGGGGGTGTTGTGGGGTGAAAATGGAGACAACTGTACTTGAACAATAATTTTTAAAGAAAAAAATTTAAACATGAAACATTTTGAAATATGAAAACATGTTTAAAATTACTTGGGTCTTCAGTATTTCTTTTTAGTCATTTCACCCAAATTTATTCTATCCCTCTTTAGTTGCTGGAGCTGATGTTTTTGCATCTTCCTGTTCTCTATGATAAGGGAGTCCCCTTGGTAGCTGCCCTCCCCTATGCTGCTATCATTTAGTGAACCCCAAAATGAGATAAAAATGTTAAATGGCAAACCCCAGCTCAAGTAAGATTCACTTGCAAATGGAGAAACCAAAAATTTACCAATTTCTTCCCTACTTCACTAAGGATATCATCCTAGGTCATTTCCTTATATTTCTTGAATCAATGAATTAATGAATCAATAAATTAATTTTCTTGTGAAAGTTAAAGCAGGGCAGCATGAGGGTTCTGAGGGCCTACTGTGGAAAGTGGCAATGAGAACTGAGAGTAGGTGAGGGAGAAGGGTCCCCAAAAGAGAGAGAGAGAAGGCACTGAAAATAAATGTATCTGCTATGGATAAAAGCCATAAAAATATTAAACTAAAGTTCTGTAATAAAGGTCATCACCTTTAAGATAGCCAAAATATAAAATGATTTTTAATTATTGTTGAAATTAACTATAGGAAACCTCAAAATTATCTGAGATGATAGAAGCCCTCCTGAAAGAAAACTAGAGATGCTTAAAGCATAAACCAAGCAAGCTTATGAGATCAGAAGTTAAAGGGTTATTACCCTAGTCACAGTTACAAGAATAAAAATTCAACGAGAAAGGGAAAAAATAGCACTTAACAACATTTACTGAGGGCCCTATGGGTGGTGGGGAGGGATATAAAGGCAGAAAAGGATACAAACCCAACAGTAAGCAAAATAAATAAAAGTTCCTGTACTCCAAGAGCTTAAATTCTAACTGGTGATATGATATAAATGTAAGAAAAGGCCTTAAAGCAACATTACAAATAACTGCAAGTAAATGTAATCCAAACAAGTCACAAAAGCAATAAGAAAAAAATGGTGCAATTTATGAAGATGAATGAGAGTATAGAAAAGGAGAGTATAATTTATTCAAAAGTACCCAAAAAGTGTTGAGAAGTTTTCATTTAATGTATCTTTAAATAACTCCTAACAGTTATTAATCTCTTCCTATTCCAAATGACCATTCTCCCAAAACTAGAATGGGCTATCAAAGCAATGCCTAGGTGGAAGTCAGAGTCTTTGGTTTCCCTTTTTCTATTAAATATGTAGTATTCTAGGACAACTGTTTTCTTCTGAGTTTTATAAAAACAATTCTTGTCATGAACCTAAATAAAATTTAATTACTTTAAAAAGAGCTAAAGAGTAAATCAAAACAGGTTACATTAAAAAATACTTCATGCATAATATAAAATCTAAAATATATGTATTAACTTTAAAATCAAGTTTTATAGGGGAAAAAACCTCCATTAGTACTAAATGATGTAAGTAGAGAGAAAACAGTCCTAAAACTTGCAATAAAGCAACATACTCTGATATGCATGGATGGGTAGGGCTGCATGCACACAGGTAGATTCTAGGTTAAAAGCTCAGAAGTAACACAGTTAACAAGGAAAATACGTTGAATCTGTGTATTAAACATAAAACAGACAAATCTTCACAAATTGACTATTAAATATAAATTTTAAGCCTCAGAAAAAATTTCAAAACCAGCTCTTTCTATGCTGAATCAGCAGTGAAATAATCTCATCTCCTGACTATTCCTTTTGTGGTTTCCCTGATAACAAAATGGCTGTCTGGTGAATATTTGTATCTAGAATAATTGAAATGCTTTCAGATGAGAAATTGGAAAAGAATTATTTTCTGGGAATAAATTTGCCTTACGCAAAGACAAGAGCCATTTAAAACAATTTAATTCTAAAACTTTTCAAGATTCTGAGTTTCAAACTATATCAATAACACATATAACTAAAAATAAAAAATTAAAATAATTTATCTACAAATCTACTAATGCCAATACCATAAAATGGTTTTCAAAACAAAATTGAAAAACCGCATCAAACCTATTTGCATTAAGACCATACTGGTGCTAATAAGCAGGAAAATTCTACACAAATTCAACCAAATTGGAATGGTGGGTTTCATGGTTACAGCATGGAGACCAGGCCCACGCTCACCTTGGACGTCTTCCTCTCCACCATCACCATCTTCTTCCTCATTGTAAGCCAGCTCAGCCTGCTTGTCTGCCTCATACTCACCTACGTTACCATCATCCCCATTATAATCCGCCAGTTTAGAGCCATGCTGCGGATCAACAGGGGATTCATTCTCATCAAAGAAACGGCCTGTGAAGTAGGTAGAGGATTAATTCCAGAGTAAAGAGAGAGAAGAAAAAGAAGGAATCTGTACTGAAGGCAGATCAGAAAGTAAACAAGTGAAACCTGGCCATTTTCAGGACAATGCTTATAATAAAAGATATATTTTGTTAAGGTTATTAAAGAAAAAAGAAAATAAGAATGAAGACAGAAAATAACTTTTATTTAAGAATTTCTCTGTTGTGTTAATTTTAGTACTTTCTACTTAAAAGTATTAATGTTTTACTTTTAAAAAGGGCACCATATTCAGTATTGTTTTCCTAATCAACAATTTCTCTGATGCAAGTATTTGCCTAATTTAACACTTTATGGGCAAGAATACTTTTATTACTAAATATTATATATACTTGAATAAATGTAGTCATTTATTGCTTTATGATATACCACTTTCCATGAATAATTCTGATAAAATTTAAAATATAACACCAAATAAATACTATGCAGGCTAGTTTCTTTCATGATACTAAGAAAAACTGACACACCTGAGAACTACCTTAAAAGTTCCTTCAGTACCAGTGTTTCACCATAACCATGAATTGGTTTCCAAGGAATAATGGCAGAGAGTAAACTATTAGAATCCTTAATGGTATATTTTTTGAAAAACAACCCAAGTAATTCTGATTTATTCTTTCCCAGTCTCTAAACCAGATATTTAAAAGTCAGTGGTAGAGGATACTTAAGAAAGTTGACCTACATGAAGCTGTCATATTATACACATTAATAACAACTAGAAATCAAGAAGAGCTACAGACAACCAAGTATTAAAAATAAAAGTTAGGCAAACTACAATCTGACTCACAAACACATGTTAAACTCTACTTTGACATTAAATTTAAGTAACATAAAGCAAATTGTATCCCAATCCCTAAAATATGACATTAAATTCCTCATGGTGTAAGAATTTAAGATTTTTAAAAAATTATAAAAATCTTCTTTAATAGGACTAAAATTTTGGGAATTATATTGTAAAATTTTTTGCAATGAGATATTCAGGGAAAAAATAACTTCCTTTGCTTGGAAAGCAAAGTTAAGTACAAATGAAAAATATAGAGGTACCAGTTAATTCCACAGATGCCTCACCACATCATCAGGCCAATATATTTCTAGTTGCTGAGTGATGAGTTAATCAGGAAAAGTTAAAAAACATTTACACAAAAAACTTTTAAAGCTGGGTGGTGTGGCCAGTAAAAAAAAAAGAAAAAAAAAAAAACAAGGTCATCTCAAATCTATATTCTAGAATAAGAGTATATGTAATAAATAAATAAATGGAAAACTTGATAAAAAATAAATAAATGAATATACAAGAGTTAAAAGAAAAAACAGTAACAAGAATAGGTAAACAGCCCTGATTGGTGTGCCTCAGTGGACTGAGCGCAGACTATGAACTAAAGGGTCACTGGTTCGATTCCCAGTGAGGGGCACATGCCTGGGTTGCAGGCCAGGTCCCTGTTAGGGCATGCTTGAGAGGGAACCAACCACACATTGATGTTTCTCTCCTTCTCCTTCTCTCTCCCCTCACTTCTCTAAAAATAAATAAATAACATCTTAAAAAAAAGAATAAGTAAGCTATTTGTGAGAACACCCTATCTAATGACAGCAACACAAAAACAAAAACTTTGGTGGCTTTTATTATCTCTTTCCTTAATGATAAAGTAAATCATGCCAATGTAAGAAAGTAAAAGAGAGGTTTATAGAAATCTGTATTTTCTTTTTCTTAATATGTAAATTTGCTATGGGCAAAACGCCTGGAGCAGTTAAATTATCTTTATGCAATGTGAAACTGCTGTTTTAAATATACAGACATATTATTGTAGTTAACAAGAGAGTTGCTCAAAGTATACTATTTTCTCCAAGAAACATTCTCAATTTTTATCAGTTATGAAAAAAGTTACTGCAAAATATTATCAGACATGGTATATTAACCAAAGAGATGGTCCATCTGTACCTATTATAATATTCCAACAGAACAATATACAGAGTCTCTTGTTAAATATTTGATAATCTGACTACCCTGAATTTAGTTATAAAATTTTAATACTACAATTACAGTGATACTCAGCAACAGTTAGAAAATCAGTAGTAAGAATGGATGACCATATAACTATCCTTTGTAAAATAGTAATCTGTGCTATCTTATATACAGAATTTTCATCTTTGTAGAAAGAGCTAACCCTTATAAACAATAAGGGAGAAAAAGTGCCAACCAGACAACATTGTCAGTCAAGTTGTGGATAACAGACAAACTGCACATTAAGCAGTGAATGGGTTTGACAGTATAAATAAAAATGCATAATGCTGATCAATATAACAAACTGTAAATTATATAACTGTCAGGCAATATTTGCAAAGAAGAAGTCACACAATGGAGAAATTAGTGTGAATTACAGCTAGAAGATATTTCAAAAAAGAGGCATATATATGGGACCATGACAGAGAAGGTAAGAAACATTCAAAGAATAAGAATGAAGATGGAGTATTTAGTAAACAGTAAAGAGATTCATTTGACTATTTACATTAGAAAATGTAAAGAAGAATATAAAGAATGGCAGGTTTGATCTCCAGTCAGGACACATACAAGAAGCAACCAATGAATGCATAAGTAAGTGGAATAAATCAACGTTTCTCTCTACGCTCCCCTCATCCTCCCTCCTTTTTTCTAAAATCAATATTTAATAAATAAATAAATAGATAAACAAAAAGGCCTCCTATATCTACTAGGCAAGACCACAGTTAGAAGGAATGATGAAATATATAGAAGTATTAGGTTGGACAAAAACCTTTGTTTTAATCTGTAAGATGGCTCTAGTAGCATGTAGTTGTCTTTAATGTCACAATTTTGTTAGATTGTATTGTGACAGCTGTCATATCAGCATGCATTTTAAAAACTTATCAAAGTTGAATTTTTGTGTAGCCACTTAAATATAAGACAGAAGAAGATTGGCAACGTTTTTGGTGTATTATTTCAAGGAGGGTAAAAATGCAACTGAAACACAAAGAAAAGATTTGTGAAGTGTGTGGAGAAGGTGCTGTGACTGACTAAATGTGTCAAAAGTGGTTTGTGAAGTTTCATGCAGGAGATTTCTCTCTAGATGATGCTCCAAGGTTGGGTAGGCCAGTTGTAGTTGATAGTAATCAAATCAAGACATTAATTGAGAACAGTCAATGTTATACCATGCAGGAGACAGCCAACATAATGAAAATACCCAAATCAGTAAAATTATTACTGATTTTAATAATAAAAAAGGCTTTATTTTATGAAAAAAATGGAATTTTTGGCCAACCCAGTATCTACTATGCTTTTCATCCATCTATCCAACAAAGATTCACTGATGTGACAGAAAATGTGCTATGCACTATGATACAAAAATACACTTATTATCTCCATCTCCAGTAATTTGGAGTAGTAAGAGAGACAAACATGTAAACAAGTAAGTAGAAAGTGATGCTATGTGTGCTATAACACAATAATTTAGAAAGAGATATCTGAATGTGGAGACTTGGTTTCTATTTGATAGAGGAAGTTTGAACTTCACATGGGAGGCAATAGGCAGTTGTAATGATTTGTTTTAAATTGAGATCAGGAACCTAATTTGCCTTATGTTCCACAGCATCTCCAGGGTCTAGTCAGGTACAAAGCTATAGGACTTAGACTAGGAAGCTATCAGAAAAATTGTTAGGTACAGGTAAATCAAATACATTTACAAATAACAAACTGAATGAATACATGGCACAATGGTACAGGAAGAGTCAAAGAATGTTTCTATAATCCTAGCCTGGAAACTAAAAATAATGGTGCCTGACCCAAAGTGGAGTAATTGGGAATGTATGGGAAAGTAAATGTTGTTTTGGTATACTGAGGTTAGAGTTACAGTAAGATATCCACATGAAAATGATAGATACATATATAGAACTAGACTAGGTGTGAAGTGAGGGTTAGATGTGTAGATTTAAGACTCATAAATATAATGATACTAGGTTACACAATGAGAACATACTTTCTCCCTGGAAATAAATATCTACAAAAAAATTTGCTATAAGTCAAAGAAATGATCCTGGGGAAAAACTGTTATTTCAGAAAGGAAAAAGGAAGCAAAGTTACTACATGATGGTACAAATCTGTGATATGTTTCAACAGGAATTTAATATCAGACTTTGTCTCTGAAGAATTTTACCTATTTAAAGATTTAAAATTCAGTTCTGTCTCTTATTAACCACAGTGTTAAAGCTGTGCCCAAATGGGGAAGTAATACAGTAATCATATTCAATTTGGATAGCCAAATTTCCTTATATTGTAGCAAGATTCAATTCTGTACTTGAATATTATTTTCACCCTGATGGCTGGTTGAAATGATTAAGAGACTATCAACAAGATAGCTTTATCTCAGCAGTTGAAATGTGAAAACACAAAGAAGCAACATATACACTAGCTATTCAGTCTTCAGGCAGTATCAAGTTGGAAAAACAAATCATAAGACTGTTCATATATTTTAAACAACATAATAGAACCTTATACAGAATGACACATATTCTTTAAAACATATTAAGTATCAGCCTGGCTGGTGTAGTTCAGTGGATTGAGCATGGGCCTGTGAATCAGAGGATCGCAGTTCGATTCCCAACCAGGGCACATGCCTGGGTTGCAGGCCAGTTCCCAGCAGGAGACGCACAAGAGGCAACCATACATTGATATTTCTCTCCCTATCTCCTTCCCTTCCTCTCTAAAGATAAATAAATAAATCTTTTAAAAAAATTATTTGGGTTTAAAAAATGTTTTAAAAAAACATATTAAATATCAGACTGTAAACTTCAAAAAACAGTAGAAAGGACAATGGCAAATACCTAGAATATTCTCAGTCACAAAAGGGCATTTGAGTCAAGATAACTAAATGGTATATTGTAATTCTGTACTATAAGCCAAAGCAAGATAAATTATTTTTTAAGGTTTTATTTATTTATTTTTAGAGAGAGGGGAAAGGGAGAGGGGAAAGAGAGGGAGAGAAACATCAATGTGGTTGCCTCTCACGTGGCCCCCACTGGGCACCTAGCCCACACCCCAGGCATCTGTCCTGACTGGGAATTGAACCAGTGACCCTTTGGTTCACAGCCCACGCTCAATCCACTGAGCAACACCAGCCAGGACTATAAATTTTTTTTTTCTACATTAGCTCAAGGTCCATTAATGGGTTTCAATTTCTCAACTATCCTATTGAAAAACGGGTTGTATTGTTCATGTAATTCTTTTAATATATTGCCACTATTATAAACAAAAAGAATCAATCTGACTTGGTTATAATAACTCTAGAGAGAGAAAAAAAAGGAAATTTTACTCTAAGGAGGCAACCCCTTTTTGTAGTCTTCATCTACTGATAGTATCTACTTTGTACCATTCATTTGGCAATGAACACATTCAACTGACTCCTGCACTGTTCAATTTAACACCTACAGTTTGGACTATTTTCAAGTACCCCTAAGGGTCCATTACATATGAAAACTTAATCTGTTGAGACATGAGATAGACTCATAAGTGCTGGGAGGGGAGGAGGGTGAACAAATTGTGACAGAAATGTTACTGTACTTTCCTCACAAAACAGTATGTAGGGAAAGCTACTGACTGGAGTTTGAACTGTTTACTTTGATTTCATTATCAGGAATATTTTGGGGCCAAAATACCATACTTATTTTGCATTTCAGGGTATGAGACCTCCATGTAATAGGCACAGGAAGGAATCGGTTAATTTACTGGACTTACAGAAAATAAAGAGAAACATAGGAAGTGAAAGAAGCATGGTAGCTAGAAATTACAGCTAACACCATCTGAACAATTTGATCATCCCCATTCCCAGTGCAAAGAGGTTCAACTTCTCTTTCTGCTTTTTGATATAATACACAAATTGCCTTTGTGTCATTTTTTTCCTTAAGACTAATTCTATGAGAGGAAAAAAGGGAAGGAAAACACACAATTCAATTGTTTCAAGGTCAAATACATTTCTCCTTTGCCTCTCCCCTCTCCCTTTTATTTTACACCACATTTACTGGACTATCTGCAGCACTAGCATAGGATAAAGGGCCTGAGGTGGAAAGTAATTTGCTAATTTTGGGATAATACCAGGCATGCATCACATATTTATGGCAACTACATTAATCTAAGTTCATTCTAAATATTAATCTAAATATTCTACATTAATCTAAATATTCAGACATTCCACTTCAACTTCAGTGTTAAATATTCTTTAACATTCAGAATAAATAAGGCAAAAATGTAATTAACAAATTCTTGTATGCTGAGCTTGATTTATTGCCTTTCTGAATCCATATCAAGAAAAATGTCTTCTTAAGACAATATTCTAACACATTGAAGAATGGAACAAACCATTTCTTCAAATATTTCACAAAAGTTTTAACTTTTTGGCCACATTGTTCAGAATTTTTTGCCATACTATTTATTCAAATAAATAAAACATTACAGATACAATTAAAGTTCCCTGGGTATGTCTCCTTAGCATTCTCCTCCTATCCCAAAGATAACTTCTATCTTAAATTGGTTGTTAAGCATCTCCATGAAGGTTTATGTATTCATTAATAAATTGTAGTGATTGACAGGCTTTTGAACTTACAGCATCTGTGCAGGAAAAAGTTTAATTCAACATGCCTGGGTTGCTCAAACCCTGTAAATTCCAAAGAAATGTATGTTTTCAAAATTGGCCCTGGGCTGGATCCTGGCAGATAACTTGAGTCCTTCTGCCTGATAGGTGACTTTGTAAGACTGAGGTTTTGGGCCATGGTATACCAGTTTGACTGAATAAATTTATCTTAACAAAGTGATTTATGGTGAAGATTTGTTTTTGCTAGGTGGACAAGGGGAAGGCTAAAGACTGGTTAGCTGAGCTCAGTCATTTGAGCACTGAGTGACTACATGGGGATACTACATGACTGACCCCCAATAAAAGCCGTGGACACCAAGGATCAGATGAGCTTCCCTGGTTGGCAATACTTCACATGTATTGTCACACATCTTTACAGGGAATATTTAGCATATCTCCATGCAACTCCACTGGAGGGAACTCTGAAAGCTAGTGTCTGGTTTCTCCTGGAACTTGCCCAAGTCTTTTCCATTTCCTGATTTTAATCTGTGTCTTTTCACTGTATTAAACTGTAACTGTGAGTACAACAGCTCTTTTGGATCCTATGAGCCCTTCTACTGAATCATCAAGCCTGAAGGTGGTCTTGAAACTGCCGACACAGCATCATCTTGTATCTACTCTACAACTTGCTTTATTCCTTCCACATTGTTTTTGAGACTTATCTATGTTGATAAATGTGGCCTTGTTCATTCATTTTAACTTCTACATACAATTCCATTGTATACACAGTATATACCATGATTTCTCCATTCTCATTAGAGTACTTGTAGGTACATATTAGGTTCTAATTAACCTTTTGTTTAAAAAAAATTCTTCATAAAATCCAATTTATCATTTTTTCCCACTTATGGTTAACTTTTTTAGGCAGGGAGGGGATCTGATCTGATATCTGGTTTAAGAAATCTTTGCTTAATCCTCATCATGAAGATATTGTTTTCTTATAGAAGTTCTATTTGTTTTCAATTTTAAATCTGAAATCTATCTTGAATTTAATTATGTGTATTGTGTGAGGTAGGGGAGTAAGGTTAATATTTTTCCATTTTGCTATTCAACTGACCCCATGCTATTTATTGAAAAGACTATGATTTCCCCCATTGAACTACACTACTAACTTTTTCATAAACCAAGTGTACATAAATGCATCACCAGTTTCTGAATTCTATATTCAGTCCCATTGGTCCATCTGTCTATTTTGTGCCAATATCATATTGTCTTAGTTACTTTTTCAATAAGAATTTTAAAAGCTTTGATATCTAGCAGTGTAATTGCTAATTTTTGTTCTTCTTATACACTGTCTTGGCTATTCTTAGTTCTTTGCATTTCCATACAAATTTTAGAGTCAGTTCCTCAAAATCCCACCCCCCACAAAATGCTGCTGGAATTATAATGGGATAAGCATTGAAATTCTGTATCAGGAGTCTTCCAAGATGGCAGCATAGGTAAACATGGCTCGCCTCCTCACAAAACCACATCAAACTTACAACTAAAATACATAACCATCATCACTCAGAACTGTCAGAAATTTAGTTTAATAGAAGTCTGACAACTATGGCATTAAAGAAACCACATCCATCTAGACTGGGAGTGAGGAGTGCCAGCCCCACACCAGGACCTACAGCCCAGGGTTCCAGTGCCAGGAAGGTAAGTCTCCAAAACTTCTGGCTGCAAAAACTAGCAGGGATAGAGTCAGAGGGGGAAACTTCTGGAGTCCCAAGCAGTTCCTCATCAAGAACACACACACAGACTTAATCAGACTCACTCCTCTGACCTCCAGCATCAAGGTAGCAGCTTGAAAACCACCAGTGCCATACAGAGACAAAGTGAAGTGTTTGGCATCAAGGCAAGAGCTTAGAGGCAGGCTTCTTCCTCCAGGCAGAAAGACAGGCAGTTGTCCCTTTTCTGGACCCTTACCACATAGAGCCACAGAGCTGGCAGGACTGGTGCCATATCTGAGACTCCATCAACCTGGCTAACACTGTTTGCCCGCCCCTGGAGATCCCCAGAGACTCTGCCTCACCCAACTTATGGGTCCACCTAACCTGCTTTTCTGTTTGAATGACTGGTCTTGGCTCATGCTTCAAACTTTCCTAAGTTCTCTCAAACAAGGGACAGACAGCCTCAGTGAGCCCCAAGCTCCATCACCTCTTGCTAAGGGCCTACAGGCCCAGCAGTAGAGTAACTAGCCTTGATTCACAGTTTGGCTTCTCCTGGGAACCTCCAAGCCCAGCACAGGTAGCAGACATTTCAGATTGCTTTATAGCTAAGGCAGGGTGGCCCCAGGAAAAACAGAGGTGGAGGCTGACCTTGAACTGGACCACCCAAGAAACCCCAGAGCCTGCATACCCAGCAGATAACTACAGACCACATCAGAGCACTACCACCCTGCCCCAGAATAGCTGATCTGCCATGGAAGGCAGAGGTTGGTGGTCAGTGGTCTCATCTAGTTCTTGTAGCTAACTGGCCTAGGTAAATCCCTCCCACTGACCTTCTAACAGCAATCAAGGTTCAGCTACAAGTGGAGGGTACACTCAGTCCCATGAAGAACACACCTCAAGTACCCAGCTTCAGTGATAGGGGAGTCTATGCCAAAGGACCCTACAGGATACCTAGTCCATTTGACCACCCTACCAAGACACAGAGTCAGTGCAGCTTTACCCAGTACATAGAAACAAACACAGGGAGGCTGCCAAAACACAGAAACAAAGAAACATAGCCCAAATGGAAGAACAGATCAAAACTCCAGAAAAAGAGGTAAAGAAAAGAGATAAGCAATCTATCAGATGCAGAGTTCAAAACACTGGAAAAGATCCAGTCACAAACAAAGGTTACACAAATTTAAATAAAAAACAATTTACAGGGAAACAACAGTAGAATGGTGAAGGCAAGAATGAAATCAATGATTTGGAACATAAGGAAGCAAAAAGCAACAAATCAGAACAAGAAGAAAACAAAATTAAAAAAAGAGAGTCGGTGTAAGCAGCTTCTGGGACAACTTCAAGCAATCCAGTGTTCACATCTTATGGGTGCCAGAAGGGGAAGAGAAAGAGCAAGAAATTGAATATCTATTTGAAAAAATAATAAAAGAAAAGCCCTAATTTGGTGAATGAAATAGACATGCAAGTCCAGGAAGCACAGAAAGTCCCAAACAAGATGGATGCTAAGAGGCCCACTCTAAGATATATCATAATTAAAAGGCCAAAAGTTAAAGATAAAGAGAAAATCTTAAAAGCAGCAAGAGAAAAGCAGTTAGTTTTCTACAGGGGAATTCACATAAGACTGTTAGCTTATTTCTCAAAAGAACTGTGCAGGCTAGAAGGGACTAGCAAGAAATATTCACAGTCATGAAAAGCAGGGATGTGCAGCCAACATTACTCTACCCAGCTAAACTATCATTCAGAATCAAAGGTCAGATAAAGAGTTTCCCAGATGAGAAAAAAACTAAAGGAGTTCATCATCACCAAACCATTATTATATGAAATGTTACAGGGATTTATTTAAGAAAAAGATGATCAAAACCATGAATAATTAAATGGCAACAAATATGTATCTATCAACAATTGACTCTAAAACACAAACTAAGCAAACAAGGAGAACAAAGACAGTCATGGAAACAGAGAGTGTTTTTATGTTTGCCAGATGGCAGGGGGGTAAAAGGGAATGGGTAAAGAAGTAAGGGGATTAAGAAGTACAAATAGGTAGTTACAGAGTAGCCATGGGGATACAAAATACACTATAGGAAATGGAGTAGCCAAAGAATCTACAAATGAGCCACGGATATGAACAATGGTGTGGGGATTGCCTGAGGGAGTGGGCTGAGTTGGGTGGAAGTGGTCAAAGGAGGAAAAATCCAGACAACTGTAATAGAATAATCAATAAAATATAATTTAAAAAAGTATATTCTAGATCAATCTGACAAGAATTAACACCTATAAAATACTAAGCCTTCTAATCTATGAACGTGAATTTATTCATGTATCTAATTTCTGTCTATATTATGTAGTTTATGGAGGTTCTTGTGACTATTTTGTACAATTTTTTTTAAGGAACTGATGTATTTTATATTATTAAATATATTTTCTATTTTAAAATTTAACTTTATATTTGGTTGGTGACATATAAAATACAACTAATTTTTATATTAACCTCGTACCTAATAACTTTGCTAAATACACTTAAGTTTGTTGATTATTTTAAATTGTCTATATACAAAGTCATGTCTGCAAATAATATCAACTTTTTAGTTTTATTTCTTCCTTTCCAATATCTATACTGTTTATTTCCTTTTCTTGCACTTTATTTCACTCACTAGAACTTACAGTAGAAAGAAAAATAAAAGTGATGGTGGTGGTTATCCTAGTCATCTGGATTTCAGGGAGAAAACTTCTGATAGTTTGTCTTTGAGTATGATAACTGTTTCAGGATTCTTTTTTTAAAGAATACTCTTTTTTAAAAAATATATTTTATTGATCATGCTATTACAGTTCTATTTTTTTCTCCCCTTTATTCCTCTCTGCCCTGTACCCACCCTCCCACTAGCATTCCCCCACCTTAGTTCATGTCCATGGGTCATACATATAAGTTCTTTGGTTTCTCAATTTCCCATACTATTCTTAGCCTCCCCCATTCTATTTTGAACCTACCATTTATGCCTCTTATTCCTTTTACCTGTTACTCCATTCTCCCTCACCCCCTCCCCACTGATAACCCTCCACGTGGCCTCCATTTGTGTGATTCTGTTCCTGTTCTAGTGGTTTGCTTCACTTGCTTGTTTTTGTTTTTTAGATTTGGTTGTTGATAGTTGTGAGTTTGTTGTCATTTTACTGTTCACAGTTTTGTTTTTCTTCCTTTTTCTTAGGTAAGTCCCTTTAACATTTCATATATTAAGGGCTTGGTGATGAGAAACTCCTTTAACTTGACCTTATCTGGGAAGGACTTTATCTGCCCTTCCATTCTAAATGATAGCTTTGCTGGACAGAGTAATCTTGGATGTAGGTCCTTGCCTTTCATGACTTCGGGTACTTCTTTCTAGCCCCTTCTTGCCTGCAAAGTTTTTGAGAAATCACCTGATAGTCCTATGGGAACTCCTTTGTAGGTAACTGTCTCCTTTTTCTCTAGCTGCTTTTAAGATTCTCTCCTCATCTTTAATCTTGAGTAATATAAATATGATGTGCCTTGGTGTGTGCTTCCTTGAGTCCAACTTCTTTGGGACTCTGAGCTTCCTGAACTTCCTGGAAGTCTATCTCCTTCACCAGATTGGGTAAGTTTTCCTTTATTATTTGTTAAATAAGTTTTCAATTTCTTGCTGTTGTTCTCTTTCAGGCACCCCTACAACTTGGATGTTGGAAAGTTTAAAGTTGTCCTGGAGCTTCCTATGCCTTTCCTAGTTTTTTCTGAATTCTTATTTCTTCCTTCTGTTCTGCTTGAACGTTTCTTCCTTCTCCAAATCATTGATTTCAGTCCTGGTTTCCTTTGCTGTTGGTTCCCTGTACATTTTCCCGTATATCAGTTTTCATAGCCTTCCTCTGTTTTGCAACCATACTCAATCATTTTTGTGAGCATCTGATTACCAGTATTTTGAAATCTGCATCTGGCAGGTTGGCTGTCTCCTCTTCACTTAGTTCTTTTTTTTCTGGTTTTGATCTGTTCTTTCATTTGGGCCATATTTTTTTTTTGTCTTGGCCACCTGTTACATAGTAAGGGGCAGGGCTTACGTATTTACAAGGGTAGGGTAACCCAAGTCACTGTGTTGTCTCACTGTATTGGGGGAGGGGTCCCAGAGGGAACAATGCCACTTGCTCAGCTCTCAGCAACTTTCAGTCCCTTCCTCCCATACCCATTAGCATATTGGGCCCTTCCAGTGCTGATTCCCAAGTGGGTGGTTTTATGTACATTCTAGGACCTTGTGGGTCTCTCCAATGAACTCTCCTGTGAGGCTTGGAGTTTCTCCTGCCACCTCAACCCCCACCAGTTTTTTTTTAGTCAGAGGTTTTGAGGCTTTATTTCCCTGCTCTGGAACCCTAGGATGCATGGCCTGACTGGATTCCCCGTTGTTCCTCCTGGTTTATCTGGACGCAAATGTGGGAACACTGGTTCACCAACCACCACCTCACCCGCCCCAGTCTTCCAGCTGCTGCCTTGCTGCGAGTCCTCTCCACCCTGGCTGCCCGTCTCCTCCCATCCTACTGATCTGGATGAATGTTTTTTCTTAACTTCTTGGTTGTCAGACTTTCATACAGTTCAATTTTCTGGCATGTCTGATAATTTTTTGTTTTTAAAGTTGTCCTTCTTTTGGCTGTTTAAGGTGGCAAAGGGTATCTACCTATGCCTCCATGTTGGCCAGAAGTCCCTGGATTCTTGCAGATACTCTTTATCAGACTGAAAGATTTTCCTTGTAATTCCAGTTTAGTTTGTTGATTATCATGAATACGCACTAAATTTCCTCAATTGTTTGCATCTACAAAGATTACTATTTGATTTTCCTCATATATTTAGCTAAGGTGGTGAATTACATAGACTGCTTTTCAAATATTAAATAACCTTGCATTTGAGAATAAATCTAACACAGTCATCATGTGTATCATATTTATGTATCTGTACATTTGATTTGCTAAATATTTTATTCTTTATTAAGAGGAACTGTAATGTAATTTTCCTTCCTCATAACATTCTTAGTGTTGCTATCCAACTTATGCTGACTTCGTAAAATGAGGTAGGAGTGTTTCTTCCTTTTCTATTCTTTGGCAGAGTTTATATTAAATTGGTTGTATTTCTTCCTTAAACGTTTGGGAGAATTCAGCAACAAAATCATTTAGGCATGAAAATTTCATTAAGAGAAGGTTTTAAATTACAGATTCAATATCTTAAATACACATGGAACTATTCAGATTTTCCATAATTCTTGTATAATGGTGTTTTCTTAGGATATTGTTAATTTATTCTAAATTTCCAATTATTTTGGCATTAATTCATAATACCACATTTAATAACCTCTAATATTGTTATCTGTATGATCTACAGTAACGCTCTCTCTTTTTATTCTTGATATTGGTAATTTGTGCCATCTCTGTCTTGATCTGTACTACGGTTCTTATTTTTACTCTTCAAAGAATCAATTTTTGGTTTTTGTCAACATTATTATCAGTTTCATGTAGTGATCCTCAACTCAGTAATCTAGCCAACTTCTGTTATTACTTTTAGCAGTGTGTCTTTTGGGGTATAGTCAGACTTTTGATTACCTATTGAACTTTATGGTTATTGGTTTATTCGGGTTTCCAAATTTTCTGGAGCCAATTTTGGTAATTAATAACTTTATAGAAAATTATACATTTGATTTAAGTTTTCAAATTTATTGTCGAAGTTTTAGGTAATATTTTCTTGTGATTTAAGTTATACTTTCTTTGTTGTTCTGAATACTATTTATCTTTTTTATTTTTCTTCATTACTATTACTAGAGGTCTGTTTATCTGGGTTTTGTTTTTGCTCCTATCTAATTATTCTTTATCTTCCATTTCACTTATGACTGTCCTTGTCTTTAATTTTTTCTTCCCTATACATTCTCTTTTAGAGATATGAACTATTTTATTTTTTAAAAAGATTTTACTTATTTACTTTTTAGAGAGGGAAAGGAAGGGAGAGAAACGTCAATGTGTGTGGTTGCCTCTTGCATACTCCCTACTGGGGACCTGGGTTGCAACCCAGGCATGTGCCCTAGAGTGGGAATCAAACTGATGACCCTTTGATTCCCAGACCAGCACTCAACCACTGAGTCACACCAGCCAGGGCTCCCCTCTACATTCTTTAGGTGATTCTTTTTCTCTAAAGCCAGATTATCTGAGACCTAATCTCAACTCGGCTATTTACTAGCTAAGTACTCTTGGAACTGTCATGAAATGTTCTAGGGTCTGTTTCCAATCTGTGAAATGGGAATAATGATAGTACTTACACATGGGTTTGTTATGAGTTTCTATATACAGTTTAGAACAGCAACTGGTACATATTAACTACTCTAATGTTAGCTATTCTTAGTATTGCCATCATTAGCAGCAGTAGTACAACTACTACCACCACTTCTATTATTACTACTACTATTTTTTAGTTGAATTCAACTCATTTGATTTTTAGATATTTTTCTTAGTGCTTTCAAAGTTATAAACTTAACTATAATTACTACTTCAGAGGTATCCTTCACATTTTGATATATATGTGTGGTATTTATATTATTGTTCAGTCTGTAAATTTTGAAATGCCCATTAGAAATCCCTCCCAATAAGTTATTGAGGATTGAATTTTTTAAGTTTATAATGTAGAAGTTTTAAAACAATGTTCATGATATAAATTGCTTGAAATTTACTAAGATTACCTGTGACCTAGTATCATGCCAATTTATGAAATTATTCCATACGTACCTGAAAAATGTTTTCTCTTTATTAAGGATGTATAGACATTTATATACTTGAATAAACTTGATAATTTTTGCCTCAAAGTTTATATAGTCTTGGCTTTTTATAAATGAAGTATATTAAAATATTTCACATTAATCATGTAGTTGTCAATTACTTCTTGACATTGTGTCAGTTTTTTTTCTCTATTTACTAGATGTTTTTCAATGATTATTTCCTCTTCAGAGTAGACAGTCTCTCTTGTTATTAGGGATTATCCTTTCATTTTTTCTTTTTTCACTTAAAATCTATTTTTCATCTGTTAATACTTTACAACAGGTTTGTTTTAATTAATTTTCACCAAGAAATATCTTTTAAAAATTATGCTGAACTCCACATTACATAAAATGTCCATCTTAACCATTTTTAAGTGTATAGTTCAGTGGCATTAAATACATTAGCACTGCTGTGCAGCAATCACCACCATCCATGTCCAGAACTTTTCCATCTTCCCAAATTGAAATCTGTATTCATTAAATAATAACTCTCCTTTCCCACAAATCCCCTGGCAACCACCACTTACTTTTAGTCTCTATGAATTTGACTACTCTAGGTACCTCCTATAAGTGGAATCTTAAAAGTATTTGTCCTTTTATAACTGGTTTATTTCACTTAGCACAGTAACTTCTATGTTGTACTGCATGTCCACATTCCCTTCCTATTTACTTTTATTTAATCTTTATTGTATTTTTTCCATTACCACTTAGTACCCTTACACTCCCCCACCCAGCAATCACCACACTGTTGTCCATGTCCATGAGCCTCTTCTTTTTTGCTCAAAAATATGTTATGCTTCATCAATTTGCATGTCATCCTCGGGCAGGGACCATGCTAATCTTCTCAGTATCATTCCAATTTTAGTATATATGCTGCCAAAGCAAGCACTTTCCTTCCTTTTTAAGGGTCAATAATATTCCATTGTGCACATGTACCACATTTTGTTTATGCATTCATTCGTTGATAAATACTTGGGCTGCTTCCACCTTTGGCAACTGTAAACAATGATGTAATGACTAATGAGTATATAAATATCTATTCAAGTACCTGTTTTCAATTCTTTTGGGTATATACCCAGAAGTAAGAAATATCTTCTATAGTTCTTTTATTTTTACATTTTCTACATGTATGTATTTAAGATTAAGTTGTAAATACCAGGTACTATAGCTAAGTTTTTGTGCCCTTTTACTGTCTGTTTTTAAAGAGATAACTTTAATCTATTTATATTTACGGGTTTTTTTGTAGTATTTGATACTTTATTTCTTTGATTCTACTGTTTAGACTCCCTTCTTTGTTTTTTCTTCCTTTCTTTCAATATTATCTTCTCGTCCTCTTCTATCCACTGTTGGATGAAAGCAGTAGATTGTATTTCAATTATTTTAGTGATTATCCTTAAATTTGAAATACAGCTACTTCATAAATTTTTCTAACAAAATCTCAAAGTATTCAGTATTTCTGTCCTCTTTCTACACAAGACACAAATCTTCTCATTTTATCTTTGAATACCCTACCTTTTATTATTACTTGGTATTGTTTTTGCTGTCTTAACACAAAAATAGTTTTTTAACAAATTAAATTTACCAATGGCTTTGATCGACTTGAGTTCCCATTATTTTGTCACTGTTACTATCCCTCTTCAATTTTCTTTTTACTAAAGAATAATCTTTACCCTTCTTTCATTGAGGGTCTATCAGAGGTAAACTCAGCCTTTTGTAACTGAGTATGTCTTCTTTTGCCCTTGTTTTCTTCATTATCTGGCATAAGATTCTATTTTGGTTAATTATTTTCTAATTATCACGTGAAGATATTAATCATTTATCTTTTGGCATTTGATTTGCTGATAAAAAGTCTGCTTTGAATGTAATTGTCAGTCCCTGGAAATAATCTGTATTTTCTGGCATCATTTACATTTTTTCCTTAATTTTTAGATACTCTGATGTTTTCTTACAATGCTTAAAAGCAAAGATTTTCTTCATATATCCTACTTGACACTCAGCAGGCACATTTTATCTGAGAACTAATGTCTTTCTTCAATTGTAGAAAATTCTGAGCTCTTTAAATACTCCAAAATTCTTTTCAAGAATTGATTATTCCCTCCATTCTCTACCTGAAACTCCTATCAGACATACATATTCTGTTTCTCTTAACATCTGTCATATATATGATATATATTTGCTTCTAAATCCATCTGTCATCTGTCTCTGTCACTCTGTGCTATATTCTGATATCTCAATACAAGCTTCCAAATCACTTTAGTCAACTATGTCCATGGTCTACCATCTCAGACACTGATTTTCTATTTCAATGATTGTATTTCTCATCTCTAAAATGTATATCTCCTCTCATCTCTAAAATGTATATCTCCTCTCATCTCTAAAATGTATAAAAATGATTTTTATATCTCCTGTTTTTTATTCCTGCCTGTTTCTTAAATTTTTTTGAGAAGGTTATGCCTTTATCTATCTCTTTGAGCACCCTTAAACATATTTATAGTAGAGTGTTACATAAAATTATTTTCATGTTTCAATTCTTGATATGTTGGCTATCTCTCTTAGCATTAATATTTCTCATAGTTTTAAAGTTTTGGTTTGCTGACTAATTTTCAGTGTGTGGGGGTATTTGTGGGTTTTTTTCTCTTTTTCCCTTCTCTGTGTTCACTCTTATTATCTAGTCATTTTACTTTATTTTTTTATATATTGATTTTAGAGAGAGGGAAGAAGGGGAGAAAGAGAGAGAAACCTCAATTTGTTCCACTTATTTCTGCATTCATTGGTTTGCTTCTTGTATGTGGTCTGATCAGAGACTAAACCCACAACCTTGGTGTATTGGATGGCACTCTAACCAGATGAGTACCTAGTCAGGGTTTATCTAGTGGTCATTTTAAAGATGCTTTCACCCAGTTACACAGTCTAGGGTGAGCTTTTACAATCACATTTCAGAGTTTCTTTTCCATGATAATATTGGAGATACCACAGATTCAGTATAGAACCAATGGTGGTGTAATTTAGTGCATGGTCACAGGGCTGTGATTTTAAGTTCTAACTCCTTAAGCCTTCAGGTTGCTAAACATTGTAGTCCTCAATGGCAGTCAGCAACAGCTGTATTTTCTGTATGTTCTGCCAAGTGAGATGGGGCAATAATCAGGTCCTGGCTTTAAGTAATAAGCCTGTTACCATTATAAGTGGGTCCAATTTATTCTTATTTATTTGGCTCTTCATAGACAAATTCCTGGAAACGTGCATCTCCAGACCTGGAAACTAATAGGTCCAATTATTCAAATCTTTTCATTATTCTAATATTTTTGTACCATTTCTTGACCACAGAAATGTTTAGCATGTTTTTAAGATTATCAATATCCTTTCAGTTCTCTCTTTCTCACATTTTGTCTATCACTATATGTGTGAGCAGAGTGGATATGACAAAAGTGAACTTACAATAAGCCATTTGAACCAGAGGTTGAAAATATTTTTTAAAATCTATATATTAAAAAAAAAATTGGCCCTGGCCAGGCAGCTCAGTTGATTAGAGCATCATACACCAACATTAGGGGTTTGATCCCCAGTTAGGAAACGTACAAGAAACAACCAACGGATGTATAATTAAGTGGAATAACAAACTGGTGTTTCTGTCTCTAGCTCTCTCCCCGCCCCCCCGCTCCCTTTAAAATCAATAAAAATTTTTTAAAAACCCTGAACAGCATGGCTCAGTTGCTCGGGCATTGTCCCGAAAACCAAAAGGTCATTGCTTTGATTCCTGACTAGGGCACATGCCTGGGTTGCAGGTCTGTCCCTAGTTAGGGCATGTGCTAAAGGAAGCTGATAAATGTTTCTCTCCCTTTCTTCCTTCCTTCCCTTCTCTTTAAAAATAAGTAAACAAAATCTTTTAAAAATGTTTTAAAAAGAAAATCATGTACTCAATGATCACTAGCTTGTCTCTCCAACACTGTTCAGAAGAATCATTAACCACAGTTAAATAAATAAATCCCCGATGCTGCTCACCCTGGAGAATGCTATATAGAAAAGTCCCTATGAGATCAGCCTGATCAATAATAACCACCTACAATTTGGAGTAACTGTCCTTGTGACATTCAGTATGGGGCTGACATTTGAAATGAACCATTTTTTCTATTCAAGGCAACTAGATATGTAGACTATGTCCTTCTTACCTGAAAAACAGGTGGGAAGTCCATGGGTTTTCAATTTCAACTACTTTGGACAGTGTCTATTTTTTCAAAATATGCCTCCAGGATACTTTAAACTAAGTATCCCTCAAACTATATTTTGCGTCACCATATAGCCTACATTCTGCATTTTATTTAATTTTTTCAAATTCTCACCCAAGGGTATGTTTTTATTAATTTTAGAGAGAGAGGAAGGGGGGAGAGAGATAGAGAAACATTGATATGAGAAAGAAACAATTATCAGGTGTCTCCCGTACATACCCGGACAGGGGATGGAACCCACCACCTAGGTATGTGCCCTGAGAGGGAATCAAACCGGCAACTTTTTAGTGCATGGGTGACACTCCAACCAAGTGAGGCTCCCAGCCAGGGCCTACATTCTACATTTTAAATTAAACCAAGCCATATATATCTTCCAAATA
Source organism: Artibeus jamaicensis (assembly GCF_021234435.1). NCBI lineage: Eukaryota > Metazoa > Chordata > Mammalia > Chiroptera > Phyllostomidae > Artibeus > Artibeus jamaicensis. The sequence goes on from NW_026521754.1 coordinate 381,584, forward strand.
CAGCAAAACATGCCAAAAATTATCTAGCCATTTATACAAGATGTGGCAATACAAAGTTAAATTTATGAAAAAGTGCACATCTTTATAATATATCAATATGATATATAATCTATAAAACCAAAGTACTGAATTTAAAACTGCCAAAAGATTTGTGATGATCACTGTGTACAGTAAGTTTTTTGCCCCCATATGTAATAATCAGTACTTTCAATAAAATTCTCAGCTGTGGCCGGGTAGCTCAGTTGCTTTGTGCATCATCCTCATCAGCCACGGTTGCAAGTTTGATCCCTAGTCAGGGCACATACAAGAACCAACCAGTAAATGCATAAATAAGTGAAACATCAAATCACTGTTTCTCTCCTCTCCTCTCTCTCTCAAATAAATAAATAAAAATTAAAAAAATAAGATTTTCAACTTGATCCAACACCATAACATTTTGTATGTACAGAATCAAGTGCTTTTACATTCATCACCTACTTACATTTCTACTATCATTTCCATGTGTTGATCTCTCCATATATCTAGTCTCTAGATGAAATAAAGTCAGATGAAGATAAAGACTAAAGCCATAGCTGTACTGTCTCCATAATGTAAAAGCAGTCAAGTAGGACAGAAAAAGAGACTCACATACCCAGACTCCACTATTCCACTTTGTATTTTCCATCTATCAGTAAGGTGTCATGATGATAAGTGTTTTGGCAATTTTAGTGTAGTACCTTTTCTCTTAAGACCACAATTTCCTCAATTGCCATTTTTCTATATCACTTCTCAGTCTGATGCTGTTTAGTGCTAAATTTCAGTTAATATTTCCCTCTGAGGCTCCATATAACTTCATGTATCTTTCTATACTGCCATGGATTCCAAATAGCTAAGCCCCTGCCCCAGAGCTAGAACAAGGTTTCTCTTGTATAGTCTCATGCTGTAGAAAGGAGCCACAAATTTGAATGTCTACAAGAATCAAACAAGTAAGATAAATTGATGTGTTATGTCAGAGCTGGGTTCTAAGAAATGGGATGACAGGGCAAGTCTCTATGCCCAAAGCCTGGACATTTCTATAACCCTCTATTGCCCTAATGAAGAAACAGTCTTATTCCTTATCTGCCACTCCAAAGGTTCTTTTACTTATTTTAAATACAGAAGGAAAAATAAAGTGAACAATTAAAACCATAGAGAAAAAAGAAGAAAATCAGAATAAAATGGCAAGATATTCTTAAAAGACAGTAAAAAAGGAAGATATAATATATTAAAACTAAGGTATACCACAAAACAACAGAGGAAAAATTGTGGTTATAAATGTGTAATATTCTGCCTAATGGACACTCAGTAAGTTTGTTTAAGTAAATATATTAGTAAGAAAAAGAAGCATAAAAAATTAAATATCTACCTAAAGGTTTAAAAAGAAAATAAAATGATAAGTCACAAGTAACAAAGAATAAAATATAAGATTAGAAATTAAAAAGTGGCAAAATTAGTAGTTGGGTTTTTAAAAAAATTAAAACTGATAAACAACAATTTTAAAAAGAGAAAAACTTTAAAAGTGTCAGAATTAAGAATTTTAGAAGAAATTTAAAGTAGGAAAATTCTCATAATTATATATTAATAAGATTTATGACCAAATAATCATTTTGATTGTATGACTGCAATTACAAAAAATTCCAAAACTGATACAGCTTTATGGAACTAAGGTTGACTTTAAGGAGTCAATACTTATAAAGCTCCCTTTGCAAAAACCAGCCTATACCTGGTGGACAGGGTTCCCAGCTTTATGGGTGAGTAAAGATCACTTTTCCAAGACTCAGGAACCTCAGACTATATTAGGAACTTTGAGAAACAAGGAATTCACCTAAGTCTACAGGTATTGCAGGCAAACACTGATGGCAAGTCCTGGGCTCAGCTTCCTAGCCTCCAGAGACTTTTAAAAATCCGATCTGATATTTCTTATGAAAAGTTCCAGCAAAGCATACTCAAAAGACCTATTTAGTCAATCACTATTCTTGCTGTATATGCAAATAAATAATCAAGCCAAGTTTAATAAGACTACACTTATAGCCCTGGCTGGTGTAGCTCAGTGGATTGAGCACGTGCCTGCGAACCAGACAATCCACAATCGAAGTTCGATTCCCAGTCAGGGCACATACTGGGTTGCAGGCCGGTTCCCTGCAGGCCAGTTCCCAGCAAGGGATGCACGAAGGCAACCATACATTGATGTTTCTCTCCCTCTCCCCTTCCCTTCCCCTCTACAGATAAATAAATAAAATATTTAAAAAAAATAAGACTACACTTACTTTGCAAAGAAATTAGCCTTACTTAATCTGTCTTTGATAGAAATGAGGATGACTATAGAGAAAAAATATATTGCTTCTGTAGAGAATTATAGTACACCTTTGTGGGTATTACATTCTAGTGCTATTTATTGTCTTTAAGATTTTGTTAACCACCTGTGAACTGGACTGGATCCTGAATCCTTCTATGTCCCTCCAGTATCTGGCTACAGATTTCCAAATTAAAGTTTCCAATTTTTCTCCCTGCTTTTGTCTTTGAATCACTAAAAAGTAAAACTTCCCTTTACCCAAGTCCCTGCAAGCTGAAGCTGAACAATTTGATATACACTTTAGAGAAATCACCCTGATAGCCCATGAATGAACAACCACTATACCTGTTGTTGCGTGGGTCAATTAGAAAGTTCACCAGATCACCTGATGACATCGCCAGAGCTATTCAAAGTGTAAAACAGGAAAATCTGTCATATTGCCAGTGCCTATCTTCATTTCATTTGAAGATTCCTTGAGTCCAACATCTAGAAAAGCTTCTCAATTGCATGCCTTCTGAACTAAAAAGATGATTTTTTATGGAGTGGGACAAAAGTAGGTTTATAGTTGTGAATACATGAAACAAAGTTTATTCTTGTGTTATTATTTATCAATTATTGTATTCATTTCCATACAAACAACTATAAGCTTACTTTTGCCCAACCCTGTAGTTGTTCCAATGATTTACTTTTTGTTTCCACAGAAATGCCTAGGACTGAGAGACTGACTCAGTGGGTTCTGAGACAAACTACCAACTCAGTCTCTGGACTATGAAATTTCTTGGAGGAGTTTCAGACAAGAGAATGGTATGATTCAGGATATAATACCCCAAAATATGGCACCTTGCCATATAAATACTATAGTCCCCCTTTACCTATAGTTTTACTTTCTGTGTTTCAATTACCTACAGTCAACCTTAGTCCAAAAATATGAAATAGAAAACTCTAAAAATAAATAATTTGTAAGTTTTAATTGTATGCTACTCTGAATAGTGTGATGAAATGTCATACTGCCCTGTTCTGTCCCACCAGGGTCATGAATCATTCTTTTGTCCAGTGCTGTATATGCTATCCACTAGTCATTTAGTAATCATCTCAGTTATCTGATCAACTGTTATACCATCACAGTGCTTGTTTTGAAGTAACTCTTGTTTTACTTCAAAACCATCCAAAGTTCAAGAGTACTGATGCTGGCAATAAGCCAAAGAGAAGCTATAAAGTGTTTCCTTTAAGTGAAAAGGTGAGTATAATACAATAAGATATTTTGAGAAACAGAGACCACATTCACATACCTTTTATAACAGTATATTATTATAATTGTTATTAGTTATTACTGTTAATCTCTCACTGTGTCTAGTTTATAAATTAAACTTTATCATAGGTATGTATGTATAGGAAAAAACATTATATATGTATATAAATATAGACACACATACACATATACATGCGTGTGTGTGTGTGTATCCTGGTCTCGGGTATGCCCTAGGGACTAGGAACATATGCACCACAGAATAGGAGAAACTGTTGTATTTCAAAATGAAGGAATTTGATAAATGGCATGTTCAGGAAGGACTTTCTAATCATCTCCTGAAGCAAGTCATAAAACCCTCATGTGAAAGGTGCCTTTCCTATCCTGAAGGAAAGGAGCATCCTTATATTCAAGACAGAGTAACACTGAGAAGAATTTGAAAAAATAAATCTTGCTAAGTTTCCCTTAGTTTACTACACTTACCTCACCCCTTTGTCCTATCATATCTTTCCACAACTTTCCACTCGTCATCAGATCTTGCATAAAAACACTCAGGTTTAACCATTTCTTGGGTCTTTCTTCACTGCTTTATGAGGAGTCCCCTGCCATGTAAAATTTATATTAAATAAATTTTTATGCTCTTATCCCATTAATCTGTCTTTGTTAGTTTAATTTTCAGACCCAGCCAAGGACTCTAAGAAGGTCAAAGAAAACTTTCTTCCCCTACAGCAGTAAATTACAGAGTAATATGACATATACACCAATGAAAGTATGTTCAAGGAATTGTAGTAGTTTGAGAAGGGAGTGAATGACTTAGTGGAGCTTGTATAAATAAGGAGTTTATTAAACAGGGGACAGCACAGCATGACTTTTAAATATGATTAGGAATTTGCTGGAGACAGAACAGGAATTAGAATAGAACAGGACAGAAATTATGTAATATTTTATTTTGGGAAAATAAAATATTACATAATTTCCCAAAACTTCAGAAGCATAGAGGAGGTGCTGTGATACAGAGAAAAAGCAGGAACCCTGAAGATAAGGGACCTAGATAATGGTTCTGATTGTTCCACTATTTATCTCAAGCAAATTAACCTCTCTGGATATAATTTTTCTTGTTTTTTAAATGAAGAAATCATATCAGAATAGAGTGTCAAACTTTAATGTAAATATAAGTAAGGTCTAGGAGAGGGCCTGAAATCATCTTAATAATCACAGGTAAGGGGGGTGCTACTGGCCCAATGACCTATACTTTGAGCATTTGAACATTCAATTATCTCTATGGGTTCCTTGTACCTTAAAAGTTTATTTCAGATAATTCTATTACTGTATTGAATTGTTGTAGGCAAATAGGATTTTGAGAAGAAATAAAACCAAAGAAGAAAATTATAAAGCTACAAAAATGAGAAAATCATCAGGTGAAACTCTACTGAAAAAAATATTTTTCTTTTATGACTAAATACAGTTTACCCTCTGGAAAAGAAACAGTTAAATATAATCACTATCACAGTTACCAGAATAGTATATCTTTTTAAATCCTTATGAAAAGAATTTATTGGACATATGAACAGCAGTTTAAAGTTTCAAGTGAGAAATTTCAAAAGATAAATTATAATCTATACAATAGTGATATATAATCTATACAATGAAAAAAATGCTCTCTTTTTTAAGTGATAAAAAAGTTAAATCTTTTGACAACAATTTAACAGGAAGCCAGATATTTATTCAAAGAAAAGTATAAGACTACAATGAAGTGTCAGGATGGGCAGGGTAGAACAAAATGGCAGCTGAACTACAACCCGGAAAACATGGCTGACGTCAAACCACAGAGCAGAAAGGGCAGGCTTTGCCTAAATGGATATCTGTATAGCAACCTGAGCCCGAGGAGAGCCACCAATGATATATTTCTGCTTTGTTCAAAGGGGACCAATCCCCAGCTCCCATGAAGAGAGCCAACCAAAATAAACCCCCCCCACATTCCCTGCTTGGGCGTGACTTCCCCAGCCCCACTCTGTGGACCAGAGAACCTCGCCGAGTGTGCAAACCCTAATAAAGCTCTATACTGCCTAACTTTGTGGCTGATTGGCATTTCTTCCACGGCAGAGCCTGAGAAAACCTTTCCATGAAGCATGAATAAATGGAGTCTTAGATGTAAGGACAAAAGGTAGTAATATAATTTTGCCCAATTTAATTTGCAGATTTAATTCAATACACATTAAAGTTTCTAAGGACTAGTTATAGAACTGATAAACTAATAGTCAAATTCTTCTGAAGAATAGAGAAAATATTAGGATTTTTAAGGTAGGCTCAACTTAATAAAAACAGTAGTTTGCAAAACCATACATGATGTTGTGGTTTGTAGTAATAAACATGTATTTGGTCTTCATCCTCTTTTCTGGGAGAGAGCTCCTAAACCCTTGGCACATCCTGAATGAGGTGTCCTTTGTTATGTTAATGAGATTGCTAGCACAAATGACCAAGTAATTAGACATTGGAACTTTCAGTCCCACCCCCCTGACCTATAGGGAGTGGAGAGGGAATAGGTGTTGAACCAGTCACCGGCATCTGATTATTTAACCAACCATGCCTCCATAAAAACTCCAAAGGACAGGGATCAGAGCACTTCTCCACTGGTGAAAAGATAGAGATTTGGAGACAGAAGTAAAGTGCTTGGAATAAACGTGGAAGCTCTGCACTGTCTCCCCATATCTTGCCCTAAGTATCTCTTCTGTCTGGCTATTCCTGAGCTATATCATTTTACAATAAACAGGTAATCTATTAAATAAAATGTTTCTCTGAGTTCTGTCAGCTGCTCAAGCAAATTAATCAGACCTAAGGCGGGGGATCTTAGAAACTTAGATTTATTGACAATAGGTCAGAAGCACGGGCAAAAACCTGGATTTGCAAAGATGGTGAGAGTGGCAGTCTTGAAGGACTGAGCCCAAATCTGTGAGATCTAAGGCTACCTTCAGGTAGGTAGCCAGTGTCAGAATTCAGCTGAATTGTGGGACATCTGGTGTTTAAGGACTGCTTGGTGGTGCAGGAAAAACCTATACATGTTGAAATTGGTATAAAAATTATTATCATATGATAGGAATATAAGAATTAGAATAAAATAAAAATTCTAGCGATGGTTATAAATAGTGAAATAATTTAATGTGTGATAAACAAGAAGTAAATACCACAAAGTAAAAATAAGTAATAAGAATCCTGTGAAAGATGGTTATCAGATGAAAGAAATTATTTGGGATCACTGTAAATTCCAAAGAGGTTAAATAATAAATTAAATTTAAAAAAATAAAAATTGAGTAGTAGTATTCATGGCCAAATGAAAGACTGATGATTATCTATCAGAGAAATAAAGGTTTGTCATAAGAGTCAAGATGGACATGCTTGATATACACAAATAAAAACCTACTATGTCATATTCAGGTAAGTTGAAGGATATGAGATCAACAAGCAAACATCAGTCATAACTGGAGAAAAAGGAAACCTTGTGCACTGTTGGTGAGAATGTAAATTGCTGCTGCCACTATCAAGATGGTATGGAGGCTCCTCAAAAAATGAAAAACAGAACTACCATAGGATCCAGAAATTACACAAAAATACAATACTAATTTTATAAGATATATGCACCCCAATGTTCAGTGCAGCATTATTTATAAAAGCCAAGCCAAGGAAACAACCTAAGTGTCTATGAATGAATGAATGAATGAATGAATAAAGAAATTGCGACTTCCGCCAAGATGGAGGTGTAGGTGGAAACACTTTGCCGTCTTGCACAACCAAATCTAAAAACAACAAAGTTACAGCAATAATAAACACAGTCAAACCACAGAAAATTGAACTACACGGAAGTCTGACAACAATGAACCCTTCAGCCAAACCAGTAAGAGGGGCAGAGCCAACAGCAGAGCGGGGTTGGGCAGGAAAGAAGCACCGGACCACCCCGGGTGCGTGACCCAGGCACCCAGGCAGCCGTGGGCAGATCCCAGGTGTGGAGTAGCAGGCGGACCCACTAATGGCTGACCACAGTCACACATTCGAGCGCAGATAAACCGTAAACCGGTGAAAGAGCAAGCAGTGAGACGGACTTCGCAGGCCCCAGCAGCGGGAAGTGGAAGGGGGAAGTATCCCTCTCTGACCCCGCCCCCACATACAGAGTCACAAACCAGCGACTTGGGTGGACCCTCTCTGACCACACCCCCACATACAGCATCACAAACCAGCCACCTGGGCGGCCCTGCCCAGGCAAACATCTAAGGCTCCGCTCCTGACATGTAAGAGGCACGAACAGATCAAAACATAGCTCAAGAACAACTCAGAGCCCCAGAGCCAATAAATCTAGTGATGAAGAAATAGCCAAACTTTCAGATGCATAGTTCAAAATACTGGTGATCAGGATGCTCACAGAACTGGTTGATTTTAGTTTAGTCACAAATTACAGGAATATATGAAGGCTAAACTAATTGAAATGAAGGGAAATGCACAGGAACCCAACAGTAATGGAAAGGAAACTGGGACTCAAATCAAAGGAGTGGACCAGAAGGAGGAAAGAAACAACCAAACAGAAATCAATGAAGAAACAAGAATTCAAAAAAAAAAATGAGGAGAGGCTTAGGAACCTTCAGGACATCTTTAAATGTTCCAACATCTGAATTATAGGAGTACCAGAAGGGGGAAAGGAAGAGCCACCAGTGGAACACTTATTTGAACAACTAATAAAGGAGAACTTCCCCAATCTGGCAAAGGAAATAGACTTCCAGGAAGTCCGGGAAGCTCAGAGAGTCCCAAAGAAGTTGGACCCAAGAAGGAACACACCAAGGCACATCATAATTACATTAGCCAAGATTAAAATGAAGAAGAGAATCCCTAAAAGCAGCAAGAGATAAGGGGACAGTCACCTACAAAGGATTTCCCATCAGACTGTCAGCAGATTTCTCAAAAGAGACCTTACAGGCAAGAAGGGGCTGGAAAGGAGTATTCCAAGTCATGAAATCCGAAGACCTACATGCAAGATTATCTATCCAGCAAAGCTTTCATTTAGAATGCAAGGGCAGATAAAGTGCTTCTCAGATAAGGTCAAATTCAAGGAGTTCATCATCACCAAGCCCCTATTATATGAAATGTTAAAGGGACTTATCTAAGAAAAAGAAGATAAAAAAGATGAACAGTGAAAGGACAGCAAACTCACAGTTATTAACAACCACACCTAAAACAAAAGTGAACTAAGAGGACAGCTAGATCAGGAGCAGAACCACTGAAACGAAGATCACATGGAGGGTTAGCAACAGGGGGGTGGGAAGAGGAGAAGGGGGGAGAAGGTACAGAAAATAAGTAGCATAGATGGTAGGTAGAAAATAGATAGGGGGAGGGCAAGAATGGTAAGGGAAATATAGAATCTAAAAACTTGAGACACGTGGTTATAAACTAAAGATGGGGAATGGTGGGGGAGGGGGTGTGCAGGGTGGAGGGGAATGAAGGGGGGGAATAGAACAACTATAATGGCATAATCAATAAAATATATTTAAAAAAAAAGAAAGAAATTGCGTGTGTAGTTTGGCTCAGTGGATTGAGCACGAGCCTATGAACAAAAGTGTTGCTGGTTCAATTCCCAGTCAGGGCACATGCCTGGGTTGCAGGCCAGGTTCCCATTTAGGGGCACTCGAGAGGCAACCACACAGTGATGTTTCTCTCTCTCTTTTTCCCGTCCTTCCTCCCTCTCTAAAAATAAATCAATATTTTAAAAAATAAATTGTGAATATATATATATATATTTAGCCATTAAAAAAAGAATGAAATCTTGCTATTTACAAAAAGGATGAACATGAGGGCATTATGCTAAGCGAAATAAGTCAGAGAGAAAAATATAAATACCATATGATCTTATATGTAGACTTTAAAAACAACAACAACAAACCGAACTCACATATACAGAGAACACACTGGTAGTTGCCAGAGGCAGAGTATGGGGGTACAGGTGGGAGAAATGGATAAAGAGTTATAAAAGGTAAAAAGAAAAAAGATGGAATTGAGTAAAACAGACATAGAAAATTTGTATCATATAAAAAATATTGACTTCATATATATACATGTGTTATATATATGCTAATGTACATGATAAATATATGTAACACTGATGCACACCTATTATTTCTACAATATGAAAATAAAATACCATATTCTAAATCTCTAAGATAAAATCAAGTATTAGCATATTCTTAGCAACTTGCATTAAAGGAATTTAAAACCAAAAGCCAAAAAAATATCTAAAAAGGAAATTAAGAAAATTAGATTTACAATAATATCAAAATGAATAAAACACTTAGGAATAAATTCAACCAAAAAAGCACAATACTTACACACTGAAAACTATAAAAACATTGCTAAAAGAAATTAAAGATACCCTACATAAATGGAAAGACATCTGTTTTCATGGACTGGAATACTTAATATTGTTTAAATGAGAGTATGCCCCAAAGCAATTTATAAATTCAATGCAATTCCTGTTAAAATCCCAGCTGCATTTTTAGTAGAAATAAACAAGCAATCCAAAATTCACATCGAATTGTAAGAGATCCTAAATAGTCAAAATGTTATAAAAAAGGACTCACACTTCCTGATTTCAAAAATTACTACAAAGTTAAAGTAATCTAAATAGTGTATTACTATCATCTGGTCTGAATGGGAAAGAATTAAGAGCCCAAAATAAACGCAAGTATCTGTGATCAACTGACTTTTAACAAGGATGCCAAGAATGTTCGATGAGGGGAAAGAAGAATCTCTTCAACAAATAGTGCTGGAAAAGGACTCATGGACAATGGACAACAGTGTAGTGATTGATGGGGGGAGAGGAGTATAAATGATAACAGAAAAAAATGCAATAAAGATTTTTAAAAATAGTGCCGGGATCGGGGTGTTGCCACTGCAGCCACCGCCTCAGGAGCTGGTGAGCCGTGCACCCGGCCCCGTGCACCTGGCCCTGTGCACCTGGGGAGGACGGGTCGTCTGAGCACGAGGGTCGTGGTCGGGGTGCCACTGGCCCCAATAAAATCTATTTTGACGAAAAAAAAAATAGTGCTGGGATAAATACCCACATATAGAACAATAAAGCTTCATCCTTACCTCACATGCTATACAAAAGTTAACTTAAGGTAGATAAAAAATCTACAAATAAAAGGTAGCACTATATAACTCTTAGAAGAAAATATAGCAGGTCTTCATGACCTTTGATTTGGCAAAGATTTCTTACACATGACACCAAAAGCATGAACAACAACAAAAAAATAAAGATAAATTGGACTTCAAAATTTAAAAACTTTCTGTATCAAAGGACACTATCACAGTGAAAAGATAACCCATAGAATGGGCAAAAATAGTGAGAATCTTATATCTAGAATACATAAAGAAGGCTTAAAATTGAACAAAGATAACAATTAAAAAATGGGCATTAGAGCTGAAGAGACTCTGAATTTTTCCAAAGAGGCTATAGAAATACATGAAAAGATGCTCATTGTCATTAGTCATTAGGAAAGCACAAATGAAGATCACAATGATATCACCTGCTAGGATAGCAATAGTTTAAAAAAACGGAAAATATTAAGTGTTGACAAGGATATGGAAAATTGAAACACTCATGCATTGCTGGTGAGACTGTAAAATGGTGTAGCTGCTTTGGTCAATTGGTGAATGGATAAAAAAAGTATATTCATACAACTGAATAGTATCCAGCCATAAAAAGAACATGGCTGAAACTTAAAAAATAGTATGCTAGGTGAAGGAAGCCAGACAAAAAAGCTACATATTATGTGATTCCCTAGATATGAAATATCCAGAATAGGTAAATCCATAAAATCAGAAAGCAGCTTTAGTCATTGCTAGGAACAAAGTGGTAGGAGGGAATGAGGAGTGACTATTTAATAGGGAGAGTTTTCTTTGAAGGTGATGAAAAAGTTCTGAAATTAGACAGTTGTGATGACTGTACACCATTGGGAATGTACTAAGTGCCACTGAATTGAACACACTGCTGAATTTTATCTGCATTTTATCAAAATTTAAAAACAATTTTAATAAAAAACTTTTGTATGATAAAATAAAGTCTCATATCAAGAAAGGCAATTGAGGCCAAAAATTACGATAAAGGTAGTAATTCATAAAACATTGGTGTCTGAATATCTTAATTATTTATAAAGATTTGACACAAAGATATAGGATCAATTTCCAAAATTACCAGGATTAGTGGTCAAAACTGATGCACAGTTTATATACCAGGAAATAATTACAGTAAAATTTCTTACAAAAATGGACAGGTCACAAAAAAAGTAAATGCTTATTAAAACATCTTTAAGGAACATATTCTAAATGCCTTATAAAGAAGTTAAAAAGCAAATGTGGTCAAGTCATGGTGAAATAAATTTAAACATCTCTAGTGACACCGTGAAATTATTCTAGAGAATAATCAGACAAAAGGTAACAGGACCGAGAAAGCTAGTCAAGTACTTTGATCTAATAATTTCAGTTTGGAATAGACTTTTAAAGGAACACCCAAAGTGGAAGCAGCATTAAGTACTTTGAGAAAAGATATTCAGTTACTATAACTAATATGAGAGAATATGAAATAATTTAATAATAAAAGAATAGAGCTAAATGAACATTATTATTGCCTAAGCACAATGTATGGATATATGTATATGTGAATACACACACACACATATACACACACACACATATTTAAAAAGACAACTATGTAACTATCTGATAGGTTAAAATGTATATAAGAAATAATGTAGAAGTAAATGACAAAATAGTGCTCACATTGATTTCAACTCTATATATACATTGAAAAGAATTTGGAGTACTTAAAACTCAATAGGCTCTTTTAAAATTAAGTTGTAGAGAGTAATAATTTCCTGGCAATTATTTTCCAGTTACATTCTTTGCCCAGAGATTGGTAAAAAACAAAAAACAAAAAACAAAAAAACAAATGACCAAATATGTAAGGCAAATAAAAAAAGTATAGGATAAATTATAAATTTAGAAGAAAATCTTAAGTGATCAGATTAAGATATATTATTTAGCTATACCCTTACTCTAAACCTCTTTTCGTTGAGATAAAAGATTTCAGACCAATCTTCCAACAAGATTTGAGGAAGTATTTTTTTCACTCTATTAAAAATGTTAGTCAAATTCTTAAAAATAAAAATGTTTTTCACATAATACTTTAGTCAAAATACACAGATATGCTTTTAAAAGACAAGGAAGAAAAGTCAATTAAATGCATCCAAACTATATGTTCATATATACCTGAAATACGAATAAATGTCATGAGACCAATAAACATACCTTGGATAGATTTCTAAAATGTAGCACTGTGTAATACTACTAATGATGAGTACTAATAATGTAGTAATGACTACTAATGATGTAGTACTAATGATGAGTACTGTGTAGTACTCCTCATACAAGCAACCTGTCTACAAACAGCTGCCTAAACACTGTTCTGAACATAGAACCCATCAAAAAAGCAAACAAAGGCAAACTGGAGGTTTTAGACATTGTTTGTTCAGAAATTGAAGGTAAGCCTTGAAAAGCAGAAGCAGTAAAAATGTATAGTTTAAGGGACCTGTTTCATATGGTTTAAGAGACATTGCACTGCACCAAATGCTCTCTATTACCAAAATTTTTTCTTGTAAGTTCCTGAGAATCTACCAGAGTTATAATTAACAGGTATTGCCATCTATCAAACTCAATACCTCTGAAACAATTAAGCACTCATACTTTATTACATAGTACAATGAGTATGTTCAATTTTTTTCACTTTTCTTCTAAGACCTAAATGAAGTAAACTGCAGTAGAAGGGAATGAAAAAGGAAGCAGCAGGGAACCATCCACAGTGATACTCTCACCAGGTCTATATTTCTCCTAGAATCCATTTTTCAAAACTGTTTATCTTCTCCTCCTTATAATTATTCACTTAGACTAGTAAAGTATGTTTTTCTCACTTCTCGAAAAAATCTTAGTCATAAGAACCAATAGCATAGTTTAAAAATGAACTCACCTAAAATTTATGATTTAATACTGGCAAACATGAGAAGCTTTTAAAAGATCTTCTTTAAGATCTCTATTCACTTAAAACTTTTCTTTTAAATTTTACCACCATGATATTTTCTGCTAATATGCATATAGCTTTAATATACATTCATTAGTTAGGTATATAATATCTTCATTATAATAATAAAGATCTTAACTGGGCCTTATAAACAAACATTGTATTTAAAGAAAAATTTTCAGCATAATATTCATTAATTGATTCTTACTTTGTTTTAACTTATGGAAATCACCAACTCTATCCTTGGTAGCCTGCTTTAGGATAACTGTTTGAATTCTGGGTTCACTCTCCAAGTTTGGGGCTGGAATTAAACGCTGAAGAAGATTTGGAGGGTTCTGTTTTGAAGTTCCAGGGTTTCCATTGTGATTTATATGAGAATCTATGACAGAAAAACATCAAGTTAAGGTTTTATTTTGCAGAAGAATTTCACAAGACTTGCTTTAAAAGAGCTAAGATATATTGTTGTATGACAGTGGGTAGTCAGGTAGCTTTGTTGTTTTAATATTTATTTTTAAAGCATTTTTTAATTTAATTATTGTTCAAGTACAGTTTTCTATTTTTAAATATTTATTATAATTTCTTTAACCAAATCTTATAACCAATATGCTTCTAGCTGTGTAAAGTTTACTAATAAGTCCCCATGAGCATCTCTAGTATCGATTATAAACCTATTTACCAAAGGGATATATAGTAGAAACTAAAAAATTAAAATGGTAATGATACAGGCTGGATGACTCTTTTCCTCCCTCCAAAGTACATATTGCTGTCAGAAATCTCCAAAATACAGTAAAGCTTTTAGAAGTTTCAAGTTCTAAGTGATTTTCATCTACACAATTACAACTATTAACTCTTGATTTAAAAAAATTATTGATTGATTTTAGAGAGAAAGGAAGGTGGGGGGTAGAGGGGAAGAGGAAGAGAGAGCATGAGAGAAAGAGAAACATCAATTTGTTGTTCCACTTATTTATGCATTCATTGCTTGATTCTTGCATGTGCCCTGACCAGGGACCAAACCTACAACCTTGGCATATCTGGATGACACTCTAACCAAATGAGCTCCCCAACTAGGCCACAGGGTACATTTTTAAATGATTACTTGTTCCTGAGCTTTTATCAGTCATTTGAAAATATATAACATTAACTAGAAAAATGCTACTTCACTATGCTGTTAAATGACATGTTTTATTCACTACATAATAATACATGACCAGGAAATTGGTTTTCAAGTACAAATTTAAGCATAAGACTTCATACCTGGAATCACATTTGGGGAGAGGGGTTGTCCAGTTGCATGATGGGAGACTGCTTGATGATTTCCATATTGAGAAACAGAAACAGGAGGCTTCTTCAAAACTGAAAGACAAAATTAGATCCATATTATTCCCACTGATTTTATAATTTCTAAAAAAACCCAACCACCATAAATCTATTTACACTGCACTAATCTTATGATGCTAATCCTAATTTTGTAATCCTGATATAGTTAACTTGTGGTTACTAACTGGTACATTGCACTATCACATATTTTTGTGATCAATAAATTTGAACTGAAGACAGTAGGAACTCTTATCTTGTTCACCACTATATTTCCAACACTTAGAATAGTGCCTGGCATATAAGAGGAGCTCAACTAAGATTTGATAAATGTATAAGTAAAAAAATCTCTTCAGATGCAGTGAGACCTTTTTATATACATAGCATAAATAAAACTTGACATTTACGGATTAAGTGAACCAATAAAAATATGCTACTTTAAATTGCTCAGATTTAAGTAAAAACTAAATATGAGTGATACAAGTTGAGATTTTGTATTCAAAGAGAGAAAATTAAATTGTACCCAGGGCTTTACTAACAAAAATATACATACTTACAGTTGGGACTTTCTTCTCCCTTAGGAAATGAAGGCAACAGGGAAAGAGATAAATTTTCACTCACTACCACTAATTCCACTGCATCTTTGGGCAGCTTAACATGATAGAAAGAAGAGAGCAAAGAAGGAAGCTAGAGAGAAGAAAGATAAAGATAGAAAAACAGAAAGCTCATCTCTAAGATATGGTTAGTGGCACATTTTATACTTCTAAAACTGTGGTGGCTGAGATGATGCTATGTAATCCTATTTCATTATATTTTTCTTGGGCACAAGGGAAGATCAGCCTTTCTTGTGGTTAAGTCCCCTAAGACTGGGTTCTTCTGATCATGCGAACGCAGGTGAAACTGAATGTGACACTTCCAAGTATGGTGATAAAATGTGTACAAATCGCCTATAACCTGTCTTCACTTTTTGCCACAACTTAGGAGGCTACAAATGAAGATGGTGGCTTCAAATAATGAAAGGGGATGCTGCTTGAAAACAAACTGCAAAGAGAGACATCCAACCTGCACCAGACTATCATATGAGCAATAAATAAACCTTTATTGTTTTAAGTCACTGCAATTTGGGGGTTGTAAATTAATACATCACAGCCTAACCAATCCTAACTACTACACTTGGATAATTTTTACAATCCTCAAAGTTTATTTTAATCACTCAATTTTATTATGATATAGATCTCTAAACTTAAGGACCCGAGAAATTTAAAATTCACTAAGAAAGCAATCTACTCAAATTTATAGAAAGTTGAGGTTTTCTGTATCTTACTATGTTCCCATTACCTTGTTCCTACTGTCAGCTATAATGTCCCATAGCCACTTCTGCACATAAGACAGCTAAATGACAGCTATTAGCTAACATCTTGAAAGAGAAGTACTATGTCAGGTTTAACAATACAATTTTGATTTGCTAATATACTCTGAGGACCCTACGCACCCAGTCAGTAGATATATTCAGAAAGAGAAGTCTGTCATGATCTACAAATTTGTTGATCGCTGTTTGACCATAGCTAGCTCCAGTACCATACAAATCAGAAGACAAGAGAGAGTACCTTTGCTATTAAACAAGAAGTTATCATACATGTCCTTAGTTTATATGATAATGCCTCCTGTTCAAGAGCAAGGTGTCTATCTGGAGGCAAAATTACAGTTTAGGTAGGAAAAAACTGTATTAAAAGAGACTTTAGAAAGCATCCAGAGGAATTTAAATCTATTATAGTAGAAGCACAGCAGTAATATGGAGCTCTTTTAAGTTTGACATAATACATATTCCTAGAGAAAGTATGGAAAAATAAAAGAGCACAAAGAAATTTAAAAATAACTGTCATTTCACCATTTAAAACTATTGTTACCATTTGGAGAACATCTCTTCGATGTTGTTGGGTTTTTTCAGTACTATACTGACTGTATGAGATCTGCCCAGAAAAAATCCAACCATGGTTAATATAATGAGAACAGTTTGCACAACATCAATGTAACCTGGCAGCCAAGTAGAGTGGACTGGAATGCACAAGCGTGAACAATGACAACTTCACTGTACTAGTCAGTGGGGGTGGGACAGTAGATGCCAATGAATGGGAATGGGTACTGTGTGGCCATCATATTCAAAATGACTGAGTGAGTACAGCAATGAAACTGCATTAAATTTTGCATTAAGCTTGAACATTCCTCTGCCAAAACTATTTGGATGATTCAGAAGGCAGCGGATATGGGCAACTGGTGATTGGCAACTTTATCACAACAACACACCACTCATGCATCACGCATTGTACAGAGCTTTTTGGCAAAACATAAAATCACTCAGGTGATTCAAACCCTGCTACAGCCCAGATTTGGGCCCTGTGACTTCTGGCTTTTCCCAGAACCAAAATCATCTTTGTAAGGGAAGAGATTTCAGACTATCAATCAGATACAGGAAAATAAGATGGAGCAGCTGATGGCGAGTGAGAGAACTGTATGAGGTCCCAAGGTGCCTACTTTAAAGGGGACTGGGGAATCATTATCCTATGTACAATGTTTCTTGTATCTTGTACTTTCTCCCATAAATGTCTCTATTTTTCATAGTAAATGGCTTGATACTTTCTGGACAGACCTTGTATACCTCAACAAAATTAGGATCCTACCATATATATTATTTTATCAGACTTATTTTCTGTTTTCCTCTGTATTACTTTAAATTTTTTAAATTAAATTTATTGGGGGCAGCACTGATTAATAATATTTATAAACTTCAAGTGTATTTTAAATACAACACCTATATACTCTATTGTGTGCTCACCACCAAAGTTGGGTCTCCCCTCTTTTGTCCATGTATGTGATCCCCTTTACACTCTTCATCCTCCCCCCAACTCCCTTCCCTCCAGTAACCATGACTCTGGTGTCTATATCTATGAGTTTGTATGTTTATTTGTTCATTTGTTGCTTTTTATTTTATATCCCATATGAGTAAAATCATATGGTTCTTCTTTTTCCATCTGACTTATTTAGCCTAATATGCTTAAGACCCATCAATGTTGTTACAAATGGCAATTTCATCTTTGTTAAAGGAGCATAGAATACTATCATATATATGAGCGAGGACCCCCATAAAACCAAAATTCTCTTCTGGAGAACAGAGCCCTTGTAGTATAGGCTTCTCCCTCTAGGTGAGGATTCTAGGAACCCATCTGTATCAGTGTACCAGCTGGCATTGTAAGAAGCTGTGTTTGGCTTCAGTGAATTTTTTTTGAAGACTCTTTCAATGCATTTGCCCATTTCATGACAGGTGATTTACAAGCACACCTGCTCACATTGCTCAGTATTCAGCAGTTTTTGAACAAAAAAACAGCATGACCCCTGTGCCCTACCCTCCCTTATTCACCCAATTTTGCCCCGAATGACTTTTTTTGTTTCCCTGAATAAAAAGAGTTCTCAAAGGAAAACATTTTGCCAGTATGGAAGAGGTGAAACAAAAAACGGCAGAAGCGCTAAAAGCCATCAAAATTGACAGTTCAAAAACTATTTTTCGTAGAAAAAAAAAGTCTCAATAGGTTGTATTCTTTCAAATGGAGAATACTTTGAATGTGACTTAAGTTTAAACACGTAGAATAAATAATTTTTTATAAATAAATCCCATTTTGGGGGTGGGCCCTGATACATACAATTCTTTAGTCATTTTTAGAACACTTATGTTGTTTCCATGCTTTAGCTATTGTGAATCATGCTGCAGGGAACATATGTGTTTTCATACTTTTGGGGTAGATACCCAGAAGAGAGATTGCTGGGTCATATATACTAGCTCTGTTAATTTTTTGAGGAATCTCTGTAACGTTTTCTATAGTGGATACACCTATTTACACTCCCACTAGCAGTGTGTGAGGGTTCCCTTTACTCCACATCCTCTTCTACACTCGTTATTTCCTGTCTTATTGATAATAGACATTTGAACAGGTGTGAGGTGGTATCTCATTGTGGTCTCGATTTGCATTTCTCTTATAACTATTGATGTTGAGTACCTTTTCGGATAATTTTGGCTATCTGTCTGCCTTCCTAGGAAAAATCTCTTTTTAAAAAATTCCAGCCTTATTTTTGTTGGACTTAGGGGAAAGGTGGATTTATTTATACCTAGGACAAGGTAGTTAGAAGTTTTCCCAGGGGTCAGAATTAATAGTTATAGTTAGTAGTACTGAAACAAATAAAAATCTAGAAAACTACCAGTGAACTTGGAGAAAACTAACAGTGTCAATCTCACTCTTTTGCGTAGGGTTCTTCAGACTTTTTATCTATACAGGTATAAGAAACTAATTTTTTCTCTACAAAAATGAGAAAATTTTAATATTATAAATTTTTGTAATATAAAAATTATACTTGCTTTATTCTAAGTTACTTCTCTCATTTAAAAGTCATAGATATATTTGTATGTTAATAAATACAGCTCAGTATCATTACTATTTTTAATGACTACAACATTTTATAGATATAACCCTTCCTATATCATTTATGTGGTATTTAATTGGTCATTATAAACAATTTTATGAATAGCATTCTTGTACCTACATGATAAATTCTCAGGAAAGTCCTAAGCATCACGTCAATGGCTGTGTGTACTTCCTAATCAAATTAAGAGAATAGTAAATATGAGCTCAAAGACAATAAAAGTATAGGGGGAAATTAAACACTAAAAAGACTGCAAACAATAATTCATAAGCAGTTCTAACCCTTTATATATTTTACCCTGGGCCTCTCCTCTGAGGATTATTGATACCATATGCAGTCAACAGATAATAGTATGCTGCTATCAGATAATACCACTAATAACTAGGCTATTAAAGATAGATCATTGATTAAGCCAGTATTAAGGCAAAATACCAAGATAAAATGATCGATTCTATTTACCATAAACACAACACACAGGACACAAAACCACTAGAGCACATAGTTTTTATACTACTATGGTCCTGACTTCTGTATTTTTTATAAAAGAGAACTCTCAGTATGGAAATTCAATCACTCAACAATATTTAAGTATCAACTACATGCTAAACACTGTTCTACAAAGCTG
The DNA here is from genome assembly GCF_021234435.1 of Artibeus jamaicensis. Taxonomy (NCBI): domain Eukaryota; kingdom Metazoa; phylum Chordata; class Mammalia; order Chiroptera; family Phyllostomidae; genus Artibeus; species Artibeus jamaicensis. Next base: position 401,658 of record NW_026521754.1, read on the forward strand.
GAGATTCAGTAGTGAACAAAACAGAGTTATTGCCCTACGATGCTACATTCTTGTTGGGTGTAATAATAAAAAAGTATGCGTTGAATATATTATAAATGTTAGAGTAAAAAGTTAAATAGGAAGTAAAACAGAGATGTGATAGAGAGTGGTGGAAGATTCTGTTACAGATAGTTTGGTCAGGGAAGGCATTTTGGAGAAGAGACATTTAAGCAGATGAAGTGCAGAGGAAGAACATTCAGGCTGAAACCAGCAAATACAAAGGCCTTGAGACAGGAGATGCATGGTGTATCTGAGGAACTGCAAAGAAAGCTACGAGCATTGTGGTGCATAGGTTCTTTGATATTGATGTTTTAGGATTCTTAGGATATAATCCTAGCAGTGGAATTGCTGGGTCAAAAGGCAGGTCGATTTTTATTTTTCTGAGAGAAATCCATACTGTTTTCCATAATGGTTGTACCAGTCTGCACTCCCACCAACAGTGAACTAAGGACCCCGTTTCCCCACAACCTCTCCAACATTTGTTGTTTGTTGCTTTGTTTATGATAGCCATCCTGAGGAAAGTGGTATCTCATTGTGGTTTTAATTTGCATCTCTCTGATAGCTAATGATATTGAGCATCTCTTCATGTGTCTCTGAATGTTCTGTATGTCCTCCTTGGAGAAGTGTCTGTTCAAGTCCTTTTCCCATTTTCTAATTGGGTTGGGTGTCTTCTTAGAGTGGAGTTGTGTTAAGTTCTTTGTATATTTTGGAGATTAAACCTTTCTCTGTGGTATCGTTGGCAAATATATTTTCCCATACATTTGGTTGTCTTGCTAATTTAATACTGTTTTCCTTAGCCACGCAGAAGCTTTTTATTTTGATGAGATCCCATTTGTTTATTTTTTCCTTTATATTCCTTGCTCTAGGGGACATATCAGTGAATATGCTGCTGCGTGAAAAATGCTTAGCTTTAGACTTCCAGTCAAGATGGAGGCATAAGCAGACATGCTTCGCCTCATCAGACACCACAAAAAGAATGACAAGAAGATCTCGAAGGCAATGGCACCGTTCCCATTTTGAGTACCACCCCCAACATACAGAGTCATAAAGCAGTGAAGCAGGTTGCCTCAACCTAGCAATTACCTAAGACTTTGCCCCCACACAATTCACAGGTACCTTTTCTACATAGGCCACACAACTAAGAGAGTAAAATCACCTCTGCCTAATACACAGAAACAAACACAGGAAGGCCACCAAATTAAGGAGGCAAAGAAATATGACCCATATGAAAGAACAGAACAAAATCACAGAAAAAGAACTAAATGAAACAGAGACAACCAAGCTACCAGATACAGAGTTCAAAACACTGGTGATCAGGATACTAACAGAACTCATTGAGTATGGCCACAAAATAAAGGAAGAAATGAAGGATACAGTAAGTGAAATAAAGAAGAATATACAGAAAACCAAAAGGTAAGGGATGGAAGCTGGGATTCAAATCAATGATTTGGGGAAAAAAAAAAAAAGGAAGAAATAAACTGGAACAGAAAGGAGAAACGAGAATTCAAAAACATGAGGAGAGGCTTACAAACCTCTGGGACAATTTTAAACATTCCAATATCTAAATCATAGGGGTACCAGGAAGACAAGAGGAAGAGCAAGAAAGTGAAAACTTCTTTGAAAAAATAGTGAAAGAAAACTTCCCTAATTTGGCAAAGGAAATAGAGACACTAGTCCAGGAAGCACAGAGAGTCCCAAACAAGTTGCATACAGAAAGACACCAAGATACGGACCACACCAAGACACATCATAATTAAAATATCAAAGGTTAAACAGAAAAGGAGGGTCTTAAAAGCAGCAAGAAAAAGCAGAGAGTTACCTACAAAGGAGTTCCCATAAGACTCTCAGCTGATTTCTCAAAAGAAACTTTGGAGGCAAGAAGTATTCAAAGTGATGAAAGGCACGGACCTACAACCCAAAATTACTCTATCCAGCAAAGCTAACATTTAGAATGGAAGGGCAGATAAAGTGCTTTCCAGACAAGGTAAAGCTAAAGGAATTCATCATCACCAAGTCATTAATACATGACAAGGTAAGGGGACTTAATTAAGAAAAAGAAGATAAAAAATATGAATAGTAAAATGACAACAAACAACTGAACATAAAAAACGAAAACAAAAACAAACAACCAGAACAGGAACAGAATCATAGGCATAGAAATCATTTGGAGGGTTTTCAGCTGGGAAGGGGAAGGGGAAAAATGGGGGAAAAGGTACAGGGTTTAAGAAGTATAATTGGTAGCTAGAAAATAGACAGGAGAATGTTAAGAATAGTACAGGAAATGGAGAAGGAAAGAACTTTTATGTACAACCCACAGATATGAACTAAGGGTGGGACTGCTGGAGAGAAGGGGTGTACCAGGTGGAGGGGAGTAAAGGGGAAAAATTAGGACAAATGTAATAGCATAATCAATAAAACACACTAAAATTTTTTGTTTTAGTTTTAGCTTATAGTTAATAGGCTACTGATTAATGAATATAGAAAGCTATTGTTCCAGGAACTGGAATGTATGACCAAACCAAACCTGACTTCAGGAGACCCAAAAACAATTCAGGAGGACTGCAAGCATATGATATCTGAGCCACTGTGCTCCAGGGAGGGAACGTCCACCAACCAGGACCCAGATAAAGAATCGCTGGGGTGCTAGGACAATTGTCAAACTGCAACTTTTATTTAACTAACCTTTTCCCCTTAATTCCAAACCCCTTACCTACCCTTTTTTTTTCTCCTTAGAAAAAGGGCTGGCTTGAGATGTTATGTTAAGATGGTTTTTCAGGGTACATAACCCACCGTCTTCTCAGATTGCCAGCATCTGAATAAAGTGTCTACAAAGATTCAATCCTTGTCTCTACTTATTGGTTCTCATAGTGACAAGCAGCACAAATACCAACTTTTCTGTTTTCCAAACTACCAGTCCTAACCAATTTATTGAACCTCCTGATTACATAGTTTACACAGGAATCCTGAGTAATGTTTTGAGAGGTTCATGAAACTCTGATTAGCAATTGCCCATAGAAAATATTAATCATTCTGAAGCAAGAATATTAAATGCAAAATAATGATATAACATTCTTTAAAAAATATTTCATTTATTTATTTTTAGAGAGAGGGGACAGGAGAAAGACAGGGACAGAAACATCAATGTGTGGTTGCGTCCCACACGCCCCCCTCACTGGGGATCTGGCCCGCAATCCACACATGTGCCCTGGACTAGGAATTGAACCAGCAATCGTTTGGTTTGCAGGCCTATACTCAATCCACTGAGCTATACCAGCCGGGGCTGATGTAACATTCTTGTTTGCTTTGTATACATAAACAAATATAACATGCCTAACTGAAAGCACCTGCTGCAGGGTTTAGACCTAAAGAGAAATAACAGAGGTCACATTAGCATACAAAGACAATGTTCCTCTGGCCCAGCCATAATAATCTTCACTGCACATCTTGGGAATTTAGATGAGATGCTACAAGTCCTACTTACAAAAGTAGGTATCATACCCTAGAATTAAGGGCTATGTCCTCAGATCTAGAACAAAATGGAAACTGACCAGCCCTAACCAAGCTTGACAAAAGAACCAGGCTTGACAAAAGGAAGAGTATCTCCAAGTAATCTCACTCTTTTCCAGAACAAAAGTCAACACCTTTAGTTGAAGACAACAAATCAGTATTTCCTTAGATTAGAATTCCAATAGCACACAAAACAATAATTAGACATACAATGAAGCAGGGGATCTGACCTATAATCAAAGAAAAAAGTAATCAATGAAAAAAGTAATCAACAGAAATAGACTAAAAAATAATTCACTTGCTAAAATTTGCAGACAAGGACTTGTAAACAACTGTTATAAATGAGGTTAGTCCAAAAAAAGTTCAGCCATCGTTACTATAATGAGAACGGTTTGTACAACATCAATAGTAACCTGGAAGCCAAGGAGAGTGGACTGCAATGTGCATGTGTGAACAATGAGAACTTCACTGTACTATGCAGTGGGGGTACTAGATGCCACTGAATGAGCATGTGCACTGTGTGGCCATGGCAGTCACAGTGACTGTGTGAGCAGAGCAATTAAATTTTGCATTAAAGTCTGAACATTCCCCTGTGAAAACTATTTGGATGATTCAGAAGGCTGCAGCTATGGGCAACTGGTGATCGGCAGGCAGCTTCATCACAATGTGCTCACTCGTGCACCATGCCTTATACAAAGTTTTTTCACAAAATATCAAATCACCCAGGTGACAATTGGTCAGCCAGTTGAACTCTGCATCTGACAGATTGCTGATCTCCATTTCGTTCAGGTTTTTTTCTGGAGTTTTGATCTATTCTCTCATTTGGGCCCTTTTTGTTTATCTTTTTAGAATTTTTAAATTATATTTTATTGACCATGCTATCACAGTTGTCCCATATTTTTCTTCTCTTTATTCCCCTCTGCCTTGTACCCACCTCCCAAAATGATTCACCCACCTTAGTTCATGTCCATGGGTCGTACATAAAAAGTCTTTGGCTTCTCCATTTCCCATACTATTTTTAAACTCCCCCTATCTATTTTGTAGGTACCTACCACTTATACTTCTTATTCCCTGTACCTGTCCACCCATTCTCCTCCCACCTACTCCCCACTGATAACCTTCCATGTGATCTCTATTTCTGTGATTCTGTTCCTGTTCTAGTTACTTGCTTAGTTCATTTTAGTTTTTGTTTTTAGGTTCAGTTGTTGATAATTGTGAGTTCCTTGTCATTTTACTATTCATAGTTTTGATCTTCTTCTTATTCTTAGATAAGTCATCCCCTAACATTTCATATAGTAAGGGCTTGGTGATGATGAATTCCTTTAATTGACCTTCTCTGGGAAGCACTTTACCTGTCCTTCCATTATAAATGGTAGCTTTGTTGAAGAGAGTAATCTTGGATGTAGGTCCTTGCCTTTCATGACTTGAAATACTTGTTGCCAGCCCCTTCTTGCCTGCAAGGTTTCTTTGGAGAAATCAGCTGACGGTCTTATGGGAACTCCTTTGTAGGTAACTGTCTCCTTTTCTCTTGCTGCTTTTAAGATTCTTTCCTCATCTTTAATCTTAAGTAATATAATTATGATGTGCCCTGGTGTGTGCTTCCTTTGGTCCAACTTTGGGACTCTTTAAGCTTCCTGGACTTCCTAAAGGTCTATTTTCTTTACCAGATGAGGGAAGTTCTCCTTCCTTATTTTTTCAAAGTTTTCAATTTCTTGCTCTTCCTCTTCTCCTTCTGGCACCACTAGGATTTGAATGCACCACTAGGAGCACTTAAAGTTGTCTCGAAGGTTCCAAAGCCTCTCCTCATGTTTTTGAATTCTTGTTTCTTCATTCTGTTCTGGTTGAATGTTTCTTTCTTCCTTCTGTTCCAAATCACTGATCTGAGTCCTGGTTTCCTTCCCTTCACTGTTGGTTCCCTTTATTTCACTTTTCATAGCCTTCACTTTTTCTTCTATTTTGCAACCATACTCAACCATATCTGTGAGCATCTTGATTACCAGTGTTTTGACCTGTGCATCTCATTGGTTGGCTAACTCTTCATTGCTTACTTGTATTTTTTTCTGGAGCTTTGATCTGCTCTTTCATTTGGCCATTTTTTTATTTAATTTATTTATTTATTTATTTTTTGGTCTCGGTATGCCTGGTATGTAGGAAAGGGCTGAGCCTTAGGTATTTGCCAGGGTGGGGCAACCCTGGTATCTACATTGTGGTGCTGTATGTGGGGAAGGGGTCCAAGAAGGAACAGTGCTGCTTGCTCACCTCTTGGCTGGCATTCAGTCACTTCCTCCACTACCCACAAGCAAATTGGGCTCTTGTGGTGCTGATTCCCAGGTGGGTGGGTTTGTGTATGTTCTAGGACCCTGTATGTTTGTTGGGTCTCTCCAACGAACTCTCCTGTGAGACTCAGAGAGTTTCTCCCGCTGCCTCAGCCCTCACAGGTTTTTTCAGTCAGAGATTTTGAGGCTTTATTTCCCTGAACTGGAACCCTGGGTTTCTTGGTATGTATGGCTCTCCAGTTGTTCCTCCCAGTTTATCTGCATGCAAATGTGGTACTGCCCTGTCTGCCAGCCACCACCTTGCTACAAGTCTTCTCTGCCTGGCTGCCTGCCTGCCTCTGCCCCTCCTACCAGTCTAGATGAATGTTTCTTCTTTAACTTCTTGGCTGTCAGATTCCCATAGAATTCAACTTTCTGTCAGTTCTGGTTGTTTTTTTTAAATTTGTTGCTGTCCTTCTTTTGGTTGTGCAAGGAGGCACAACATCTCTACCTATGCCTTCACCTTAGCTGGAAATCCAAGAATTTGCATTTCTATAAAGTTCCTGGGTAATGCTGATACTGGGGGGTCCAAGGGCCACACATTAAGAGTCACTGGATAACTTCACTGTCTTACAAACAAATTATGCTCACTCTAACTCCGTATTTTTAAACATGTGTTATTGCTCTTGTCCTTACCTTTATTTTAGGAAACTATACTGTGACTTAGAACCCAAAAGATAGGCATGAAAGAATTTGAGGAGACAACAAAAGAATACACACGAAAAAACTAAACTTTATTTAGACTTCAAACACTCAGCAACTTCGGTTACATACAATAAGCTGTGACCACAGAAATAATCACTGAGATTGTTTTTACAGCCAAGAATAACCACAGATAAGTCATTACTTCTGATTTTCTAACATAATAAATTGGAGTCAGCAGGGAGGGATACCTATGATAGCCAAGAAACAGAAAAGACAAGAAAAACAAAGACATGGAAAAAGACTGGATGGTATTAGGAAAGCAGCAGTGATAGACTTCAAATGGAAATGGAGTAGTAATAAACATTAATGAAAAAGGAGATGTATAGTGAGGAAAAGTGACCATAAAAGAAAAAATAGTGAATAAACTATTTAAAGTATGGGGTAATTAACTGAACAAGTCAAGTCCTGAAAAGGGACAAGCCTAATGCCCTGTGTAAGGGAATTATTATGTCATATTAAAGCACACGAACAACATAGCCATCTGGAAACATTTAGTCTAAAAGAAATAAGCCATACATACTTTCAGTAAACATAAATGGCTCTAACACAGCGTAAGTGTCATGAACAATAACTCTGAGTCAAAAAAGAAAAGGTTCAAATATGGTTGACTGTTATCAAGGCAAAAACAAGTACTATATACACTTTAGCAAAATTTTTCATAAAAATTATATGGGTAGTTAATTAACTAGAAGCATGAATCATACTGATACCTGTGGCTTTTGTCAAGTGTTACTCAAAAAGAGAAAAAGGTCACATGAAAAATAGTAAAGATCACACTAGTCAAATACTCTACTAACTTTTACTTACCAGTTGGAAGGTCTTCAACTTTTGCAAGGTCATTCTCTTCTATTCCAGGCATTCCTGCATCACCACCTGGTTTGATTTGCTCTGCCCAAGTAACAAAAGACATAATTCTTTATTTTTTCTTATATAAATTGAAATTTTTTTTGAAGGAAGGTAACAATCAGTTTCTAAAGCAATAAGCTACACTCACTGAATATTTTTATATCTCGCTTTGGACATGGAGTTGTAACTCTAAAATGACTTACTGTTTTTTTTCTCTATCAAAGGATGTACATTTGAAACAATACAGACATTTAATCATAACTGAACTAAAATCAAACAATATTTGTTATGATTGGAGATGTTCACTTCAAAATGAGGAAAGTCATTATGCTGTTAACACAAAACCAAACAACTGTAATACCTTTCCCCTGCTGAATATGATTGCTCGAGGGCTCTTCATTCTTTTCTGCAGCATTCTCAGGTACTTGTGGAACATTTTTAGGTACTGCATGATTGTTTGTACCCAATTCACTTCCACCTTTTAATTCAAAATTGTTGGCCTCTTGCTGTTAAATAAAGAATTGGTAACAGTAAATATTTTTCAGTTCAAAATGTTAAATCATTGATACAACTATTAAATAAATGTTCTGAAATAGTTCATTTTCAGAAACATATACCATGGGTCCAAATTTCAAACACTTGGAGATGTAGGATATGTTATTTTTCTGTTCAGCTTTTATACATGATATGAAGTCAAAGAATAACCAACACCTTTTAAAAGTCTCTAATTATAGCGAATGGCCTAAAATATTACACAGAGGTAATTCTCTCTGACTATTCTAAGGGAGTGGTCCAGCAAGAAGAGAGTCTTGCTGGGCACTGCAGGTTACTGTAGAGGTCTACGGTTGGACATTACCCTGAGTGCTGTGGGAATATGATTAGACCTGACAATTCTACTTATGGGCCAGTTTTCTCTTTTGTATTGGTTGAGTTGCCTCAGTGGAAGATTGAGAGAGACAAAGAGTCAAGCAGATATGCTTTGGTTGCAATATGGGTCCTTATACTTAATATTTAATACATTTACACATGGTTTGTCACTGGTAAAGCACTATGCAATGTAATCATTGAGTAATGTTATAAAAAACAGTACTAAAAATCTACAGGAAATCTAGTGTTACATGAGCCAAATTTAAAAATTTGTCACAGTAAAAACAAAAAAGGTGTCCTGACTGATGTGGCTCAGTGGGCTGGGCATCCTACCATGGGACAAAATATCCAAAATGTTGTCAGTTTGATTCCAGGCCAGGGCACATGCCTGGGTTGTGGACCAGGTCCTAAGTTGGGGGGCATGTAAGAGGCAACCAATTGATATTTCTCACCCTTTGGTGAGAAATAGCTGTTTCTCTCCCTTTCTCCTTCCCTTCCACCTCTCTAAAAGTAAATAAAATCTTTAAAAAAGAAAAAAAAAAGTGCTCTGACAATTCCAGTGTACCTGGCAGATAAAATCAAAAACAAGCATTTGTACTGTGCTTCATAGTTTACAAATTACTTTCAGATTTATCCTCTAGCAGAGATAAACAGTGTGAGGAAAAATAAAACTGAGACTTAAAGAAGTTAAGTAGCTTGTCTAAGGTTACAAAGCTAGAGAATTGTGGAGAAGGAATTCAAACCACAGTCTTTCTCACTCCCATATTTTCTGGGAATTTGGTAGGAATAGCCAAATCTCAGAGCTTAACTGTTGATGAGTGAAATGACAAAATGAAATTTTTGTATGTGTCAGTACGAAGGACAGGGTGAGAAAATCGATGAGGCACAACCTGAGCAGCTATTCTGTATCTCTGTATATTTTTACATCACAGGCTATTTTCATAGTATTCTATTGCTTTGTAGATGTGGAAAAAACAAACAATATTAAACAAAACTTAAACGTCAATGAACTGCTGTTCAAAAATACTTTTCCACTTAACATAGTTAACTACTTAACAAAGCTATCCCTTTGATGTGTTATTAACGATTGTACCTTTATATGAATGGACAATATTTAATATTCTTTAAAGGTTTTCTAAGTGTAATACTGGTGATTTGGTAAAGGGGCACCCTAATTTTTTTTAATAAACTTTTTCTCTGAAGTAATTTCAACTTCAAAAAAAAGTAATGAACTCTCACTCAATTTCCTTTAATGCTAACATCTTATATGAGCATGGCACATCTGCAAAACCAAACAGCAAACATGAGTATACTATTAATCAAACTAGACTTTATTGACTTCACCACTTTTTCCACTATGTCCTTTTTCTGTTCCAGGATCCAATCCAGGATACTACATTGCATTTAAGTCCTCAGATCTCCTTAGTCTCCACTGGTCTACGACAATTTCTCTACCTTTGTAGCATGAAAGCAGTAAACAAATGAATGTGACTATATTCCAAAAGACTATATCTATTATAGGCACGAAAATGAAAATTTCTTAACAATTTTCGCATCACAAAATATTCTTTTGATTTTTCAACCATTTTTAAAATGTAATAACCATTCTTTGTCCATGGATAATATAAAAACAGGAAGCAGGCTGGATTTAGTTTGTTCCTTCGCCAGAGTAATTTCTAAATTACTTGGTTTTAAAAAAAAAAATCCCTGACTACAACTTACGCTTGTTTGATATAGCTTACATTGGATTTGTTCCATGAAAAAACTTAAATTTCACAGAATCAACTTGTCACAGTAGTTGAAGAACAGGGAATAAAGGGGTAGAGAGTAGAATTCGGCAGTTTGTCTAAAGGTTAAAGGACTGGTTACCCTAGAAAGGAGTTCTCTAAGCATCTCCCTCCTCCCTGCCTATTCCAATTAGGGCAGGATAAAGGAAAAGAATTGCTGAAAAGTACCTTAATTAATAATATAAAAATAGCCCAGTAGGGCAGAGCAGAAAGAGAGAACTACACTGGAAAAAGGGAAAAGCTTTCAACTGCTTTTTGGAAGAACAGAAGAGAGCAAACTCACCCCATTATTTATATGCGCTTGTAACCGTACAAATGCAACAGCAACGTCTCTTCCCCTTCCTTTTGTGTTCTGCTATGTTCCTCTAACTAGCCAATGTGTCAATAATATCTTCCACTTGTTCTCAATGCCTCTGTGCCACTAGCTTACTCAGGCCTGCCATCTTCCAGCAATCTACACCCACATCTTTTCAAGGTAGGCTGCAGACAGGCAGCAGAAATTCCATTTTATAGATTCAAAAATTGAAATACAGAAAAAATAATATTCTCAATACCATGCTGTAAAATACTAAAAACAGTTAAGAATGAAAATCTGATTTTCTTAACTGCTAGTCCTTCACAGGAGATGCTACCAGAGAGCAAGATTATTATTTTTCACTGTAACTTCTCTTTACTTTAAATTGCAAGACTTCTTACAAATCACAGCTACTTAGATAAGATTACAAGGTACAGAAAAATGAATGTCCGATGACTAGTAATCTTTAGACAAATTCCCTCCATTTCTAGTAGGCCCCTTGGTAATATACAAGGTCTGGCACAAATAACACCCCTTTTTTATTACAAAATCATAAAGCGTATAATTCTGTAACATAACAATATCATACTCAAGCATACCACATAACATTTCAGGTAAAATGTTCAAACTAAAACTATAAATTATTACACCCATATTATTTTGCTACCAACCACACTCAAGCAGGTGTTACTTCTAACAGGCCCTATATAGCCTGTGAAAATAGATAAATCAATTAAAAAACTTGACACTCCCAAAAATTTACATCAAAATAGTGGCTGGTATTTCATTTCTATGTTTTAAAAAGGAATACAGAATAGTAAGAGATTTATAATTAAGGAGAAAGTTTTGCAATTATTCTTCTGATTCTCAAAAGCATAAAATATGAAGTAATTGATTTTTCAGTAAAATCTTTTCCACTTTGCAATCTGAGAGATATATGAAAAGCAAAAGTTATTTTTAAAAGTCAGATAAAAGATATTTAGCTAAAATTAGTTTTAAGAGCTAACATTATGTTTTTTCAAATATGTAATTTTCTCAGCAATAAAGCCATTGCAAGTCATTTTTAAAATCAGGCCGGCTAGAATACTTAAAAATACAATGTTTTATGACAAAAGTACATATGTTAATTTCTTAATTACAACATTTATACCAAAAACACATTTTGATTTAAGTATTCTTTTAAATTTACCTTTTGTTCCTGCAAAAACTGGTCTGCTAACTTTTTAATATTTTCTTCATGCTGTGCTCTTAATTCCTTGATTTGTTGTCCACACTGAAAACTAAATTAAAAAGTCATTTTTTAGACTGTATCATCTTGGATTGTATTCTCAAAGTTGTTTAGAAGTTTAAAACTTGGATTCACAAAAACGAAGCATTTAGTTAGCAAGAGAGTGGGAAAGGGAGGACAAAGAATACACATAATATAGCTCATAGTCAAAATTCTTACAATATTTGAATAATAGAGGATAAAGAATACTGATAAACCTATGTTTTTTAAAAAACAGAAATTAGAAAGATAAAGTTTATTTTTTAAATTTTCACTTAAAAAAAACACAATTGTCAAAGCCAATTTCAATCACAGAAGAGATAAACACTACAGAAAACTGTGAGACCAAACTATAGTAACAGATGAGAAAAAACAGAATTATGAGAGTTAATAGGAGTGGCAGATGATTCATCCGTTAGTATTTTAACACAATAATAAAAATCTAAATCACAACAAGAACAATAATGGGTCCTAGTCAGGTAACTCAGTTGGTTAGAGCATTGTCCTGATACATCAAGGTTGAGGGTTGAGAGTTAGCTCTCCATCAGGGAACATACCAGAAGCAACAGAGAAATACATAAATAAAAGAAACATTTTCTCTTATTTGATGTTTCTGTTTCCCTCCAAAAATCAGTGTGCAAAATCAGTAATACAAATAAAAAATTTTTAAAGGAAGAACAAGAATAGAGAAAATTAGTAACACAGACTAACCTCAAGAAAAATGGAAAGAAACAAAAAAAAGTAAAGGACCTTCAGCCAAGATGGAGGTGTAAGTAGATATATACTGCCTACTCCGACAACCAAAAGTGGGAAAACAACATATTTAAAAACAAAAATAACAATAACTCCCAGAAAATTGAACAGTATGGCAGTCCAAACACCAAGAAGTTAAAGAAGAAACATTTATCCAGACCAGTAGGAAGGGCGGACAGCAAGGTGGCAGCTAGTGGACCAGAAATCCACATTAACATGCAAATAAACCTGGAGGAACAAATGGGGAGCGAGACAGACCACGCAAACCAGAATTCCAGTGAGGGGGCTAAAAAAAGCCTCAAAACCTCTGACTGAAAAAACCTGTGAGGGCTGAGGCAGCCGGAGAAACTCTCTGAGTCTCACAGGAGAGTTTGTTGGAGAGACCCAACAAACATACAGGGTCCTAGAACATACACAAACCCACCCACCTGGGAATCAGCACCACAAGAGCCCAATTTGCTTGTGGGTAGTGGAGGAAGTGACTGAATGCCAGCCAAGAGCTGAGCAAGCAGCACTGTTCCTTCTTGGACTCCTCCCCCACATACAGCACCACAATGTAGATACCAGGGTTGCCCCACCCTGGCAAATACCTAAGGCTCAGCCCTTTCCTACATACCAGGCATACCGAGACCAAAAAATAAATAAATAAATAAATTAAATAAAAAAATGGCCAAATGAAAGAGCAGATCAAAGCTCCAGAAAAAAATACAAGTAAGCAATGAAGAGTTAGCCAACCAATGAGATGCACAGGTCAAAACACTGGTAATCAAGATGCTCACAGATATGGTTGAGTATGGTTGCAAAATAGAAGAAAAAGTGAAGGCTATGAAAAGTGAAATAAAGGGAACCAACAGTGAAGGGAAGGAAACCAGGACTCAGATCAGTGATTTGGAACAGAAGGAAGAAAGAAACATTCAACCAGAACAGAATGAAGAAACAAGAATTCAAAAACATGAGGAGAGGCTTTGGAACCTTCGAGACAACTTTAAGTGCTCCTAGTGGTGCATTCAAATCCTAGTGGTGCCAGAAGGAGAAGAGGAAGAGCAAGAAATTGAAAACTTTGAAAAAATAAGGAAGGAGAACTTCCCTCATCTGGTAAAGAAAATAGACCTTTAGGAAGTCCAGGAAGCTTAAAGAGTCCCAAAGTTGGACCAAAGGAAGCACACACCAGGGCACATCATAATTATATTACTTAAGATTAAAGATGAGGAAAGAATCTTAAAAGCAGCAAGAGAAAAGGAGACAGTTACCTACAAAGGAGTTCCCATAAGACCGTCAGCTGATTTCTCCAAAGAAACCTTGCAGGCAAGAAGGGGCTGGCAACAAGTATTTCAAGTCATGAAAGGCAAGGACCTACATCCAAGATTACTCTCTTCAACAAAGCTACCATTTATAATGGAAGGACAGGTAAAGTGCTTCCCAGAGAAGGTCAATTAAAGGAATTCATCATCACCAAGCCCTTACTATATGAAATGTTAGGGGATGACTTATCTAAGAATAAGAAGAAGATCAAAACTATGAATAGTAAAATGACAAGGAACTCACAATTATCAACAACTGAACCTAAAAACAAAAACTAAAATGAACTAAGCAAGTAACTAGAACAGGAACAGAATCACAGAAATAGAGATCACATGGAAGGTTATCAGTGGGGAGTAGGTGGGAGGAGAATGGGTGGACAGGTACAGGGAATAAGAAGTATAAATGGTAGGTACAAAATAGATAAGGGGAGTTTAAAAATAGTATTGGAAATGGAGAAGCAAAAAAACTTACTATACATGACCCATTGGCCTGAACTAAGGTTGGGGAATGATGGTGGACAGGATATAGGGTAGAGGGGAATAAAGGGTAGAGAAAAATGCAACAACTCTAATAGCAGAATCAATAAAATATATTTTAAAAATTGTAAGGACTGTGAATGTCCACTGTACAGTAGTCAAAGGATAAAAACAGATGGTTCATGCAAAAGGAAACAAATAGTTAATATATAGAAAAATTTTAGCCTTGGCTGGTGTGGCTCAGTAGACTAGCGCCAGCCTGCAAACCCAAAGGTCACTGGTTCGAGTCCCACTCAGGGTACATGCCTGGGTTGCAGACCAGGTCCCCAGTTGGGAGTGGTGTGAGAAGCCATATCTCTCTCACATGGATGTTTCTATCCCTCTGTTCCTCCCTCCCCTCACTCTAAAAATAAAATAAACACAATCTTTAAAAAATTGTTTTAACTTTCAGTATTAAAATGCAAATTAAATTTCGTACATAGACTTATAGCATTACATTATTCCTATACTCACGAAAATAAGTTAGAGTTACAAAAGCCCATGTTCATGGGGCTACAGAGAAACATATTATAAATTAATGCCATCGTGTTAGAAAGCCATCTTTCACATATGTGCACTGAGCAATAAAAGCAATAAACATTCTACCTCAGGAATTCTATTTTTGAGAATATACACCAGTGAAATAATATAAGAGGGAAAAAATCCTTTTTACATAAAGAGTTTTATAGCTGATAGTTATAACAGTGAGAAAAGAATAACTACTCTAATGGTTCAGCAACTGGGAGAGATTAAACAAGCTTTGGTTCATTAATAGGCTGAAATAATATATTGCCTCTAAATATGTTAAAACTTTAATCCTATAGGTATATGGAAAACCATTGAATACTGTTAGGTCTAAATACATATATGTAAGTAGCTACATATTGATAACCTACAAGAGTAAGAAAACAGAATGGATAAATTATACTTTAAAATATGGTGGGTCTAATTTTTGGTGTGTAGACCTAAAAATACCTTTTACTCTAAAATTGATTAAAGATGTAACTAAGGTTCTAAAGAGTGATTGCTCAAGTGAAATAAGCTAGTCAGAAAAAGACAAATACCATCTGATCTCACACGTGGAATCTAATGAACAATATAAAGTGAGGAACAGAATAGAAACAGAGGCATGGATACATGGGACAGACTGACAACTGTCACGGGGGGGAAGGGGAGGACTGGATGAAAGAAGGTGAACAAATTAGCAAAAAAGCATATATGCCTAACCCACAGACAACACTGTGGTGATGGCCAGATGGAAGGGGGGGCAGGGCCTTGGAGGAGGGGGGCAAAAGGGTAATGGGGCCAAATGTGGACATCTGCAATACTGTTAACAAGAAAAATAAAGAAACAAAGACATTTAAAAAAAGAGTGGCTACTAGAAAAGCCCCTAAGAGATTTACCAACCTCATCACTAAGTAAAGCAGTGTAAACAAGGAGCCTGAAGTAAACAGCAGGAGAAGCAGCTGTCATTCAGTCCTCAGCTATTCTGAGGACACCTCCCAATACTGTCTTCATCTTCTGGACGACTCTCTACAAGAATCGTGGACACTTAATCTCCTTTCGGTCTTTGCCACATCTAATTCAGTAAAACCAGGTAAGATTTTCTCTCTCACAGGACCAGACACAACATGCCTTGTAAGAGGAATATTCATGGTGTTAAACATACCAAAATAAAAGAGAAAGACTTCAATAGAAAGACAATAGAAAACCAATTTAAAAGACCTAAGAAAACAACAACAACAAAAAAAGACAGAAGCCAGAAACAAAAAAAATGAATTGTCTAAAATTGGACAGATATTTCGGATTCATTAATATTTGTTGACTGTAGCACCTTACCTCTCATATTCTAATCTCTTCACAAGATAAGTACTGTTCTTCCTGTAGTCCTGGAGCTGGTCTTCTTGTCGAAGAAACTCCTGACGGAGCTCAGCAAGTTGCTCTAGGCACACAAAGTAAGAATTAAAAGAACAGAATTTATTCAAAGTGAGAAGTTATGGAATTTTTAAAAATTATATATATTTCTCAATATTTTTACTCAGTTAAATTATGTAATTAGCATCCCATTTAATTGCCTTTTATAACACATGCATGGGCAAATAAACTTATTTTTAAAACAAGATAGTCTCAGTAATTTTCACATCAATCAGAAATATTAAAATATCACACATTTTTCACACTATCTAGACATATAAGCTGTAAAAACAGTACGAAAAAAATCCTACCTACCTCTTTAAAACTATCTGCTTTATAAAAGTAGGTGTTATCTATGGGTATATAATTCAAGGTTTCTTTTTTATTTTAAATCACATTTGACTCCCAACTTAGGTGCTAATCACTTTACATCTCATTTCTAGTTCTGCAATTGATGCTAGGTCCACATATACAAAAATTCCATTTCAAAGCTCATAATTTCTGGACAAGGGCTGAAAGTTTTAGTTATAATGAATGATATGAAATTCTGAACGGGAAAGTAAATTAAAAGCTGGGCAAGAAGTTCTTTCATGAACATCTATTCATAATCAGTGGGCCTACATCTTCTAGAGCCACTCTCTCTTCATCTGATACTACAAATAAAACAAATTCAGCCAGAGAAGGTAAGTATCATTTTCTTAGATAATTACAAAATTGGGACTTCCGCCAAGATGAAGGCATAGGTGGAAGCACTGCCCCTTCTCACACAACCAAGTTTAAAAACAACAAAGTTTTAGCAACAAAAACACAGGCAAACCACAGAAAATTGAACTACACGGAAGTCTGACAACAACAAACCCTTCAGCCAAACCAGTAAGAGGGACAGAGCCAGCAGCAGAGCCAGGTTGGGCAGGAAACATCCACCAGACAGACCTGGGCACATGACCCAGGTGCGCCTGTAGCTGTGGGCAGATCCCAGGTGTGGAGAAGCGGAAGGACTCACTGAGCGCGCCAGGCAGTGGACCCACTGAGGGCTGATTGTGGTCACACATTCTTGTGCAGAGAAACTGGTGAAGGAGAGAGGAGACAGAACACGCAGGCCCCAGTGGTAGGACGCAGCAGAGGGAACCGCCATTGTCCCTGTCTGACCACGCCCTCACATATAGCATCACAAACCAGCCACCTGGGTGGCCCCGCCCTGGTGAACACCTAAGGCTCCACTCCTCATACTTCACGTGCACAAACAGACTAAAATATGGCTCAAGAACAACTCAGAGCCCCACAGTCCATAAATCTAACCAATGAAGAAATAGCCAAACTTTCAGATGCACAGTTCAAAACACTGGTAATCAGGATGCTCATAGAACTGGTTGATTTTAGTCACAAATTACAGGAATATATGAAGGCTAAACTAATTGATATGAAGGGAAAAGCACAGAAAACCAATAGTGATGGAAAGGAAACTGGGACTCAAATCAAAGGAGTGGACCAGAAGAAGGAAAAAAATGACCAAACAGAAAAGGATGAAGAAACAAGAATTCAAAAAAATGAGGAGAGGCTTAGGAACCTCCAGGACATCTTTAAACATTCCAACATCCAAATTATAGGGGTACCAGAGGGGGAAAGGAACAGCCACCACTGGAAAACTTATTTGAACAAATAATAAAGGAGAATTTCCTCAATCTGGCAAAGGAAATAGACTTCCAGGAAATCCAGGAAGCTCAGAGAGTACCAAAGCAGTTGGACCCAAGAAGGAACACACCAAGGCACATCATCATTACATTAGCCAAAATTAAAATGAAGAAGAGAATGCCTAAAAGCAGCAAGAGATAAGGGGACAGTCACCTACAAAGGAGTCCCCATCAGACTGTCAGCAGATTTCTAAAAAGAGACCTTACAGGCAAGAAGGGGCTGGAAAGAAGTATTCCAAGTCATGAAATCCAAAGACCTACATCCAAGATTGATCTATACAGCAAAACTTTCATTTAGAATGGAAGGACAGATAAACTGCTTCTCAGATAAGGTCAAATTCAAGGAGTTCATCATCACCAAGCTCTTATTATATGAAATGTTAAAGGGACTTATCTTAGAAAAAGAAGATAAAAAAGATGAACAGTGAAAGGACAGCAAACTCACAGTTATTCAGAACCACACCTAAAACAAAAGCAAACTAAGAGGACAGCTAGATCAGGAGCAGAACCATAGAAATGAAGATCACATGGAGGGTTAGCAACAGGGGAGTGGGAGAAGGAGAAGGGGAGAGAAGGTATAGAAAATAAGTAGCATAGACGGTAGGTAGAAAATAGATAGGGGGGAGGGTAAGAATAGTAGGGGGAATATAGAATCTAAAGAACTTGAGACACATGGTCATGAACTAAAGGGGGGAATGGTGGGGGAGGGGGTATGCAGGTGGAGAGGAATGAAGTGGGGAAATAGAACAACTGTAACAGCATAATCAATAAAATATATTTAAAAAAATTATGTAACAGCCTTATTAGCAGTTAAGCAAAAGCAGTAGTTAAGAAAAGTCTTAATTTTTACAAATGAGAACAGAGATATATTCTCTATAAGCAACATCTGTTAAGGCTAAAACATAATGTCTACCCAGAAGTACCAATACTATAGGTA
Source organism: Artibeus jamaicensis (assembly GCF_021234435.1). NCBI lineage: Eukaryota > Metazoa > Chordata > Mammalia > Chiroptera > Phyllostomidae > Artibeus > Artibeus jamaicensis. The sequence continues at coordinate 420,398 of NW_026521754.1, forward strand.
AAATAAAACATCTACCTTTCATGAAGGCTTATAAATTTTTTAGTCTTATTACTTTAAAGGCTCTCCAAAACTACTTCGGATATGAGTTTTTAAAAAGCAGATGTAAACACAGGAATATAGAATATTAAAGATATATACATGTTTCATATAAATATTAAATATATTACATAAATATAAAATATGTATTGAATATATTATAATGTAAATATATAAACATAATTACACAGAAATAGAAGGTAAAAAATTGGCAATTATGTTTAGTGGTGGAAATCTGAGCAATTTTTTCTCATTCTAGATTTTATTGTGAAATTCTAACTGTGGCAATGACAACAAAAATTTTGAAGTCACATGAATATCAGCTGAGGCATATAAGAAAAAAGTTTAACAATACACATAATAATAGCTACTGTATAATATAAGAATCAGGTATGAAAAAGAAATGCTTCACATAAAATGCTTGTATTTAATAAATGTTTACATATTCAAGCCACATTTTTTGTTTATTTACATTTTTTTTCATTGAGATAAAACACTGTATAAGTTAAGGTACACAACATGTTGATTTGAATCACTTCCTGTGAAATGATTACCACTGTAGCATTAGCTAACACCTCCATCATCTCTTATAAGAACTATTTATTTTTTGTGGTAAGAACATTTAAGATCTACTTTCTTACCAATTTTCACATACATAAAAAGTACTGTCAACTATAATCACCAAACTGTATGTTAGATTCCCAAAACTTACTCATCTTATAACTCAGTGCTTGTACACTTAACCAAACTGAGGCCAGGTATCCCTGAATAACACATTCAGCTTGTTATCTGATCCCTGGCCCCATGTCTTAAAACACAGAGGGCTAGAGGTAGCAGAAACTTTGGCCTCAGCTATGGGTGTTGAGTCTACAGAGACAATGAGACCCAGCAGGAAGCAGTAACAAAAAGCCTTGTAGCTTACAGAGTCAGCTACAGTTTAGAGAATCTGTGGTCAGGCAGGAAAGGTTCTAGAACTAAAAAGTCAATACAATTTAAATACATAGGTATATGAATATATATATATATATACACATATACACATATACACACACATATCTGAGACTTTAGAATGATTTCAAGATTTAGGATGGTTTCTCTGCCTCTCCACAAAGCTTCTAACAATATTTGAATTCCTTTATCAGGAAATAAAGGTTTCATTTCTAAATGGAGGTAAAAGGCTTAAAATACGACTAACAAAGAAAAATAAAACATTATTATAAGTGAGTTCCAGTCCATGTAAAGTAATAGATTCTTTTCCATTTGAACAAAGGTAAAGATTATAAAGCAGAAAACTAATTTAGTGTTTTCAGTGGCAAAAATAAAAGCTTAAAAAGGGAAATTAAACAGAAGAGAAAGCAAAACTAAAGACAAAAATCTCCTATATAACAATTTTACTTTCAACTGATTGCCGTGCCATTTCCCCCCCCAAAGACACTCTGTGTTTGGTGTGCCTGCTGCAGGTCACCACAGCAGGATTCCCAGAGAAAGTAAGTTAACATGAGATTAGGTCTATGATTTTTTTTTTTAGATTTTATTTATTTATCCTTAGAGAGGAAGGGAAGGAAAGAGGGAGAAAAACATCAATGTATGGCTGCCTCTCCGTGTGTCCCCCACTGGGACCTGGCCAGCAACCCAGGCATGCACCCCGACTAGGAACGGAACCGCATGATCCTTTGGTTCGCAGGCCCGATCTCAATCCACTGAGCTACATCAGCCAAGGCAGATTAGGTCTATGATTGATTGTGCAGGATGTTCTACCTCAGACAGTAACACCAGGGTATATTATAGAAAAACATGGCCATACTCCCTCAATTTAACTTCAAAAACTGGAGATATAGTTAAAAAGGGGTGGCCTAGGATCAGCTTTTCAAGCAAAAAAAGTATTTACTTCTGGAATATTTTGATTTCAATTTTTTTCAGTAATAAGCATAAAAATAAGGTAAGCTATTTAAAATAAATTAGTGTATACTAGAATATTAATTTATCAGGAATTAAAAATCAACTCCTATTCCTTTCATTCCCATGGAAATATTAACTATTATAAAGATTTTTAAGGGCTTTAGTGTGTATTAATTCTATTATATCCAGTATTAATTTCAATGAAAATGGTCAAATCTGGGTTTTATAGTCAACTTATCAAGAAGTTTGTTTCAGACTTCCGCCAAGATGGAGGCATAGGTGGATGTGCCGTGCCTTCTCACACAACCAAGTTTAGAGACAATTAAATATTAGCAACAGAAAACACAGCCAGAACACGGAAAATTGAACTTTTCGGAAGTCCGTTAACAACAAATTCTTCAGCCTGATCGGTAAGGGGCGAAACCAGCGGCTGGTGAAACGGGATTGCACAGGAGGTCACGGGCTCAGGCGCGGAATCCAGACGCGCAGAATCCAGGCGCACGGTTGGACCTAGTTAGCGACCCAGTGAGCCACCAGGCAAGCGACCGCGGGGGAGACAGCGGGGGAGCGGTGCTGAGTGTTGACTGTGGTCGCGCATTTGTGCACGGGCAGACAGGCGAGGAAGTGGGCGGTTGGACCGGGGCCGGCGGGTCCCTCAGCAAGCGGCAGGGAGGGCGCCACCATTCCCCTGCTCTGACCCCACCTCCCATACAGCGTCATAACCCAGCGAGTGGCCCGGCCCAGGTGAACCACCTAAGACGCTAATCCTCACCCAGCTGTGAGAAACAGCAGAGGGAGTTGCCATTTCCTCGCTCTGACCACGCCCCCACATAAGCACCACAACCCAGCGACCTGGGAGTCCAAGGCACCACTTCTCACACTTAAAGGGCCAGAACAGACCAAAAATGTCGCAAGATCTCAAAGTCCCAGAGCCTATAGATCTAAGCGATGAAGAAATAGCAAAACTCTCAGACGCACAGTTTAAAACACTGGTCATCAGGATCCTCACAGAACTGGTTGATTATAGCCACAAATTAGATATACATATGAAGGCGAAACTAATTGAAATGAATGGAATTGCACAGGACACCAATAGCAATGAAAAGGAAACTGGGACTCAAATCAATGGAGTGGACCAGAAGAAAGCAAATAATGGCCAAACAGAAAAGAGTCAAGAAGCAAGAATTCAAAGAAATGAGGAGAGTCTTAGGAACCTCCAGGACATCTTTAAACGCTCCAACATCCGAATTATAGGGGTACCAGAAGGGGGAAAGGCACAGCCACCAGTGGAAAACTTATTTGAACAAATAATAAAGGAGAATTTCCCCAATCTGGCAAAGGAAATAGACTTCCAGGAAATCCAGGAAGCTCAGAGAGTCCCAAAGAAGTTGGACCCAAGAAGGAACACACCAAGGCACATCATCATTACATTAGCCAAAATTAAAATGAAGGAGAGAATCCTAGAAGCAGCAAGAGCTAAGGGGACAGTCACCTACAAAGGAGTCCCCATCAGACTGTCAGCAGATTTCTCAAAAGAGACCTTACAGGCAAGAAGGGGCTGGAAGGAGGTATTCCAAGTCATGAAATCCAAAGACCTACAACCAAGATTGCTCTATCCAGCAAAACTTTCATTTAGAATGGAAGGACAGATAAGGTGCTTCTCAGATAAGATCAAATTCAAGGAATTCATCATCACCAAGCCCTTATTATATGAAATGTTAAAGGGACTTATCTAAGAAAAAGAAGTTAAAGAAACATGAACAGTGAAAGGACAACAAACTCACAGTTAGTAACAACCACACCTAAAACGAAAGCAAACTAAAAGGACAGCTAGATCAGGAGTGGAAACATAGAAATGAAGATCTCAAGGAGGGTTAGCAACAGGGGAGTGGGAGGAGGAGAAGGGGGGAGAAGGTACAGAAAATAAGTAGCATAGACAGTAGATAGAAAATAGATGGGGGGGGCAAGAATAGCATGGGAAATATAGAATCTAAAGGAATTGAGACACATGGTCATAAACTAAAGGGGGGGTAATGGTGGGGATGGGGGGTAGGGTGGAGGGGAATGAAGGGGGGAATAGAACAACTGTAACAACATAATCAATAAAAAAATTTAAAAAAAAAAAGAAGTTTGTTTCAGTACAAATAGTTTCCACAGAACAAAGTCACATTAATAAAACCAAAAGTTGTAGAGTTATGAGTTCAAACAAAGCCTTTTTCTCTGCTGAGTTTCATATAAAATTTCAAAACATCTCAAGATCTACTTCAACACATATGGTACAATAAAGATTTTTACTCAGTTATATAGGCCATCATTTTCTTTGACATATACTAGCAGAAGCCACAAGATTTCTTATTCAACTGACATACTAAAATGTAATAAGAAATATACTTTGATAACAAACAGAATCATTTATAAAAATTGCAAGCTGGAAGCAGCACTGACAGCGCAGCATCTTCTGTAGCATCTTAATGCACTCCTGTGAGTCAAAAAGAGCAGAATGGGGACAGAAATGCAACAAAAAATATGACCACCCAGGAAGCAAATTTCTAATAGAAAATCAAAGCTGTTCTAAATCACAGATAGTAAAAATGTAGTGATTCCTATTTTGGGATTACAACACACAAACAACACTTCCTAATGGTTTTGCTAGACGAAAGCAAAACTTCACTTAATTACAAAGTCAGCTAGGGTTGGCTTCTCCAAGAGGATGATAAAAATAAATTATCTAGTTCCATCTAAAGAGATTCAAATGGTTACAGAATAAAGATATATTTATGAAATTAGAGAGCAGGTATTACCCATACATATAAATTTAAAGTCACTGCATCCAAAGTTTTAAAGTACACAGTGTTGTACCCAAAGGGTGTGAAAGAGAAGGGTGGTCTTCAGACCCCCAACTCCATAGAACAGTGGTGGTGTGAAGTAATGTAAACAAACCATAGAGCTTGTTTTTCTTATTTATTATTTCCAATAAAAGCTTTGGTCATCTCCTACCACTTCATCTAAATGAAAAAATATATACCTTCCCAGGTTCCATTCTGTTCCCAGAGAATCTAAAACATTATAAGCTTGGAGGACCTGTCCAAAGCATCCCTAAACCTGAATGGATTATTTTAGCAGGTTGGACACAGTACAGAGGGATCACCTCTTTTCTTTTCCCTAGAAATTCAATGGCCTCTGAAGCTACAATTCAATTTTCTTTGAGGATTCTTTATTATTATTATTTTTATTCTTAAGGACTCTTTATCAACATTTCATTGCATGAACTCTGTTTACAGCATAAGATTAAAATGCTGGCCCCAAATTTAACTTGCATTTATTGTATTTAAAGAAATATTTAAATTTATTGTATCTTAAAACAAAAAGATAAACATTTTGCCATCAGAGGAGCTTTGCTCAAAAACTTTATTTCAGTTAGCTGTTTTACTATTCATAATTCTTGAGGATTTTAGACATTTAGTGACTTTATCTTTAATCTGTAACTGTTTCTTACCTTTTAAATGGTGTATGTCTGCCATCTGATATGATATGTTGCTCTGTAGTTTAACCTGAAAAAAAATTAAGTTCTCATTTTAGTAAAGAATATATAACTCCACTCATACTTACATTTTCCTCACATTCACTCTGAGCTTGATTATAAATGCAAAAGATTCTTATAGTATCAATATGTATACCATCATTTTCCAAAAAGAATTAGATAAATTCTGATTTTGTAATACTCATTTTAAATTTGCACAAGAATATTAATTTTACTTACTATAGTGTAACGACTTTCAAAAGTTTTAAACTTTCAGTTGAATATTGCTCAATGGTATGGTTCTTTTTTTTCAAAATCTAACCAGAAGAGACCTCTTACTAATAACTCTATGTTTAAAAAGAATTGCTTGAATCAATTAATGTCAATTCAAAAGTAATTAATGCTTATGAAGCTTTCATAGAATAACAGATAATACATATGACCATTGTGTTCTAGAAGAATAGACTAATGCTGTGTTTTGGATGAGAGAAAATGTTGGTCTAAGCCAGGGATGGCCAAATTATGGCCTATAAGCCAAAGGATAGCTAGCTAAGGATGGTTTGTACGTTTAAAATTTTTTTTAATTTTTCAATTACACTTCACATTCAATATTATATTAGTTTCAGGTGTAAAATATAGTGATTAGGCATTTACATGACTTACAACATGACTCCCCCATAGGAGGATTTATATTTTTAAATAAAAGATAAACATAATCAAAAGAAGAGCAAAATTTCATGAGTTATATGAAATTCAAATTTCAGTGTCTATAAAATCTGAATGGAAACAGCCACATCCATTCACTTACATATTGTCTATGGCTGCTTTATACATACAGTGATTGTGACAAAGACCATATGGCCTACAGAGCCTCAAGTTTTTACTATCTGGTCCTTAACAGAAAAAGTCTGCCAACCCCTGGTCTAAACTAACAGAACTTCAAGAGAGAGAGAAATATACATGTGGTCTGTCCAGAAAGTGTCCAGCCATGTAATATGAAAAATAGAGACATTTACTGAAGAAGATATAAGAAACATAGCACATAGGACAATGTTTCATGCCAAGATCCTGCGTCAAAATCTTGGACACAGTAGTTTTTGGAATCCCCAGGTCAGCTTCTAGTTGTCCCACTGTCAGTCACCGATCTTTGTTGACTGCAGCCAGTATACATTCAACATTCTCAGGTGTTCTGCTTGTTGCAGGCCTTCCAGAACATGAATCACTTTCAACAAATTCCTGACCATCTTTGAAGTGTTTATGCAACCCTTTTATTTGCTCTGCACTCATTGCAGCCTCCCTGAAAGTCTTCTAAATCATCTAAATAAATAGTTTCTGCGGAAGAATGTTCAACCTCAACATAAAATTGGATGCAAATTCATCGCTCTACTTGCTCAGTAATTTTGAATGCGATGGCCACATAAGACGTGCTCATTCAACGGTGTCTACTACCCTCACTGACTAGTACAGTGAAGAGGTCATTGTTCACACATGTGCATTACAGTCTACTTTCCTTGACTGCCAGGTTACATCAAAGTCATGCAAACTGTTCTTGTTATACTAACAATGGCTGGACTTTTTATGAACAGATCTCATATGCAAGAGCTATCAAAGGGGAAGAATGAATAGTCTTGCTGATTAATCAGATATAGGAATAAAAGAAGAAACATCAAGGATGATATTTACATTTCTAAACCAGGGGGACTAGATGAATAAGATTACAATATTCCATAATAGGGAAACACAGGAGAAACAGATTTGGAGTGGAAGGAAGAAATATAGAGATGATTTTTTTCAAATTTGAACCTGTTGAATATGAGGCACTTGTGACATACCCAAGAAGAGATCTTCAGTAGGAAGGTGGATAAGTGGGTCTGGAGCTCAGGCATTAATTTAAGAGTCATTAGCATAAAAATGGCAATTAAAACCAAGGGAATGAGATCATTGATGCAAAGCTGCAGAGGCAGCAGGAAAAACTAACACCAACAACTACAAGATCAGTTAATCACTAAGTATACTCTCTAATAACTTCTAATTAGCCTACTTTCCCATTTCCTTTATTTTCATGATCAATTTTTTTTGCATTTTTGCTCCTCCAAAGAATACAACCATACTTTATTCTTGTTTTAAACAAATTTATATTACTTAGTTTTTAACCCATTTTTATGAGGCTATTCCACCTTCTCTGTACTTTTTTTCCTGCATTCTTTATTCTAAACATGCTTTTGAAATTGCTAGAGAGATGGTATCCTTGAATACAAGGCTATGAGTGGCCTCAGTTTTCCTGGACTGTTTTTGTTATATCCTCAGATGCTTAAAAATTCTTTTAATGGAGAAGGGAAAATTCAATCTACAAACTACAAAAATAAAAAAGGATTTTATTCTTATGACTTTTATTTTCTTTTTAATCTTCTTTATTGAGAATGGAGACACCAATGCCCATGGCTCATACATGAAGTCCTCACATTTCAAAAGGTGGTCTGGAACAATATATTTTACAGGGTGTTAAAAGAACATAGCATGTTTCAGTAAAAACATTTTATTAATCCAAGTATAATGAACTTATTTCCCACCCCACTCCTTCACCATAAAGGATTTTTTCAGTTAGCTTCTCAGAATCCCTCAAAGCATATTGTTCTCTTGGCATCTCATGTTCTCTATTATTCCTGTCAATCTCTCCAACAGGATTCTCAGAAAAACTTTATATTCAGTATCAGCAGGTACCAGTTCCCAATTTCTCTCACATCCTATTAACACTAGTTTCATTGTACTAGTTACCTCACCTTCCACATATGCCTTTGAACAGAGGTGCCAAGGATTTGCTTAAAGATGACACAGAGCCTAGCTGGCAGATAATTAAACCCAGAAGTTCTCTTTTAGCTACAGTAATTATGTTGCTCAAATTTAGAATCTAGATGTCTGCTACTAAATTATCTAAACATCTTTTTTGACACTGCAATATTACAGGCATCTGATCCCTTTTCTCTCCACATGTATACCCCACCCCCCAAATTCTTATCTAGCTCCTAAAATGGTTTAATAAAGAACTCTTCTAACATTAAATGTCCTTTTAAGGACATCTGAATGTGGTTTCACTTACCATGACACTTACTGACATGTAAAACGATAGCTTAATTTTGGCTTTAATCTTATGTTTTCTACTATCTTGAGTCTGTTTATAAAGACTTTTCCTATTTGGTTTCTAATTTTTTAACATTTGCTCCAATTTCTTCAAGTTTGTGTTTTTATTTCTTTGCATTAATCATTTCTGCATATAGATAGGTCTCTTTAGTTCTTTAACCCCTTTGGCTTTAACTCTTTTCTCTTCTTTTAATACTTTTACCATCTTATGACCTTCAAAAGGAAGCTCGGCTCGCCTTCTGATTATTCCTTCTCATAGTATGAATTTCCTTTTGTCCTAATAGAAGTTTGTTCATCTTCTAAATGACTCTGCCAAAACTTCTCAGTCATTAAGAAATCAGAGTTCTTACTATACTGCATGATTGGAAAGAAAGACATCTCACTTTGCCACATACACTCTGCTGAACTGGCAATGCTATACGAATACTTTCTTTCTAACTATATTCCAGACAGATAACAGTACATAAATTCTAAGAAGAATTATTTAATCCTTATTTTATAAAAGGATTCTCATGGTCTGGTTTCATAGGTCCCTTTTTGGTTACTTTCAGACTTTTCCCAAAATATCCTTATTTACAATATGCAAGAAAGATACCATGTAATTACTTTATTTTCCCTTTCAAATTCCCTTTAGGATGAGGAATAGGTATGATGGACAGACATAAATAGATAAGTAGACAGACATACATATACATTCCCAAACAGTCTCATCTTGCCTAATTTATAATTTACATCTATGGTCTGATAGACTTCAACCTAGATTCTAATAGTGGGTTGTCCAAAAGCCCATTACACTTTTTCTATACGAGGTCTCTAGTAAGTGCTTAGTTGTCTTTAACTTTATTGGAAACAATTTTGTAAGATTTTATTGTGACAGCTGTCATATCAGTCTGTGTTAAAACAAAATTTACCAAAATTGGTGAATTTTTGTGTAGCCATTTTAATACTGAAGATGGAAGAAGATAACGCAACATTTTTGGTATATTATGCTTTATTATTTCAAGGAAGGTAAAAACACAACTAAAATGCAAAAAAAGATTTGTGCAGTGTTCAGGGAAGGAGTTGTGACTGATCAAACATGTCAAAAGTGGTTTGCAAAGATTCTGGGTACTACTGACATTTTAGCCAAATAATCCTTTACTACACATTGGAAGATGTTTAGCAGCACCCCTGGCCTTTACCCACTAGAAGCCAACAGCATGAGATAGCCAACATACTCAAAATATCCAAATCAATAAAGCTATTGGTGAAAATGAAAAATCTATCTTTTATTTTATGGAAAAAAACTAAATGGACTTTTTGGCCAACCCAATATATCCTCCAAAAACCCAGTGTTCAAAATGCCTTGCCTGGTCCCAGAGTTTACTGGGAAGAGCTTCATATTCAGTCCTTTCAAAAATAAATCATTCTGTTTTCACATACAGTCTTAGATCCTCACCTGAGGATATGTTTATTGATTTTAGAGAGAGAGAAAGGGGAGAGAGGGAGTGAGGGAGAGAGAGAGAAACATCAATGTGAGAGAGAAACATAAATTGGTTGCCTTCTATACATGCCCCAAATGAGGATCAAACCCACAACCTAGGAATGTGCCATGACCAGAATCAAACCAGCAACTTTTTGGTGCATGGGCCAACACTCCAACCAACTAAGCCACCTGGCCAGGGCACACGCAGTCTTCTTTTCTTCTTTAAAATATTTTTATTTATTTATTTTTAGAGAGAGGAGAAAGAGGGACAGAAACATCAGTGTATGGTTGCCTCTCACAGGCCCCACACTGGAGACCTGGACCACAACCCAGGCAGGTGCCCTGACTGGGAATGGAACTGGAGACCCTGTGGTTTGCAGGCTGGTGCTCAACCCACTGAGCCACATAAGCCAGGGCATGCAGTCTTATTTTCAATAAGACTTATTTTTAGTAAGATTGTCCCTCTGTTTCATTTCTACCCATAATATTTATCAGAAATGGGAATTCTATGAGAACAGTAACTGTGTCTCTCCATCCCTGTGTGCCCATCCTCAGGCACACTGCCTGACACCAACAAACAACAGATGTTTGCTGAATGATTCCCTAGATTTTATGTTCCATACTCTTTGTACTACATACTCTCCTACCTTAAGTTGTACTTTATCCATATTTGTATAATTCTAATTATTTTTTAAAGACTTTTTCTGAACTCATTTACTTCTCCTTAATTATCAACTTCATTGCCTTATGCTTTACCTCTCTCCTTCTGTAACACTTCCTCTCTCCATCTATTATAGCTGATTATCTAAAGCTCTCTTTGATCTTTTCCACGTTAATCTCCTAGAATGGGTTTACTATCCTTCCTAAGACCTCTTCTTTTTTATGTCTTCTAGGCACATGTTCATCTCTTTTTTTTTTTTCCCAGTAAAAATTACCTTCTCCTGATATTTTCCTATAGCACTTCCTGCTCATCCACAGGTACTTCATTTATTTTCCTCTAATCTTTTTTCTCCATTACCTAAAACCTAACCTGTATATTTCTACTACCTCTTTCTGAAGCTCTTTTAATGTTTCCCCCATCCTACATGGCTGCTATGAATTAATTTTGGCAGCTGTTACCATTTCAGTTGCTCTCCTTCTCTTTTCATTCCGGGACCTTGAAAATGGCTCAGCTGTGCATGCTTCACTTTCATTATGACCTGTTCTTGGGTAATCAGCACAATGATGACCATGGACCCCGAAGGTTACATATAATTGGCTTTTTCTGGCTCCTTTATCTCCACATCAGATAGATATATCTCCACATCAGATAGATATATTTTTCCTGATTATATCTCATGCTCAGATGATTTCTAGAAACTATTTTTTTCCTTCTGTAACACAACTGTCAAAGCTGGCTGATGCTCAGAATTACCTGGAGAGGTTTAAGAAGCATAAATTCTTGCCTCCCCTACTCCACTCGAGTGCAGTATGATTCAGTGGTCTAGGAATCTTTTTTTTTTAAGTTCAAGTGATTCTGATAAGCAGCCAGGCTTAGCGATTACTCATCTAAAGTATATCTTTGGCTGGCATCTATATCAGCAGAATCAAAATGGAATGTCATTAAAATAACTAATGGTAGGTACTAAATGCTTATTCTGTGCCAGCTCTAGTGCTAAGTATTTTACAAGTACGACTGTATTTAATTCTCACAATCACCCTGTGAGGTAGGCTGTCCATTTTGCAGATGAGGAAACTGTCTTCTATCATATGCCCACAGCAGATTCTGTATATTCTGCCAAGCAGTCTCAGACCAGAGTCTGTGTTCATGACCACTGTGTATATACTAGACCAGGTAGGGGACTAACCTTACTTTCCTAACTACTCTTTCACTGCACACATATTATTCAGTCAACATTCCAAAGACACATGCAAGTTTTATTGACATGTTAAGGTAGTAGTCTCTCCTGAAGCAAGCTTTGGTTAAAACTATACTATTATATTTTTAAAGAATAAGCAAGGTCTTTGGTCTTGGTTGGCTATAATGAATCACACAAAGCTTTTTATTCACTCACTCATTTTTCTTCAGTCATTTATAAAGCATTACTGAATATTCACTATATCCTAGGCCTGAGGATACAAAGTATTTAGTCTTGGTCTGTTGAGAAGAATCACTAGTTGGTTTATTCATTCATTCTGTCACAAGAAAATATTTATTGAGCACCTACTAAGTGAAAGACACTGTAGAAAGCCTAGAAATACACCAACATACAAGGAACAGTAGAGAGGTCTGGGTAAACAATACACATTTTAGAGTCACCAGCATAACTGAAGTTTTCTGAATGAATAGGATTACTTAGGAAGAGAACAGAAGGAGAGTTGAGGATCTCAGACAGAAAACTATGAACTATAACACTTAATAACAAATAGAGGTGAAGCTAGCAAAGGAGACTAAATACATAAACTGAGAGACAGAAGAAAAACAGAAGTCTTGGTGTCATGGGAGATAAGAACACACAGTGCTGGGTAAAAATATGATGAGAAGTAGGAAGAGAAAATGCAGATGTGAATAAAGACAATTCTCTTTTCAAGAAATTTGACTGTGAAGAGGAAGAAAGACAAGTATTTTTTAAGTGATGAGGAGAAAGTATAGATAGATTGAAATAAGAGGAAAGTGCAGTAATAATAGTAAGGGTTTTTGAAAAGATGGAGAAAATTGTATACAGAGAACAGAAGAGACTGGTCCTGGAAAACAAATAGGGAAGACATATGAGTCAAGATGTGGGTGTGCCTATAAATTTGGCAGTAAAAGTTTTATCAGCTTCTGTGCAATTCTGGACAAGCAGAAGAAAGATCATTTGCTGCGCTGGAGGAAGAAGAAAAGTAGTTTAAATGGGAGTTAAGGAGTGAGGGGAAGTCTGATGAGGGTAAAAGCTTGAAAGTTGTTGGAACAGGCATGTGGACTAGAGAAATGTAATTTGTAAGAGCCATCCAGGGAATTCTGGCCAAGATGGAGGTGTAGGTAGAAATGCTTTGCTTTCTTACACAACCAAAACAAGGATAACAACCAATTTAAAAACAATAAGCAACCAGAACTGCCAAAAAGTCAAACTGCAGGAAACTGTGACAACCAAAGAGTTAAAGAAACATTCATCCAGACCAGTAGGAAGGGAAGAGATGGGGAGCAAGTGGGGAGAGGACACACAGCAAGGTGGTGAACTACAGGGGCTAGGCATGGCTGGCTGGCTGAGAAACTAAAGATGCAAAACCTCTAGCTATAAAATACTGTGGGGGCTGCAAAGGCAGGAGAAACCCCCAATCTCACAGGAGAATTCATTGGAAAGTGGTGCTAGAGTGGAGCAAGTGAACAGCATTATTCCCTCTCTCATCCTTCCCCCACAGACTGTACCACAAAACAGCAAAGAGGGTTGCACCACCCTTTTGACTACCTAAGGCTCCACCCCCTTACAACAAAACAGATGCATCAAGACAAAGAAATAGGGCCCAAATGAAAGAACAGATCAAAACTCCAGAAAAAGCTAAGCAACAAGGAGACAGACAACCTTACTGATGCAGAGTCCAAAACACTGGTAGTCAGGATGCTCACAGAACTGATTGAGCTCATTCACAAAATGGAGGAAGAAATGAAGGCTATACAAAGTGAAATAAAGAAAAGTATACAAGGAACAACAGTGAAAGGAAGGAAACCAGGACTCAAATTAACAATTTAGAACAAAAGGAAGAAATAAACGTCCAACTGAAACAGAATGAAGAAACAAGAATTCAAAAAAAATGATAATAGGCTTAGGAACCTCTGGGACAACTTTAAACATTCCAACATCCAAATCATGGGTGCCAGAAAAGGAAGAGCAAGAAGATAAAAACTTATTTGGAAAAATAATGAAGGAAAATGTCCCCAACTGGCAAAGGAAATAGAATTCTAGGAAGTCCATAAAGCTCAGAGGGTCCCAAAGAAATTGGACCCAAGGAGGAACACACCAAAGGATATCAAAATAAGCAACCGAAAATTAAAGATAAGGAGAGAATCTTAAAAGCAGCAAGAGAAAAGGAGACAGTTACCTACAAACGAGTTCCCCTAAGACTGTCAGCCAATTTCTCAAAAGAAATCTTGCAGGCAAGAAGGGGATGGAAACAAGTATTCCAACTCATGAAAGGCAAGGGCCTATATCCAAGATTACTCTATCCAGCAAAACTATCATTTAAAATGGAAGGGCAGATAAAGTGCTTTCCAGATAAGGTCAGGTTAAAGGAGTTCATTATCATGTCCTTATTATATGAAATGTTAGAGGGACTTATCTAAGAAAAAGGAAGAAGATCAAAACTATGAACAGTAAAATGACAACAAACTCACAACTATCAACAACTGAGCCTAAAAAACAAAATAAAAACTAAGCAAACCGCTAGAACAAGAACAGAATCACAGAAACGGAGATCACATGGAGCGTTATCAGTGGGGAAGGGGAAAGGGAAAATAGGAGGGGGAAGGTAGAGGGAATAAGAAGTATAAGTGGTAGACATAAAATAGACAGGGAGAGGTTAAGAACAGTATGGGAAAGAGGGAAGCCAAAGAATTTATATGTACAACCTATGGACATGAACTAAGGGGGGCCGGGAAGTCTGGAGGGCTAAAGGGGAGAAAAAATTGGGACAACTGTAATAGCATAATCAATGAAATATACTTAAAAAAATAGAAAAGCCAATTCATGTAGCTGATTATGTACCAGTCTGGTTATACAATGTTCTGCAGCTGTGCTTGAAATCAGCATGTAAAGGAGAATAATCGCGAGAAACTAAACTGAAACAAAAGAACATAAAATCTTAGCTCAAATGAGGATAATAAAGAATGAACAGGGCTGCTGGAAAGGAAGAAGAAAAGGATCACCAGTTCAGATGAAGTTGAAAAAAGTATAGTTTGTTCAGCAGTTCTGATCTCTTTTTGATCTATTTTTCCACAAATATTTAAGTTTGAAATTCATAATCTTTAAATTTCAAGGACTTGAAATCAGATGATCAGGTTTATGTTACAATAAATTAATAATCAAGGACTTTGGTAGTAATTAGTGTTGGCAAATATTCCTATAATAGTTCTCATCCCGGGCACTTTGTAGGATTGCCCCTCCCCATTCCTTTGAAGTTGGATTGAGGGAGGGGCAATGAAATGTGAGCAAAATGACATGAACCACTTCCAAGCATAAGCAATAAGAGGAGCATAGTTCATCACTCTCTCATTCTACCACAGCAACCAATATTTCCACAGTGTCTTCTTAGTTGGCCTGAATCTCAGAATGAGAAAGATACAGAGCAGTACCTCCTGTCGAGCCACAAAGGGTATTTTGGGTGAGTGATAAATTTTAAAGCCAAGTAAGTGGGTGCAGATGGTGGGCTATGAAAGAGAAGGAGAGAATGAGAGGTGGGTAGGAAAAGCAAGGCAGACCTGGAAAGTATGAGAGCAAGAGTCTCTTCCTTATCTGCCACATCCAGCCCATAAGGCATTTCTACTTGCCCCTCTCACAAAGTCCTGAAACTTGAAATTTAAAAAAATCAAAATAATTTCTCCACAAATTAGCAGTCCTTCTCAACTTCCCCATTACTTTCAGTGCCATCACCAACCTTTTGATTCTGCTACTTCTCCTCCTCATTCCATTCAACAGCCCATCAATGCCTATAACTGCATACATTCACACCCCATATAAGTCATGACCAAGTCCTGCCAATTCTTCTTTTTCACTTTCTCTCAGATCTGACTCTTAACTCTTCTTATGTTTATGGAGATCACCTTGATCTACATGGACTACTCTGGTCCAGCTGTACTGGAATTTAAGCTCCATAAGAACAGAGATCTTATTTGTTCACTCACTCCTATAATACCCTGACACAATGCAGGCACTCAACATGAGGAAATTTCCAAACAGTAGTGAGAACAAGTTTTGCAAAAACTTGTTCTCCATCAAGTCTTTCTTCTAGTCAAGATCCGGTGATTGAGTACTTTATACCATAGTGCAGAATCTAAAGCTCTTCTACCAAGCATTTAATGCCTTCCATAAAGTGGGCCCCATTTGCTCTATCCAGTTATCAGAAATGATCTCCTTGACACAGTCAAGGCAGTTCTAACCATCTCTAATAATTCAACCACTCTTTACTGTGCCCATGTATTGTCAGCAAACAGTATGTCCTTCCCTTTCCTTTTTACTACTAAAAATTACACTGACTCCTTTAGAATCAGAACCAAAACTTAAATTGATTCTACAGGAGTTATATTAACTTTTATAGATAAAAATTTCATTATATTCACTGTCTGCATCCTTCCAATATGCTCCCAATTTTTTATGCTATTAGGCTCTAGTCACACCTTCCACATCCAGGTCTCCTCTAATTTAGTCATGTCCCAGGACCTCATGCCAAGACTATATCCACCAAAGTTGCCAAATCTTGTTTTAGATCCTGAAGGTGCCTTTAATTTTTTCCTATGTTAATTTATTCAGCATATAGTTACTTTGTACAAGTCACTGGTCTAAGCACTGGGGATACTGCAAATTACAAAAACAAAAATCCTGCTCTCCTATGAGGCTGGGCATACAATAAAAAGTCACACAATATATTAAAAACTAGTAAGTGCTGTGGAGAAAATATAGTAGAGATGGAAAAGAGGGGAAAGCCTCAACAAAAAGACATCATTTGAGCAAAGACTTGTAAGAGTGAGAATTACCATGCAGCTAACTGGGGGGAAGTGTCCTAGGCAGAGGGTACAGCCAGTGCAAAAGTCCTATCATAGGAGAATGACTTATGTTCAAGGAACACTGAAGAGGTCAGTGTAGTGTGAATCAAGGAGCAATAAGAAGGGTAGCAAAAAATAAGGTTAGATAACTGTGAGGGAAGAAAATGTAATAGAGCCTGTTGGTTTTTTCCTGCAATTGAGAGTATTTGGAAGTATACTTTGGAGTATACTCTCCAAAGACTGGAGCCACTGGAGTATTTTGGACAGATAAGGAACATGATCTAATTGGCATTTGAACACAATGTTGTGCTGAAAATGGATTGAAGTGGGAGTAAGGACAGAAGAAAGGAGGCCAACTACACTATCACCAATAACCTAAGCAAGAGATGGTAGAAATTTAGACCAGGATGGTAGTAATCAGGGTAGGGAGAAGTGTTTGGATTCTGGATATATTTTAAAACTGAGTCAGGATTTGCTAATAAACTGGATATGGGGATGAAATGAAAAGAAAAGAGACAAAAATGACTACAAAGTTTCTGACCTGAGAGATTGATAGGAGGAAGGAGTTGCCATTAACTGAGTTAGGGAAGACTGTGAACAGAAGTTTTGGGGTAGGGGAAAGATCAGGGAGGGATTTGGCTTTGGATAGGTTAAGTCCAAAACCATATTTGCCATCCAACAGGAGATGATGAACAGGGAATTGGATAGCAAGCCTGGAATTCAAGGGAATAGTCTGAGCAAAAGACAGAAATTTGGAAATTATCAGTATATAAATATTTAAAGAGGTGGCTGGGATTAAATGTAAAGAAGAGGTCCAAGGACTAAACCTTGAAGCATTCTATTTGAGGATGAACCTTCTAGAAAAGAATAAGAAGGAATAGCTAGTGAGGTAGAAGGAAAGATAGCTACCATTTCCCAAAAGCCAAAATGAAGAATTTGTTTTGGGGAGGAGGAAGTCCAATCCTGCTCATAAGTGAAGTAAGTTGATGACTGAGTATTGATGAGTGGACTTAGCAACACTGAAATCACTGGTACCTTGAAAAGGACACTTGGTGGTGTGGTGGGAGCAAAAGCCTGGTTACAGTGTATTTAAGGGAATGTGTTTAAGCTATTCTCAACATAGACTATCAGAGGAATTTACTTTTCAGTAGTGAAAACAAAAATCATTCTACCAAAGGCCAAAATAGGGTTACAGCTTACTTCCTGTGAAAGTTAACTCTACTGATCATACTCATTACTATCAAATAGAAAATTTGATGACAGAGTCACCCCTCAGTCTTCTGATACTAATTTTCCCTGTACTAGAAAGGCTGCTTCAGTTCTCAGCACACAGAGAGAGGATATGTTCTAGAGTTTCTAAGGGTTCCAATTTAGTACAGTTTTGTTCTGTTAATATAGGGGAATCCTTATATGTGCAATTATTTTATGCCATTATAAGAGTTTCTATATTAAAATCTTTTCTCAAACCAAAAATAATTGTTTTCAGACAGGGGCTGGGGAGAATGGAAAGGAGAGTTTTGTCCAATGGGTATAGACTCTCAGTTTTGCAAGCTGAAAAAGTTCTAGAGCTCTTTATACAATAATATTCATACAGCAAACATTAAAATTAAAAATGGTTAAGATAGTAAATATTGAAGGACTTCTGCCAAGATGGAGACGCAGGTGGAAGCACTGTGCCTCCTCCCACAACCAAGTTTAAAAACAACAAAGTTTTAGCAACAAAAAAGGAGCCAAACCACAGAAAATTGAACTATCTGGAAGACTGACAAAGAACCCTTCAGCCAAACTGGTAAGAGGGGCAGAGCCAGCAGCAGAGTGGGATCGGGCAGGAAAGATCCACCGGACTGACCCAGGCGCGCAACCCAAGCACAGGGCAGCCGTAGGTGGATCCCAGGTGTGGAGTAGTGGGTGGACCCACTGAGGGCGCAAGGTGGTGGACTCACTGAGAGCTGACCATGGTCACACATTCACGCGCAGATCAACCAGTGAAGGAGTGAGCGGTGAGACAGACCGTGCAGGGTCCAGTGGCAGGAAGCGGCAGAGGGGACCGCCATTGTCCCTCTCTGACCAGCCCCCCACATGCAGCGTCACAAACCAACAACCTGGGTGGCCACGCCCTGGTGAACAACTAAGGCTCCGCTCCTTATATGTAACAGGCATGAACAGATCAAAACATGGCTCAAGAACAACTCAGAGCCCCAGGGCTGATAAATCTAAGCAATGAAGAAATAGCCAAACTTTCAGATGCACAATTCAAAACACTGATGATCAGGATGCTCACAGAACTGGTTGATTTTAGTCACAAATTACAGGAACATATGAAGGCTAAACTATTGAAATGAAGGGAAATGCACAGGAAACCAATAGTAATGGAAAGGAAACTGGGACTCAAATCAAAGGAGTGAACCAGAAAGAGGAAAAAAATGACCAAACAGAAAAGGATGAAGAAACAAGAATTCAAAAAAATGAAGAGAGGCTTAGGAACCTCCAGGGCATCTTTAAACATTCCAACATCAGAGTTATAGGGGTACCAGAAGGGGAAGAGGAACAGCCACCACTGGAAAACTTATTTGAACAAATAATAAAGGAGAATTTCCTCAATCTGGCAAAGGAAATAGACTTCCAGGAAATCCAGGAAGCTCAGAGAGTCCCAAAGAAGTTGGACCCAAGAAGGAACACACCAAGGCACATCATCATTACATTAGCCAAGATTAAAATAAGGAGAGAATTTTAGAAGCTGCAAGAGATAAGAGGACAGTCACCTACAAAGGAGTTCCCATCAGACTGTCAGCTGATTTCTCAAAGACACCTTATAGGCAAGAAGGGGCTGGAAAGAAGTATTCCAAGTCATGAAATCCAAAGACCTACATCCAAGATTGATCTATACAGCAAAGCTTTCATTTGGAATGGAAGGACAGATAAACTGCTTCTCAGATAAGGTCAAATTCAAGGAGTTCATCATCACCAAGCTCTTATTATATGAAATGTTAAAGGGACTTACCTAAGAAAAATAAGATAAAAAAGATGAACAGTGAAAGGACAGCAAACTCACAGTTATTAAGAACCACACCTAAAACAAAAGCAAACTGAGAGGACAGCTAGATCAGGAGCAGAACCATAGAAATGATCACATGGAGGGTTAGCAACAGGGGAGTGGGAGAAGGAGAAGGGGGGAGAAGGTACAGAAAATAAGTAGCATAGATAGTAGGTAGAAAATAGATAGGGGGGAGGGCAAGAATAGTATGGGAAATATAGAATCTAAAGACCTTGAGACACGTGGTCATAAACTAGAAGGGGGGGAATGGTGAGGGAGGGGGTGTGCAGGTGGAGAGGAATGAAGGGGGGAAATAGAACTGTAATGGCATAATCAATAAAATTTATTTTTAAAAAAAGATAGTAAATTTTATGTTATGTGTTTTTACCACCATCTTTAAAAAATTCTTTCAGCCCTGACTGGTATAGTTCAGTGGACTGAGTGTGGCCCTGAGAACCAGAGGATCGAGGTTCGATTCCCAGTCAGGGCACATGCCTGGGTTGCAGGCCAGTTTCCAGTAGGGGACCCACAGGAGGCAACCATACACTGATATTCTCTCCCTCTCTCCTTCCCTTCCCCTCTAAAGATTATAATAAATAAAATCTTTAAAAAAATTCTTTCAGACTATATTCATTTTGAAAAATATGTACACTATGCAGTTAACTCAAATAAATCTCTAACTGAAGGTATTCCACAAGTAAATTTGAGGAGTAAATGTTTCTTATTTGGGGAAGGGGCACCATTTAAGGAAGTAAAACTTGTAAAAAAAACTTTCCCTACTAAGATATAAAATAGTTTCCTCCAGGAAAGGCAAAAGATACTATATAGCATTAGTGTAGAAGCATAACATATAAGAATGGGTCATTTATAAGTAGTATGTACATAAGCACAAAACCATCTTATATGGAAAGTTTTTATCTATATTCTTTAGTAACATGCTCTTTCAAGTTTTTTTTCTAGGTCTCTTTAGCTGGTTCTATAGTAACTGCTCTTTCCTCTTTTGATTTTATTTGTTCTTCTATGGATCTTTCTAAACTTACATCATGTAATGAAAACTGAACAAAGCGCTGCAGGTAAGAAAAGACTTTAATTATGTGAAGGCCTAATGGCATACTGTTTAAAAGAACAGGCGCTAAGGTTAAATTGCCTGTGTCTGACATTCAGAATCCTTGACTTATTAGCTCTATAATCTTGGCATACTACTTATCTTCTCTTAAGCTTCAGTTTCCTCATCTGTAAAATAAGAATATTATCTGCCTCATAGGGTTGTTAAAAGGATTATATCTGAGATAAACAAATCCAATAGTGCCTGGCACAAAGTGCTTAATAAATGTAAGTTGGTGTGGTTGCTGTTGTTATTTAAAGGGGTTGTTTTAAATTTAGGCCCATAGTTCTTGCCTAAACTTCTGCAGTAATGTTATTTCCTAACTGATCTTGGCTTCAATTTTCTTTTCTCTACAATTACCCTCCATACTATGCCCATAATTATCTTTTCAAAATAAAAATTTGACAATATTGGCAATGGTTTCTTAAATACGACACCAAAAACATGGGCAACAAATGAAAAAATACATAAAATTGGATTTCATCAAAATAAAAACTTTTGTCCATCAAAGGACACTATGGATAGAGTGAAAAGACAACCCACCAAGCCAGGAGAAAATATTTGCAAATCATATATCTGATAAGGGTTTATATCTAGAATAAGTAAAGAATTGCTACAATTTAACAAATCAAACAATCCGATTCAAAGATGGGCAAAGATCTTGAAGAAACATCTCCCCAAAGGAGATTTAAAAATGGTCAGTGATGAAAAGATATTCAACATCATTAGTCATCAGAGAAATGCAAATCAAAACCACTGTGGAATACAACCTCACACCCACTAGGAAGGCTATTATAAACAAACAAACAAACAAACAAACAAGGAATGATGACAAGGATATGGAGAAACTGTAACTCTTATGCTTTGCTGGTGGGAATGTAAAATGGTGCAGCCACTATGAAAAACAAGTTTTATAGTTTCAAATATAGAATTGCCATGTGACCTAACAATTCCATTCCTAGATGCACACCCAAGAGAAATAAAAACAGAGACTTAAACAGATCTCTGTGTATCAATATTCAAAGGAGTGTTATTCATAAAAGCCAAAAGTTGGAAACAAGTGCCTGTCAATAGATGAATGAATAAACAGAATGTAGTATATTCTATACAATGCAATATTATTTAGCCACAAAGAGCAAGTTCTGATACATATTACAACATGTAGAAATCTTGAAAACATTATGCTGAATAAGTTAGATACAAAAGGACAAATAGATATGATTCCACTTATATGAAATATCTATAGAGTAGACAAGTTCATAGAAACAAAAAGTAGAACAGAGAGGTTAGCAGGGGCTGGGGGAGGCAGTTATTGCCAATGGGTACAGAGTTTTTGTTTGAGATTATAAAAAAAAAGTTCTGTATATGGATAGTGGTGGTAATTATGTAGCATTGTAAATGTAGTTAATGCCATTGAATTGTAAACTTAAAAGTGATTAAAATAATAAGCTTTATGTTATTTATATTTTACAATAAAAAACAGTAATAGTCTAGCCCCACATATCTTTATCGGTAGCAACAAACTCCCTTCCCTCTCACCACCAGTGAAAGTACAAACATACTTTCAAGCATCTCTAAATTACCTTATCATCCTCCTGTCCTAACCCCTTTCTAAGTTTGGTAAACTACTCTTCGTCCATTGAGATTCATCTTTAGTGAATCCTTTCTTTTCTGACTTACCTCAAGCTGTTAATTAACTGTTCTTTTGTACTTACAAGTCCTTTCACAAATAATTCTACTATAGCATTTAATCATGCATTATATTGAGTTGACCAAAAAGTCCATTTAGTTTTTTTCCGTAAAATAAAAGACACATTTTTCATTTTCACTAATAACTTTATTGACTTGGACATTTTGAGTATGTTGATTATCTCCTACTACTGGCTTCTGGTGGGTAGAGGCCAGGGGTGCTGCTAAACATCTTCCAATGCATAAGACAGCCCGACAGCCAAGAATTATTTGATTACAATGTCAGTAGTGTTAAGCAACTTCGAAAACCACTTTTGACACATTTGATCAGTCACAGCACCTTCTCCATACACTGCATATGTCTTTTTTTGCATTACAGTTGTGTTTTATCTTTCTTCAAATAATAAAACATGCCAAAAATGGTGTGTATCTTTTCTTTTTAATGCACGCTGATACGACAGCTGTCACAATACAATTTAACAAAATTGTTTTGAATGATGTTAAAGACAACTAAGCACTACTGCAGCCATTATAGGTAAAAAATGTAATAGAGTTTTTGGCTAACCCAAAAGATTATTTCTCTATGTATTTCCCCATTAGATCCAGTTCCTTGAGGACAAGTATTAAATCATATCATCTTTCTATCTCTAGCAGGTAGAACATGGTAAATATTCAACTTTCCCAAATAAATTACTTATGCATATACTGTGCTTTTAAAGTAATAAAGCACTATCAGTAAAAGGACTTATTTCAACCTTTATGAATTTATTTCAAATTAGTTTCCAGCTTATGAGATAAGCCCCCAGTGTTACGTAATAAATAAGATAACTCTCTTTTTTTCATTATAATACCACTAAACTAATCCCAGGGTTTTCTTCATTCAATTGCTAAATTGAATCAAAAAATATTTTTGAGTTTCTAAATGAAGAAAACACTAACTAGATGGGTACTCATGCATTTCAAAGAAAGGATACATTCTATGTATGCTAGAATACATACATAGAATGTTCTATGTATGTTCTGTGGTTCTGAATGTTCTTACATCACAATATTTTATGTTTCTCAGAAAAGTAGGATAACCAGGTATGTGGATAGTATCTGTGGTAACCCTAGCACATATTTATGCATACTCTGGTTAACACCCAGTGCAACCTGCTAAATCAATCATCAAATATTTACTGAGTCCACTCATAGCACATAATGCCAAATATGTAAGTGTTTACAAAGTTTAGAGTATGTTTTTGTAGTCAAGAAATTCACAAAATAAAGGTAGAAGACATGAAAAAAGTGGATCCACTATATATGTGCAAATATGGTCATTCACTCAACAATTTTTAACCAGGTATAAACCAGGTACTCAAAACATATGCCAGGAATGGTGGGAATACAAAGAATAGAACATACAGCTCTGCCTAGCTCACAATCTAGTTATGGAGAAACAATAAAAAATAAATAATTAAGGTAATTAACATTGACAACTCTTCCTCAAAACTCTTTTCCCTTGGCCTACATGATACCACAGTACCAGCTTTTTCTTACTCTCTCTAGCTACTTGTCCTCAGTTATTTAAACCTGCTCCTCCTCTCCTACCCTTATATGTTGCAAGTCTCTGCAACATATAAGCATCTCACTCTAGACCTAGGCCATTCCTATGACTTCAACAACTATTACAGATAAATACATTCTTAGTCATTTCTGCTGAGTTCCAGTTATTTCCAACTGTCTGGTTGTTATTTTATAGATTCCTCAAACTCAACTTACTTAAAACTGTACACTTCTCAAGCTAACTTCTAGGTTCCTTCCTGAGGTCACAGCACCACCATCGGCTGGGTTGCACAAACCAGTATCAAGGGATTCATCTTTGACTCTCCATCACCCATTAAATGTACTACAAAATCTTGTTAATTCTATTTCTCCCCATGTCTGCTCCTTAAATGACCCAATGTTTCTCCATCAAGATGCTACTGGCATTTGGAGCAAGAGAGTTCTTCAAAGTTGAGATGCTCTCCTGAAATACAGAACGTTTAGCCTTCCAGGATCCATGCCTAAATGTCATTGACACTCCCCAGTCATTAGAACTAATCAAAATCCCCTCCTGAGGCTGGTACTGGCCAGGTTAAGAATTATACTGTGCTTAGTTGAAGACTCCATAATCTTTTATCAGCACTATTAAAACATTTTTTTAAATAAAAACCTTATAAGTAATTCTTTTCCTACATCAACTTTTTCTTCCCTCCAATCATTTTTCTATTTTATAGCCAGAGTAATGTTTTAAGATCAATTTGATCAAGTAACTCCTCTATTTAAAACTGATGTTTCTGACATTAGGAGAAACCATTTAGTCTTTCGCCATTAAGAATAATGTTAGTAGACAAGATGGCAGTGTGGGTAAACACGGCTCACCACCTCTTACAACCATATCAAAAGCACAAATAAACTATGGAACAACCAGCATTCAGAACCATGAGAAACTGAATGAATGGAAGTCCTACAACTACAGAATTATAGAAGAAACCACATTGAGACTGGTAGGAGGGGTGGTGACATAGAACATGCTGATCCCACATCTGCATGTGATGTATAAAAATCAGGAGTGATAGCTCAGCAGCCAGCAGTCCCAAACTAGGCCCTCCACCCAGAGTTCCAGTGGCAGGAAGGTAGGTCTCCATAACTTCAACCAGCAGGGACTGAGACTGTGTAAGACAGAAAAATGCTAGAATCTCAGGCAGTTCCTCTTAAAGGACCCACGCAGAGACTTACTCAGTCTCATTTTCTCTAAGCTTCAGTACTAGGGCAGTAGATTGAAAGGCATGAGACATATGAAGAGAAACTGAATTGTCAGGCATCAAGGCAAGAGCTAAGGGCAGCATTCTCCAAGACAAACGTGCTGGCAGAGGCCTTGTTCCTTTTCTGAGCCCTACCCCTACAGAGACACAGAGCCAGCAGGCAGGGACTGTCACTGAGACTCCATCAACCTGGCCCACAATGTTCGCCCCAACGTGGTAATTCCCTGAGGCCCTGTCCCACCCAACTTTCAGGCCCACCCAAGCTGTTTCCAGTGTCTTTTCCATATGGATGGCCTGTCTTGGACCATGCTTCAGATTTTCCTAAATTCTCTCAAACATATGGCAATCTGGCTTTATCGAGCCCCTTATCTCTTGCTAAGTGGCCCCAGGCCCAGCACTAGCAGCAGCTGGCTTTGGTTCAGAACTTGGCCTTTCCTGGGCATATTTAAACCCAGCACAAGTAGCATCTATCTGCAGATCATTTTGTACCTAATTCTGTGTGACCCTAGACAGAACACAAGTGGTAGCTGACTCTGGACATGACAACAGCAATCAATGCTCAACTACAAGAGGAGTGTGTACTCAGCCCACACAGTAAGTACCCATCTTGGATAATAGGGGAGGATGTGCCAAAGGACCCTACGGGATACCTACTACACTAAGCCACTCTATCAAGCCTGGGAGCTATAGTAGCTCTACCTAATACATAGAAACAAACACAGGGAGGCTGCCAAAATGAGGACACAAAGAAATATAGCCCAAATGAAAGAATGGAACAAAACTCCAGAAAAGAAGCTAAACAAAATTGAGAAAAGTAATCTATCAGATTCAGAGTTCAAAATACCATTTACAAGGGTGCTCAAGGAACTTAGTGAGGACCTCAACAGCATAAACAGGATCCATAAAGAAACAAAGGACATGCTAATTGAAATAAAGAACAATCTACAGGAAATCAATAGTAGAGTGGATGAAGCTGAGAGTCAAATCAGCAATATGGAAAATAAGAAAGCAAAAAACAACCAATAAGAACAGCAAGAAAAAAAAGAATAAAAAAAAAAAACAAATATAGTGCGAGGAGCCTGTGGGACAACTTCAAGCATACCAACATTCTCATCAAAGAAGTACCAGGTGGAGGAAGAAAATGGCAAGAAATTGGAAACCTATTTGAAAAAAGTAATGAAAGAAAACTTCCCTAACTTGGAGAAGGAAACAGACATACAAGTCCAGGAAGCACAGAGAGTCCCAAAACAAGATGGATGCAAAGAGGCCCACATCAAGACACATCATAATTAAAATACCAAAGGTTAAATACAAAGAATCTTAAAACCAGCCAAAGGAAAGCCATTAGTTACCTACAAAAGAGCTCCCATAAGACTGTCAGTAGATTTCTCAAAAGAAACTCTGCAGGCTAGGAGGGATTGGCAAGAAATATTCAAAGAGATGAAAAGCAAGATTATTCTGCCCAGCAAAACTATCACTTACAATTGGAGGACAGATAAAGAGCTTCCCAGACAAGAAAATGCTAAAGGAGTTCATCATCATTAAACCAGAATATATGACATGTTAAAAGGTCTTCCTGAAGATAAAAAATATGAACAATAAAATGGCAATAAATACATATCAACAACTGAATCTAAAAAAACTAGCTAAGCAAACAAACAGAACAGAAAGAGAATCATATGTGCAGAGAATGTTTTGATGGTTGCCAGACGAAAGGGGGCATATGGAATGGGTGAAAAAGGTAAAGAGATTAAGAAGTACAAATTGGTAGTTACAGAATAGTCGTGGGGATGTAAAGTACAGCATAGGAAACAAAGTAGCAAAGGAACATGTATGCAGGACCCATGAACATGGACCACAGTGTGAGTATTGCCTGAGGAAGAGTGAAGGGAGCTGTGTGGAGGGCCACAAAAAGGGAAAAATTTGGAGAACTGTAATTGCAAAAACAATAAAATATAAAAAAGGATAATGCTAGCTATGGAGTTTTGATAGCTACCCCTTATCAATTTGAGGAACTTTTCTTCTAATCCTACTTTGCTGAGTTTTTTAAAAAATCATAAGTAGGTACTAAATATGCCAAATGCTGTTCTGCAAGAATATCCGATTTCACTTGTTCTGTACAATAAGGAAAGAAAAAATAAAATAAAAAGCATCCAACTGGAAAGGGAGGTAAAAACTGTCTTTACTTTCAGTTAACTTTATTGTGTAAAGAGAATTCTAAGATATATATATATGCACACATATATAAAAATATATAAAATATATTATATATATACATATTTTAAAAACCTATTAGTAACGTATTGTAGTGGCTATTTTTGGTAGACTCCTTAGAATTCCTTAGATTCCATTAGTACTAGAATAAGTTAGTTCTAGCTCAGGGAAATGATCAATATACAAAAATTAATAGCACTTCTATACACCTGCAAAGAAAAATGGAAGTAAAAATAAAACTCCATTTCTTATAACATCTGCTATGTAAAGTATACTTAGTAATAAATGTAATGAAATACATGCAAGTCCTAAACCCTGAAAACTATAAAATGTTGCTGCAAGAATTTAAAGACCTAAAAATAGATACACCATGTTCATGGATTAGAATAGTCAATATTAAGATTCAAATCACTCCACAATGATTTATAGAATTACTATGGGTTGAATTGTGTACCCAGAAAGCTTTATTGAAATCCTAACCCCCTGGAACCTGTGAATGTGACCTTGTAATAGAGTCATTGATGATGTAATCAAGTTAACATAAAATCATATAAATTAGAGTAGGTCTTATTCCAATATGACTGGCATCGTTGTAAGAAGAGAAAACCGAATGCTACATAAAGGGTAGGTAGGGAAGATAACACCATGCAGGCATGAAGACACACAGACATATTGGGAAGACAGCCGTGGAAGATGGAGACAGAGACTGGAGTTATGCTGCCATAAACCAAGGAACACCTGAGATTGTCAGAAGCTAGAATTTCCCCCTCCTCAGTAGGAAATTGATCCTGACAACATCTTAATTTTGAACTTCTAATCTCCAAAACTGTGAGATAAGAAATTTCTATTGTTTTAAGCCACCCAGTTTGTTACAGAAAACCTAGGAAACCAACAGACATAGTGAATACTAAAGTTATTTAATTTGCTGACAACTGCTTTATATAAAAATATGTATTTATATTTTATACATCATTTTATATTTTAAAATACGCATATATATGTAAAATACTGTGTGGCAAATACAGTTTACTGGAAAGAGCAAGCACTTTTAGAATCAAATAGATCTGAGTTTTGAATTCTGTCATTTTCCTAACTCTCGTAAGCCTGTTTCTTCATCCATGAGGATTCATGAAATAAAATTCACTTTTTACTTTCATGAAGTAAAAGGTTGTCCAGTACAGAGTTTGATATCAATAATGTTAGTTCCTTTCTTTCCTGGATGCATTGGTATAGTTAATTCTGAAAAGTTTAGTCCCATATTGTTTTTTAATCCACTTTCATTTATTTACTTTTCAATAAGTAAATCCTTGAAGGATACAGCATTACATAGATTCTGTGTCCAATGGCCTTATCAGAAAGGAGGCTTTGGAATTTAGCACAAACAATTCCATTGTTTCCTTGAGTACAGGTTACCTTTATTACTCTGGTTTTGTTTTGTTTGCCATCAGGAGTCACTGTGTCAATCTTTGCTTTGTATATATAAGAATGTCTCTTACCTAGATAGAATTCAGTTTTATCTCAAGCATAAACACCTTCAAGTTTAAGAAGAGCTGTGTGCTCCCTTCTGGTTCCGGAGACCCTGCTCATAGCCAGAAAAAATGGCCTTGGACCACAGCCTTCCAGACATATTTGTCATTATACAAAGTCCTATTCCCAGTGGGCCTATAGGCTCCAAGATGGTGGATAGAGTTGTATTGTTCTCTTAAAACCCAAATATAGGAGAGACTTCCGCCAAGATGGAGGCGTAGGTGGAAGCACTGTGCCTCCTCCCACAACCAAGTTTAAAAACAACAAAGTTTTAGCAACAAAAACGGAGCCAAACCACAGAAAATTGAACTATCTGGAAGACTGACAAAGAACCCTTCAGCCAAACTGGTAAGAGGGGCAGAGCCAGCAGCAGAGTGGGATCGGGCAGGAAAGATCCACCGGACTGACCCAGGCGCGCAACCCAAGCACAGGGCAGCCGTAGGTGGATCCCAGGTGTGGAGTAGTGGGTGGACCCACTGAGGGCGCAAGGTGGTGGACTCACTGAGAGCTGACCATGGTCACACATTCACGAGCAGATCAACCAGTGAAGGAGTGAGCGGTGAGACAGACCGTGCAGGGTCCAGTGGCAGGAAGCGGCAGAGGGGACCGCCATTGTCCCTCTCTGACCAGCCCCCCACATGCAGCGTCACAAACCAACAACCTGGGTGGCCACGCCCTGGTGAACAACTAAGGCTCCGCTCCTTATATGTAACAGGCATGAACAGATCAAAACATGGCTCAAGAACAACTCAGAGCCCCAGGGCTGATAAATCTAAGCAATGAAGAAATAGCCAAACTTTCAGATGCACAATTCAAAACACTGGTGATCAGGATGCTCACAGAACTGGTTGATTTTAGTCACAAATTACAGGAACATATGAAGGCTAAACTAATTGAAATGAAGGGAAATGCACAGAAAACCAATAGTAATGGAAAGGAAACTGGGACTCAAATCAAAGGAGTGAACCAGAAAGAGGAAAAAAATGACCAAACAGAAAAGGATGAAGAAACAAGAATTCAAAAAAATGAAGAGAGGCTTAGGAACCTCCAGGGCATCTTTAAACATTCCAACATCAGAGTTATAGGGGTACCAGAAGGGGAAGAGGAACAGCCACCACTGGAAAACTTATTTGAACAAATAATAAAGGAGAATTTCCTCAATCTGGCAAAGGAAATAGACTTCCAGGAAATCCAGGAAGCTCAGAGAGTCCCAAAGAAGTTGGACCCAAGAAGGAACACACCAAGGCACATCATCATTACATTAGCCAAGATTAAAATGAAGGAGAGAATCCTAGAAGCTGCAAGAGATAAGAGGACAGTCACCTACAAAGGAGTTCCCATCAGACTGTCAGCTGATTTCTCAAAGACACCTTATAGGCAAGAAGGGGCTGGAAAGAAGTATTCCAAGTCATGAAATCCAAAGACCTACATCCAAGATTGATCTATACAGCAAAGCTTTCATTTAGAATGGAAGGACAGATAAACTGCTTCTCAGATAAGGTCAAATTCAAGGAGTTCATCATCACCAAGCTCTTATTATATGAAATGTTAAAGGGACTTATCTAAGAAAAAGAAGATAAAAAAGATGAACAGTGAAAGGACAGCAAACTCACAGTTATTCAGAACCGCACCTAAAACAAAAGCAAACTGAGAGGACAGCTAGATCAGGAGCAGAACCATAGAAATGATCACATGGAGGGTTAGCAACAGGGGAGTGGGAAAAGGAGAAGGGGGGAGAAGTTACAGAGAATAAGTAGCATAGATGGTAGGTAGAAAATAGATAGGGGGGAGGGCAAGATTAGTATGGAAAATATAGAATCTAAAGAACTTGAGACACATGACCATCGGTAATGGCATAATCAATAAAATATTTAAAAAAAGAAAATAAAAATAAAACCCAAATATATTAATTAAATTGTCAAAACCATATTGAGCACTTACTGTACTGTGCTAAAAAGAGCTTAGAAACATATCCCCACTTTTCCTTTATCTCTCCCTTTCTTGTTTTCATATTTCTCCACTTTCTTTTGCTCCCATAATACTGAACAGAGTAATCCTGGGAGGTTCCATGGTCATAAACTGAACTGATTCTAGGAAAATGATCGTTTTAGTTGTGCAGAGAAAGCGTAAAAGTACATCTAAGGAGCTTCCTTACACCCATTGATAGAGGAAAAGAAACAGTGGTTTTAATGTGGCATGGGCTATCTGTCCTCTGAAGTGACAGGGAGTACTTTTTGAACTGTGACTTCACTAAGCAAGCAGAACTACATTTTTGTGGATGAAGACCTAAGTTTTTCCCCATTTTAGCTTCTTCCTTGGTAGAGAATTAATGTTTCCTTTGACTTAAAGTCCAAGGTTCCCTCTAGGCACAGGATAGGCTTGCAGTGATTTCAGTTTCTCACAGGTCTTCACCAGTGCTCTTTCTGATTCCTAATTAACTTTTATCTATTCTTCCCTGGCCAAATAACTCCACTTTGGAATGATGTTGCTCCAGAGCTTTTGATCAGTTGCCTCCCATGTCTAATTGTTTCTCCTGTCCTTGCTTCTTGAGACTTTCCTCCCTTAGCTTCGATGACAACCATTTTCTCTAATCTATCCCTCTTTCATTTAATGTTTATATATAACCTGTGCTGTCATCCTTAACACCAATTTCATTTCTTCATTCATCAGATACATGAGTTTCTACTTTGGGTCAGTTCCTGTGCTACATGTTGTGGATACAGCAGCAAATGAGAGACAGATAACAGTATATAGGATATGGAGCTTATAATTCAGCAGGGAATAGAGAGGAGGACCTAACATAGTTGAATGTTTTGGGGAAGACATTCTTTTTTTTTTTAATAATAAATTTTATTTAGTTACTTTTCAAGTACATTTTTTTATCTATTTCTCCCATCCCACCCCCCCACCCTATCTCCCCCCTCCCTCCAATTTCCCCTCCCCCAGTCCTCATCCCTGTGTCTTTCATACTTGTTCCTCAAAATCCCTCCCCCTTTTTCCCCTTAAATTCCCTTCCCTCTCCCCTCTGGTCACTGCCCACTTGTTCTCTATTTCAGTGTCTTTGTTTTTATTCTGTTTGCTTGTTTGTTTTATTCTTTAGCTTCCTGTCAAAGGTGAGATCATATGGTATCTGCCTTTCAATGCCTGACCTATTTCACTCAGCATAATGCTTTCCAGTTCCATCCATGTTGTTGCAAAGGGTAGGAGCTCCTTCTTTCTCTCTGCTGCATAGAATTCCATTGTGTATATGTACCACAATTTTTTGATCCATTCGTTTACTGATGGGCACCTAGGTTGCTTCCAGCTCTTGGCTATTGTAAATTGTGCTGCTATGAACATTGTGGTGCATAGGTTCTTTGAAATTGATGTTTTAGGATTCTTGGGGTATAATCCTAGCAGTGGAATTGCTGGGTCAAAAGGCAGGTTGATTTTTATTTTTCTGAGAAAATTCCATACTGTTTTCCATAATGGTTGTACCAGTCTGCAATCCCACCAACAGTGAACTAAGGTCCCCTTTTCCCCACAACCTCTCCAACATTTGTTGTTTGTTGCTTTGTTTATTATAGCCATCCTGACTGGTGTAAAGTGGTATCTCATTGTGGTTTTAATTTGCATCTCTATGATAGCTAATGATATTGAGCAACTCTTCATGTGTCTCTGGATATTCTGTACGTCCTCTTTAGAGAAGTGTCTGTTCAAGTCCTTTTCCCATTTTTTAATTGGGTTCAATGTGGGGAAGACATTCTTGAGAAGGAAAGTTTAGTTGAGTCCTTTAAAAAAGATTAGGCTTTAGTGAGGTAAAGAATGAGTGAGAGGTTTGGAGCAATAAGAAGCTTGGGAGAAATAAGAGGGTTCCGAGCGTAGGGCACAATATATTTCAAAGCACAGAATAGAGAAAAGCAGGAGAGTTTGAGGATCTAAAAGTATGTGGATTGGAGGGAGAATACAGGATGTTGGACTGAAAGGCTAGAGTCATATCGAGAAAAGATTTGTGAGCTATGTTAAGGGCAATAGGAAGCACTGATTGGCTCCTCCTCCCTGACTTTCATTGCTATATGTTAATTTTTATTTTTTTAACAACTTTCATTGAAGTATGATTTACAGTCAATAGACTGTTCTGTTTACATAATTTGTTGTCTTTGATAGCTTTAAACATCTGTGTAACCACCATTACAATCAAGATATAACACAATTTAACCTTCCCACCCCCCTCCCATTTCCTCTTATCCCTTTTTCATCCCTCCCTGTACCTCTGGCCTCAGGCAACAACTCTTCTGTTTTCTATCATTATAAATTAGTTTGCTTTTTCTAGAATATTATATAAATGAAATCATAAATATGTATTATTTTATGTTTGGCTTTTTCCACAGAGAATAATGATTTTGAGATTCATTTGTTATTGAGCATATCAGTAATTCAATCATTGTCATTGCTAAGAAATATTCTGTTGTATCCAGTCATATTCTGGATTTATCATATTTGATTCATCCATTCACATGGATAGAAATGCTGATAGAAATTTAAGTTTTTCTAAGGGTTGTGTTGTGTGTGTGTGTGTGTGTGTGTAAGAGAGAGAGTCTAACCACTGTGGACATTTGTGTATAAGTCTTGTGTGGTCATGTTTTTACTTCTCCTGGGTAAATACCACTGAGGTGTGAAGTGGCTGGGTCATATGGTGGGTATATAATTAACTTTATACAAAACCACTAAGCAGTTTTCTGAAGAGAGTAGTGTATCATTTCATACTCCCACAAGCAATATATGAGAGCTGTAGTTGCTCCACACCCATACTAACAGTTGATATTGTCAATCTTTTTAATGTTAGTCATTTTAGTGGTTGTGTAATGGTGTCTCATGGTGGTTTTAATTTGTATTTTCTTAATGACTAATGAATGATATTGAGCATCTTTTATGAGCTTATTTGCCATTCATAAATCTTCTTTGATAAAATGTCTATTCAAATCTTTTGCACATTTTAAAAACTGGGTTGTCTTATTAATGAGTTATAAGAAGTTTATATACAGGGTGGGGCAAAAGTAGGTTGTTCGTAGGTAAAATAATACAATAATATATAATATTACAAGAATAAAGTGTTTTGCATACTTAAAACTGTAAACCTACTTTTGCCCCACCCTGTATATTCTGGTAAAATTCTTTTGTCAGATACATATATGATAAATATTTCTTCCAATCTGTGTCTGGCTTTAGAAAGAAGTGACTTTTGAGGACCAAAGTTTTAAATTTTCATAGTCTGATTTATCTTTTTTTTCTTTATAGTTTAGGCTTTTTGTGACCTCAAAAAATCCATGCCTATGTATATTTTCTCCTGTGTTTTCTTCTAGAATATTTATAGTTTCATCTTTTACATTTCGGTTCATGATTCATTTCAAGTTAATCTGGCATATTTTGCAAGATAGCACTTATTGCTCTTTTTTCCCCCATAAGCATATCCAGTTGGCCCTGGCTGGGTGGCAAGGTTGGTTGGAGTGTCATGCCATACACCAAAAGGTTGCAGGTTTGATTCCCAGTCAGGGCATAAACCTTAGGTTGAGGGTTTGATCCTTAGGGTGCACACCAGAGGCAATAAACTGACGTTTCTCTCTGTGTTTGTCTGTATGTCTTTCTCTTTCTCAAATCAATAAATATATCCTCAAGTGAGGATTAAAAAAAAAGTGCTAGCCAATGTGACTCAGTTGGTTGGAGCATAGTCCCATAGACTGAGGGGTCACAGGTTCAATTCCCAGTCAGGGTACATACCCAGGTTGTGGGTTTGATCCCTGGTTGGGGCATACATAAGAAGGCAACCAACTGATGTCTCTCTCTCTCTCTCTCTTTCTCTGTGATTTCCTTCCTCTCTCTCCAAAAGCAAGGGAAAAAAGTCCTCATGTGAACATTTATAAATAAATAAATAAATAAATAAATAAATAAATAAATAAATAAAAGATACCCAGTTGTTTCAAAAAACATTTTTGGGCAGTGTTATAATTTTATTCAACAATCAACAGTTAGTTCTCATCCACATTAACTGTTCGTAGATTTTTGAAAGTGGTGACAGGTACACAGATGACCAACATACAGACCTTTTTTGGTGAAATCTGAATCTTCATTACGTTTTCTGGACAACCAGAACGGGATACAGTATGTAACATTCCTTATTCCTTTGGCCCAGAGAGCTTTGTTGAGCCTCGTGTCAATAAGCATATCTTGAGTTTCCATCTCCTCCATGGCAAATTTCCAGATCTCTTTGAGTGCACGAAGGGCGAACTTCTTGAAACCCACTCCATGCATGCACTTGTGGATGTTGATGGTGTATTCTCTGGTCACTACCTCGGGTCACTACCTCACTGATGACAGAATGGCCCTTCTTCTAGCCAGCCTTCTTTGCGGGAGCCATCATACTGGGCCGAGGTTGGAAAGAATGCAAGGTATTGTGGGAAAGAGAAAGCAGGGCTCTGTTTCAAAATTTTTTGTTGAAAAAACTTTCCTTTCCTTGTTAAACTGCTTTGGCACCTTTGTCAAAAATCAAGTGACCATATAGCCATGGGTCTTATTTCTGTACTCTACTCTCCAACAATTTATATGCCTATTTTTCATCAATACTACACTGTCCTGATCCTACATCTTTATAGTAAGTCTTGCAATCAGAGAGTTAAGTCCTTAAACTTTGTTCTTTTTGTAAATTTGGCTATCCTTATTTACATTTCCATATGTATTTTAGAATCAGCTTGTCAGTTTCTACAAAAAAAAAATAAGTCTGCTGGAGTTTCTATGAATCTTGTATTAGTTTCCTAGGGCTGCCAAAACAAAATACCACAAACTTGATGCCTTAAAACTACTGAAATTTATTCTCTCTCAATTCAGGAGGCTACTATTATGTTGTCTGTAGGGCCATGTTCTTTCTCTTGAAGTCTTTAGGGAAGGACCCTTCCTTGCCTCTTTCTTAGCTTCTGAGGTTTGCTGGCAATCCATTGGCTTGCAGATGTATCACTCCCATCAAGGCCTCCAACTTCACATGGCCTTCTTCCCTGTATGTCTTTGTGTATCAGTGTCCAAATTTTCTTCATAAGGATTCAAGACACTGGATTAGGGACCATCCTAATCTAGTAACCCATAACAGTGCATCAGCACTGAAGACTACAAAGAACTCATAGGAAAAAAATTTTAAATATGATCCTTCCTTAAGGAATGTAAAATTGCATCAAGAAGACAAGGTTAGCATATAAGTTGCCATTAGTAAATTGAAGAACGAAATTAATTAGTGTAGCTCAAATAATAAATACAAATTGTGCACAAAGAAGGAAAAGCATGCTCTAGGTCAGAAGCCCCAGGGAGCTTCATGGTGGATATAGATCAGATGCTAAAGATTAGTACAATCTCTTAGTAGAAAAGACACAGGAAAGAAGTAAGAGGTTAGAAGTAAAATGGCAGGAACAAAGGTACAGAAACAGGAATTAACATGACACAGAAAAGCAGTGGGGAGACAAAATTAAGCAAAACAACTTGTCTGGAACAGTTTGGGTTAGGAGATAGTGGGAAACAAAGGTAGCTGGAATTCTGACTTGATGAAGTGAATAATGCAGCCACTCTGAAAGTAAGGTTTGATGACTGAAAGAAACAGAGACCAGGGCAGGAGACTAGCTGAGAAGCTACTGCTCCCTTTCCAGTCAATGCTCTCTATTCTGCCATCAGGGATGGGTTTTTTCCCCATTATTCAATCAATTTCTCAACAGCCTGTTGAATTACTAAATATGAGAAAATGAAGGAACCAAAGATAACATCAAAATTTCTAACCTCAGTCTTAATAATGGTTGAATGAGCATTATTTAAAGGGACCAAAAAGGTAGGAAAGAGATATAGTTTGAAGAGGAGGTATGAGTTTTGTATGGTTTATGAATAACTTGAGGTAGCAGTTAAAACTAGAACTTGGCCAGATTATGGCAGGTGAGGGAGAGGCAGTAATTATAATGGGCAGCACATTAGAAGAACTGTAGAAGGATGATCCTCAAATTACAGAGGAGCAGCCAGACTTCAGGGTGTTGGCTAAGACCAATGTGGGAGGAGTCAACTAAGCCTAATTTGAAATGGACCAGGAAATGGGGGAAAAAAAGTCCAGCAAACAGGAGCAAAGGGTGAGGCATGTAAGCTGAAGCTGGTACTAGATCTTGGGCACAGATCTAGTCCCATTCTGAAGAGAAGGCAGGACAAAAATAAAGAAGTAGCTGTGGAAAAATAATAGCTAACAACACTTATTGAACATTTTTTTACTATGTGGTAGGCATTGTTCTAAACATTTTAATGAATTTATTCATTTAAACTTCACAAAAATAAGAAAGATAACTATCATTGTCCTCATTTTATAGATGAGCAAAGTGAGGCATACAGAGATAAAGTAATTTGTCCAAGGTTATATATAAACTGAATGGTGGAGCCAGGACTGAGCCCATAGTAATGAACATCTACTATGTACCAAGGTTTATACATATATAAATTTGGTATGTGTATGAGTATTGTGTACATACACAAAAACATGCACGCACACACACATATACAAACACTCACACAAGGATTTTTTTTTAAGATTTTATTTATTTATCTTCAGAGGGGAAGGGAGAGAAACATCAATGTATGGTTGCCTCTCATATGTTCCTTGCTGGGAACTGGCCTGCAACCCAAGCATGTGCCCTGACTGGGAATCGAACTGCAATCCTCTGGTTTGCAGGCCTGCACTCAATCCACTGAGCCACACCAGCCAGGGCAGGATTTTTTTTTTTTTTTTTTTAAGTACTAAGCTTCCCATCCTCTTTTCTGGCACATGACCTTTTCCCTATTCACCCAAAGGTATACACTGCCTCAGGGAAGATTATGAATGTTAAAGGGAAAAGAGGTCATTTATATTGTTCAGCTTCAAACCTCAAAATTGACTTTTTTTGTATTTGTAATAAAACAAATATTTTGAGGAGGACTTTTCCTACATTTTAACAGCTCTTTTTATTTATCGAAAGCTTGATTGGCCCCTCTGAACCACATAGCTTTAGTATAATATACAGGTAGCTACAATTCGACTTAGAGTAAGAGAAATATCCTATATCTAGGAAGCAGAAGAAAGGGCCTTTCTGACAGAGGAATGAAAAAGCAGTGTGTATGTCATGGATTCCCCTTGTTATGGGCAGAATTATGTTCCTCCAAAATCCACATGTTGAAGTTTCAAACCCTAATACTTCGCAATGTAATCCATTTAGAAATAAAGTCTTTAAAGAGTTGATTACATTGAAATGAGGCTATTAGAGTGGGGCCCCGATCCAGTATGACTGGTATCCTTAAAAGAAGAGGGAAGGGCCCTAGCCACGTAGCTTAGTTGGTTATAATGTTATCATGATACTCCAACATTTCGGGTTTGATACCAGGTCAGGGCACATACAAGAATCATCCAATGAATGCATAAGTAAGTGGAACAACAAACTAATCTTCCTTCTTTCCTTTCTTTCTCTCTCAAAGAATCAATAAATAATTAAATAAAAATAAATAAAAAGAGGAAGATACACTAGGGATGTGTAACCATCGCATGGTTATCCCACAAAGGAATAACCATGCGATGACCAAGTCTCAAGAGGGTGGCCATCTGCGAGCCAAGGAGATAAGCCCCAGAAGAAACCAACCTGCTGGCACTTCCCCCTTGAACTTCTAGACTCCAAAACTGTAAGAATATAAATTTCTGTTGTTTTTAGCCACCTGGTCTTTTATATGGTATTTTGTATGGCAGCCCTAACCAACTAGTAACACCCCTTTAGGCTGTAACCCTTTAGGGGGAAGGCAAAACAATCTGGTGATCTCAGATCTGTATAATACCCAGGTAGGTACTGTGATCCCTACTTTACAGATGAGAAAATAGGCCCAAAGTAGTTAAATAACTTGCCCCTAAATCACATATAAAAACTGAGCTGCAATTCTAACCTAATTTGTAGCCTTCAAACCTTGAAATGTTTCTTATCTACCGAACAAGAGAGACCCCCCCAAAACAGAATTATCTTCTGAAGGCAGGCCCCTTGTAGTACAGGCATCCCCCTATAGGTGAATATTCAAGGAATCCATCTGTATCAGTGTACCAGGTGATGTTGTTGTGAGAGGCTGTGTTCAGCTTCAGTGAATTTTTTTTGAAGGCTCTTTCAACACGTTTGTCCATTCCACATGGGTGATTTACAAGGGCACCTGCCCACATGGTGCTGAGTGTTCAGCAGTGTTTGACCAAAAATGGCATGACCCCCTCGCCCCACCTTCCCTAGTTACCCGATCTTGCCCTGAGCAACATTTTTTTGTATCCCCAGAGGAAAAGAAGTCTTCAAAGAGAAACGTTTTGCCAATGTGGAAGAGGTGAAATAAAAAACAGCAGAAGCACTAAAAGGCATCAAAATCGACAAATTCAAAAAAACTGTTTTGAGCAGTGGAAAAAACATCTCAATAGGTGCATTGCATCAAACGGAGAGTATTTCGAAGGTGACTGAATTTTAAACATGTAATAATAAATACACAATTTTAAAAAAATAAGTTCCGGGATTTTTTTTGGGGGGGTGTGGAGGAGGGTCCTACCTCACATGGGCTTTCCATTCATTTGGGAAATGAGTACAAAAGGGAACGGTGAAATTTTAGATCTGGAAGGGGATTTATTTATCCCTTTATTTTCTTGGTGAGGAAATTGAGGCTGTGGCCCAGAGAACTCAAG
Source organism: Artibeus jamaicensis (assembly GCF_021234435.1). Taxonomy (NCBI): domain Eukaryota; kingdom Metazoa; phylum Chordata; class Mammalia; order Chiroptera; family Phyllostomidae; genus Artibeus; species Artibeus jamaicensis. The sequence continues at coordinate 460,243 of NW_026521754.1, forward strand.
TAATTTCCCGAAGGTCACACAGTAATTTTAGTAGTAGGGGTGGAAACATAACCCAGGTTCCTATTCTAGTGTCTAGTGAATTTTGGGCAGCTGCTCCTAAAATCTTATTACCAGCCTCTCACTCTCAGAAGAGAGTACTTTAGTGTTATGGTTCATCTGAGGCTGCTCTCCAGGGAGGATAAGGATTCCTATGAAGTCAGCTGGAAAAATTTCCAGGACCTTTACAGCTTTCTCAAATCTGGGTCGGGGTCCAATAGCTTGATAGCTAAGGTCTGATCTAGGCAAGGCCACAGTGGAGTGATAATCTGGGGGCTTGGTGTTCCCTTAAAGGGTATGGCAGGCCTCCTCTTCCTTCTTTTTGAAAGATGAGAAGGGGGTGGTAATATGCAGAGGACAGGTCTGAACTAGGAACAGGCCACTTAATATCAAGCCCCAAATACTCCAAACTCCTTAGAATATGTTCAAAACTGTTTTTGAACAGTGGAAAAAAGTCTCAATAGGTATAATGCAGTAAATGAAGAGTACTTCAAAGGTGACTGAAGTTTAAACATGTAAGAATACACAATTTTTTATAAATAAATTCTGGGTTTTTTGGGGAGTGACGTCCCCCCTCATATACTTCTCCAGATATCAATGGAGTAGCAGCAATAAAGGAAGCACCTCTGAAGAACAAATTTCATTCATACTTCACCTAGACCAAGACCACCCTTCCCATTAGCAGTTCAGAGCCTCCTCATTGACCCCAAGAACACACATTCACAAGCACTACAACTATAGCATCTTTGTTGCTATAATAAGCTAAAAATATGGAATTGATAGATGAGTAAGAGACAAAGACTTGTAAACTAGCTGCATAGAATATTAGCCAAACAAAAGTAGTTAAGATACCTAGGAAAACATTTCCCAGTTAGAATGCTTTGTTATATTCTTCTGTACCATGGTAACAGGCTGTAAACATAGAAATCTGTGATCAAATTAACTGACACCAGTTTAAACAAAATTAAATAGGCTTCTTTACTAGATTTCTTAAAGACTTTATAAAAATTTCTGATGAAAGTGAAAGAAGAAAGTGCCAAAGCAGGCCTGTATTTGAACATCAAGAAGGCAAAAATCATGACTAAGGAACAAATACACAACTTTAACATAGATAATGAAGACACTGAAATTGTTAAAAATTTTTCTTACCTTTGTTCAGTCACTGATTCAAATGGAAACTGCAGCCAAGAAATCAAGAGAAGGCTGAGACTTAGAGGGGAAGCTTTGGAAAAATTAGGAAAAATCATCAAGAGCAAAAGTGTCATTAGAGGCCAAGGTTAAGATCATCCATACCCTCCTATTCCCAATTACTCTGTATGGATACAAAAGTTGGAGAGTGAAAAGGCTGACAGAAAAAAATTATAGATTTGAAATGCGCTGTTAGCTTTGCGCAGTGGCAGTATCGTAGCCAATGAGGTTTATCCGAGGCGCGATTATTGCTAATTGAAATGCGCTGTTAAAGGAGAGCTTTATAGACACCCTGGACTAGAAAGACAAACAAGGAGAGCAAATTCAGCCTGAAACATTGCTGGTGGCAAAAATGACAGAACTTTAAAGCTGTCCTACTTGGGCACATTATGAGAAGGCAGGGTTCCTTGGAAAAGACCAGAATGCTGAGAAAAACAGAAGGCAGCCAAAAAAGAGAAAGACCAAATATGAAATGGATTGCCTCCATAAAAGAACATAAGACATGAGTCTACAAGAGCTGAATAGGGATGTTGAGGAAGGACAATGTGGACATCACTCACTCACAGGTTCACAGAATCAGAGGTGATTCAATAACATGTAACAATTATGGACTCCAGGAAGAGGATATACTACTTACACTGGTTTCCTTTTTTCTATACTCTTTTCCACAGTGGTTGCACCAGTCTGTATTCCCACCAACAGTGCACTAGGGTTCCCTTTTCTCCACAACCTTGCCAGCACCTATTAATAATTCCTAGGACAGTATTCTGTTTAATACCACTTTTAGAAATGTTCCTCCAGGCCCAGAGACATATGAAATGATGCTCAGCATCACTAGCCACCAGAGATGCAAATTCAAACCACAAAGAGCTACCACTTCATACCAGTGAGAATGGCCATCATAAACAAATAAACAAATAACACGTGCTGGCAAGGTTGTGAAGAAAAGGGAACCCTAGTGCACTGTTGGTGGGAATGCAGACTGGTACAGCCACTGTGGAAAACAGTATGGAATTTCTTCAGAAAACTAAAAATGGAACTACATTTTGACCCGGCAATTCCACTGTTAGGATTATATCCTAAGAACCCTGAAACACCAATCCATAAGAACCTATGCACCCCAATGTTCATAGCAGCACAATTTATAATAGCCAAGTGCTGGAAGCAACCTAAGTGCCCATCAGTAAATGAATGGATAAAAAACTACGGTACATTTTGCTAAAGTTGAAACTTGAACTCTGGTCTTTCCCATTATGTGTACATACAATTATGGGCCATGCCTCACATTAAGAGATGAGAATTTTTTAACTAAATAAAATTAAAATTGAATTAAAAACAAAAACTATGGTGCATTTACACGACGGAATACTACAAAGCAGAAGAAAGAAGGAGCTCCTACCCTTTGCAACAGCAGGGATGGAACTGGAGATTATTATGCTAAGTGAAACAAGCCAGGCAGTAAAAGACAAATACCATATGATCTCACCTTTAAGTGAAACCTAATCAACAAAACAAACAAGCAGGAAAAATATAACCAGAAAAATTGAAATAAAGTACAATGTGACAGTAACCAAAGGGGAAATGGGTAATGGGGAGAAAAGGAGGAAGGGTTTTAAGGAACAACTATAAAAGACACATGGACAAAACCAAGGAGTGGGAGGTGGGGATGACTGGGGTGAGGAGTGGTGGGGGGAAAATAAAACAAATAAAATTTTAAAAAAAAGAAATGTTCCTCAAAAGAGAAAGCAAAGGCCCAAGAATAGAGTCTATTATTAGGTGGTTGGAGGGGGAAAAGATCCAGCAAAGAATACAGTAAGGAAAGCAGGAAGCAAATCTGGGGAGTTTAATATTATAGAAGTAAGAAGAAAGATAGTTTCCAAAAAGCTAGAGATAATCAACAGGACCAGACAGACTACTAAGAAGTTAAATAGACTGAGAATAAAAATGTTTTTTGGATTTCACTAGGAAGACTGTCACTTATGACCTTCAAGTGAATGGCTTCAGAAAGGGGAAGATAGAAGGCTGGCTGACTGAATAAATCAAGATTAGGGTGGAGATGAAAAAAAAAGTTGATGAAGCATTTACAAACCATCCATAATTGGAGTTTAGCTAAGAAAGGGAAAAAATTGGTTCATTGGGAGAAGGGAATATATAGAAGCATAAAACATTTCTTAGAATAGGTCTTCTTATACTTGTTTGAAGCATATATACTTGTTTGAAGTATAAGAAGCATAAATTTTCTTATACTTGTTTGAAGGTAAAAGTGAAAACCTACTAAAACTAATAATTACAGTACAGTAGAACAAAGAAATAGAGGCCAGAGCATAAATTACTAGAAAAGACTTATCTTTCATTTCAGATTGGAGAGAACTTCAATAGTAATATCTAACTATTCAGTCTGAAGACCTCATTTAAATACTAAAATATTTCACAGATTTCTGCCTGCTCCATACAAAAGAATTTTTGTTTTCAGAGTTCAGTATGTAGTATACATAAATTTGCTATACATCCTCTCAGAGGATGTCTATGTTGTGGTGAAGAGGAGGGGGTTACAGAGAAGCACTTACCTAGGGCCTCAATCTTTGTGAAATAGAACTAAGGTAGAGGCTGGTGACAATAAAGAAGTTAGGAGCTCATGGATATTTTAATTTATAATGATTTATATAAGTGATTTTGATATACAAAATAAAAACTTATAAATTATAAAAGAAACACACAAAAAACAATGCAAAAATTACCAAAAAGCACATAGAAAAGCATCTACTTATCCTACCCAGAAATTTTCACTACTCTGCTATACCAAAAGAAGTTTCATAAATCATAAATTAATATAGTTCCAATATGCTGGTAAGAACACAGACTATTTAGTAGCAGGTCTTTAGTTACAGTCCAGCTTTGAACTTTTAAAATTTAAACTTTGTATGGCTTTCCATCTGCATAAAACACCAACCATAATAGCTACTTAAGTGTACAAAATTTCATTTTTATTTCCTTTCAAAAACAAAGTACAATGACATGAGATTCTGTGGCACAGAACATACTTTTAGATTCTACCTTTTTGACTAATTTCATTAACAATTCATACTGAGTACATAATTTTGGATTAACTATGCCCAAGTCACAAATGTGGTGTATACATGGTTCCAGAGCTTAGCAAAACATTTTGGTCATAAAAAGGCAATAATATTTGATTCTTTAACTACTTAATACACTGACCTACTGAGATTTATGAAAAGCCACACTGCTTTATAAATATATGATTACCACCATAAGTAGAAGAGTTAGAGGAGGCTCCATTCTTGAAACAAAGAAATTAACACTGATCAGTTAATGGAATAAGGCTAAGGCAACAAAACCCACCCCAAATCTGGCAGTCTCCCGATTTGTGTATCTGTGAACCTAAGGCGGCCACATAGGCCAGATGATTACCACTGCCAGCTCAGCAACTGAGCGTGGAGAAAAGGCGGCATCCACACATAGGCCACTCTTGAGAAACAGAATTTACAGCCAGTTTCGTCTGGCAGGAACTGAGCAATGTGGCAGTGATAAACCAGGAAAAGTCCAGCAGAAGCAGGACTGTTGGTGGTGAAGGGGAGCCTCCGGGGATGCAATCCTGGAAGGCTAAGGCAGCCGCTAGTGGTCTAACACCCCCACCCCGGAGCTGACATTATGGGAGTTGAGGGGGGGAAGGGCTCGTCCTTACCTTGTCATCTTCGCATCTTTTTCCCAGGCCCTCCCTGGCCTGCAGTCGGCTGCTGAGGCGGCCGTAGTCGGCTTCCTTCTGGTCAATCTGCTTCTTGTGAGAGTCCACCAAGAGCAAGAGGTCCGAATTGCGCTTCTCCAGGCGCCCGCGGGCCACTTCGGTGCGCTGGACCTGGCCCTGCAGCTCGGCCACCTCCTCCTGAAGCAGGACGTGGCGGGAGGAGATGCTCCAGTAGTTGAAGGCGAGGATCGCGATCACTATCAGCAGCACCACCAAAACGAAGGAGGGCAGGCGGCCGCCCCGCCGGTTAGCCCCGAAACCCACCATGGGGACGAACCGGGCTGTCTGGGGGCCTCAGCGCCGACACCTGCCGGCAGAAGCTCAGGCCTCTGCTGAGTTGCCTGGGGGACGCGGCCCCAGGGCTGGCGGACGCGGCCCCACGGCTGGCGGAGGGAGTAGGCGGGCCAGTGAGCTCGCAGACTAGCCGGAGAAGGGGGCGGGGCCGCAAGCCCCTCCCCGCCCCCTCTCCTCAATTCAGGCCCAGAAGCGTTCGGGAGGCTTAAAAAATCACTCTGCAGCGGCAGAGAAGAACCAAAGAAACCTAACTACCCACACCTCCGGACCAGCACCTCAGGGTTAGAGGGCGGGGAAAGGAGCCGGAAGGGGGCGGATTTAATTCTAGCCCCGCCCATCGTCTGTGTGCCGGTCGCCTAGGGGGCCATTTCCTAGTTTCCGCTGACGCCCCTTCTTCTCGCGAGATAGTGGGCTTCTCTCGCCTTTTGCAGTCTTATCTCGCGACGGTTGAATGGCTAGGAGAAGTGTTCTGTTAGATTTGGCGGATTGTGTTAGTTGTTGCACCTAAATCGGAGTACCTTCAGTTTTTTTACCTGCTCAGATCCCTTAACCCAGGGTGTAGGGAGTACCTGCTCTGCCCCTCTTGAGAGTTTTTGTCTTTGAAGACTCTGGAATTGCGACCACTAAGCAGGGAAAACAGTAGGTGAGCTGCAGACAGAAAGATTTTGTACTTGCTTCAATAGAAGGAAATGTTCTTATGTTAACGATGTGGATAGAACACAAAACAAAAAGGACAGTAAAATAGCGGGGCCCTAAACATTTTGTTGCTTGAGAAAAGCAAGAAACACTAAGCTTTATATCTGAAAGGGGTGGTACCAGCCTAGTTTCCAAGGTTACTGCTTCCTCGAAAGGAAAGAATTTAAGAATGTGTGAGCTTCTGTTCTTAAACTTCAAGCTGGGCTTGAATGTTTTAGCTTCAAGCTGGGCTTCCAAAAAGAAAGTCCAGAAACTGCCCTGAATGAATGATAACTAACGCTGTTACAGCCAGTACGTTCTAAATTATATAGGTCTCTTAAAAAATGTTTTTGCTTGCCTAATCTCATATTGTACTGTCAACCACACTTTTAGAGATGAGGAATCCAAGACACAAAAATGTTCCAGGAACCTTCTCAAAGTCCCATCCATGTCTTGTTTGAGACAGAGTTGGGCTGGGATCCAGATCACTGTTCTGTAACATATTTGCTCTTTGCATTGTACCTGGCCATTACTATTTTCAGCGTTAATTATGGTGATGCAGATAAAAACACCATCTTTTTTGTCTGAATATTTCCTTTGCCCTTGCATAAAAATGCAAGGGTCATTTTAGAAGAGCCATAACTTTTAGAAGTTATTGGCTCTATTCCTATTTAAGTAGAAGATGGAGTTGCTTTATTTTTCAAACCTCAGGCTAAAAAACTTGCATGAGCATAAAACCTCAAGGACACAAAAAATTGGTATTTTCATTTAAATCAGAGTGGTATGATTTTTGTGGCAGGAAGATGTCATCTTTAAATAATTATTTTATGTTTTGCATCCATTTCAAAAATAAAGTTACTTGCCTAATGGTCCTGGAATAGCCCGAAAGAATTATTGCCCCTTCAAAGCATGATAACTCCCATCTCACAAATGGAGAAAAACAACTAACCCCCAAATTATTAATATTTGATTCACATCAAACTTGATCCATTTGCTCTGGTTTCATAAGATCTGAGAAATCCTATCCAATTTCCATGACAAACCAGTTTGACAAAATGAAGCAAGGCAGAAAAGGGAAATCATTGAATAGAAATAATGAGCCTTACCAGCTGTCCTTTCAACTTCATATTGACCTTGCTTTGCTTGGCCAGTCATAGAAAATTAATCTAGCAAGAGATGTTAACTGCTAAAGATGTAACTCTTTTGCGAAAGTGTTTACATTTTTGGCATCCTCTTTCTGTATGGAACAGCCTATTTCTTTTACCTCACCCACAGCAACATTAACTCTGTCTTTCTGAAGCTCCAAGGGCCTTTCTACTACTACCTCTATAACTTTCTAAAAACTTTCTCTTATAATTTGAAAAAGAAAAAGGTGTTTGTGTTTTTCTATAGGATTCCAATATGTGAAAGTATAATATAGAAAACACATTTACATTTACATAAATTACTTACATCAGATGCTTCAAAGAACTATTTGGTACCATTATTCCATTTTAGAGATGTGGAAGTAATTTACACAAAGTCATATGTCTCTTAAATGGCAGAACTGAGTCTTGAAAGTCAATTCTTTTTCCACTCCTCCCCTCAGGGAACAGTTTTTTTGTTTTGTTTTAAAGGCTACCTCTTCAAGCTGGTCCCCCTACTAATGAACCCAATCCAGCTGTCATCAAGACAGTGTATAAGTGCTCTCCTATAATTGGTTCTGGATTAGGCATTAAACGAATTAGAGTAAAAGTCAATTCCTTAAGCCAGATGGTCAAGGTTAATGGCAATGTTAGTCACGTTGTTAGTATGTACTCTTTGTATGATGTAATGAGAATAGCATTTTGTGGCCTTCCTCCCGAAAACTCATAATCCTAGTCTAATCATGAGAGAAACAGACAAATTTCAATTAAAGGCATTCTACAAAATAACTACTATAATCCTACAAACTGTCAAGGTCATCATAAACAAGGCAAATCTGAAAAACTTTCGCAGCCAAAAGAAGGATAAAGAGGCATAATTACTATTGGGTTGGCCAAAAAGTTCATTTAGTTTTTTTCATATGATGGCTCTACTAGTGCTTAGTTAGTTGTCTTTAACTTTATTTGAAACAATTTTGATAGATTATATTGTGACAGCTGTCATATCAGTGTACATTTTTTAAAACTTTCCAAAATTGCTGAATTTTTATGCAACAATTTTCATATTGAAAATGGAAGAAAATATGCAACATTTTCAGCATGTTATGCTTTATTATTTCTTTTTTTGAAGGTATATGTCCTGGTTTTCAACATGTATCCCTCTCCTTGACTTCCATAATCTTTTTTTAAAAAGATTTTATTTATTTATAGAAAGAGGGGAAGGGAGAGAGGGAGAGAAACATTGATGTAATGTGTGAGAGAAATATCAATAGGTTGCCTCTGGCACACACCCACCCTAGGACTTGGCCCACAACTGAGGCATGTGCCCTGACTGGGACTGGGAACTGAACTGGCAACAGCTTGGTCCACCGGCCAGTGCTCAATGCACTGAGCCACACCAGACAGGGCTATGCTTTATTATTTCAAGAAAGTTAAAAACCCAATTGAAATTCAGGGAAAGAAAGTTCTGTACAGTGCATGGAGAAGGTGCTGTGCCTGACCAAAAGTGTCAAAGGTGATTTGTTAAGTTTCTTGGTACTATTGACCTTTTGGCCAAATAATTCTTTGCTGTGGGGCTGTCTGATGCACTGAAAGATGTTTAGCAGCACCCCTGGCCTCTACCCACTAGAAGCCAATAGCAGGAGATAACTGACAGACTCAAAATATCCAAATCAATAAAATTATTGGTGAAAATAAAAAATGTGTCTTTTAATTTACAGAAAAAAATAATGGACTTTTTTTGCCAACCCAGTAAGTGTACTGTGATGTCCTAGATAGACTTCTAGAACAGAAAAGAGTCATTAGGTAAAAACTAAGGAAATTTGATAAAAAGTAAATCTTACAAAATATAGGCTTTAGTTAATTATAATGTATCATTATTGGTTAATCAATTGTCATAAATGTACCATCCTAAGATAGGATATTAATAATGGAGTAGACTGGCTGGATACAGGGTATATGGGAATTCTCTACTATTTTCACAATTTTTCTGTATTTCTAAAATTATTCTAAAGTAAAATTACTTTTAAAAAGTTAGTTCCTATCTTTTGGGATATCTTTTAGGTTATCAAGTATAGACATAAACATATTCTTACAACTAGAAAGGCAGAATAATCATACAGAAATAATGTTTTAAAATTTAATTGAGGAGTAAGCATCTATTATAGAGTGGCAAATTTAGTTGAATAATAGGAATTTTTCTGTTTAGATGGAGTTCTTTAAAGACAGAAATCATGTCATTTATTCCTCTTGCATAAACCTAACCCTTTTTTAAGTCCAAAACACTATTAGAATATACTGACTTCAATATACGTTGACTCAAAATTTGATGTGCTAGAGTTAAGCAGTGGAGGGATTATTTTGTAACTTATTCCTCAATATTTAGGACATTGGGTAAGATGAAGTTACAGCAGGTCACAGCTCATAGAAATATCAAATACACAGATGCAGGCAAGTTCTTTCCATTGTAAATGAAAAGGAAAACCCAGCCTAAACTGGTTTAAGCTAAAAAATAAAATATTTAATTTAAAATATATATGTTAGGATACTAGGATAGTTCAGTACTGGAAGAGCAGCAGGAACTGGGGGACCTATAGGGGACTCAAGGCTTTTATGACTGATTCTGTTTCTGTCCTCTGCTTGGCTTTATTCTGTTCTACTTCAGGTGTTCCTTTTCCTTGTAGACAGAAAATATGGCCCCAGAATCCCCAGGATCATATCCTGCCAGTTCCATGGTCTGAGAATTAAGGGAAGTCTGTCTTCTAGCTGCTATCAGTACAAAAATTACCAGGGAAGGATTCTAGTTGTTCAAGCCTAATTATGTGCATACCACTAAGAGCTGTATCTATGGCCAGGGAGGTGAGGTATTAATGACTGGTGGAGTGTAGGACACTCCTTTGTGGCCAGTGGACACTATGATACCAAGAAACAGTGTTAGGTAGACCAAAACAAATGTTAGCTACAACTGAGTTTTCTTTATGTTAAGGTGTATTACCTCCCTCCAATTAAGAATAGTTAATAAGTGAATAAAGACATGGTATTGCAGGTTGGCTTCCCCAGGAAACAGACTCTGAGAAGGAAATATTAGTGATAGAAGTTTTCTAGGGAGTGTTCTTGGGATCACTGCTCACAGATGGGGAGAGAAGGGAGGAAAACACGGTGGACAGAGGGGGAAGTTGGGCTGCTACACAGTCTCAGTGAAAGCCTAACGTGATTCTCTGAACTCTGAAGCTGGGACGGCCCTTCAAAGTAGTCCTGAATCAGTGGTCCGAGCCTTTGTACCCTAACATCAACCAGGTTTTAGATAGCTAGAGGGAAAGGGCTAGTAGTTGTGTGCTAACTCTAGTCGGTAACAATGCCTGGATTGTTGTATTTAAAAAGATTAAGAAAGTGTGTCTGGGCTAAGTGAGAAAGAAAGCTATGATTAATTAGCAATTTGGCCACAGGCACAGGAGGAGTTATGCTGTTATATATACACGAGGTGGACGCTATGATGTGCCACCCATATCCCCTTTCAGAAGGGAAGGACTTCTTCCCCTAGCTGCAGAGAACACTGCCAGCAGATAGCCCTCAGCCATCAGCCCCCTCCACAGTCACATCTTTAGAGGGCTACCTTGAAAAGGAAATGCCTCCTTCCCATGGCAGCCTACAACCAATACTAGTGAAGAGAACACACATTTGGTAAGTTATAATACTTCCCTATGTCAAACCCGTCTCCTACAGTTGTATAGCAAGAGGCAATATACTATAGGGGTAATGTGAACTCTGGAGCAAGAATGGGTGAGTTAAAAGTCTCTCTCTGCCTTTTACTAATTTTGTAACATCAGACAAAGTGCTTAACCTCAGTACTCTAATTTTCTCATTTCCAAAATGGCATATTCATTAGAATTAAGTTTGGTTCCATAGAACAGGAAAGAATAACCTAAAGACAGGATTTTCTTCTCTCACACATAAAAAATCCAGTAGCAGACCATCCAGAACTGACATGGCAGGTTCCTTCCAGCTCACTGCTCTTATCCCTACAGAATGGACCTCATCTTCACTTCCAGGTGTAATGTTCTTTTTTTTTAATTTTACTTTTCAATTACAATTTACACTTAATAGTACTTTGTATTAGTTTCAGGTGTATACATAGTGGTTAGATAATCATATACTCTACAGAGTATTCCTCTTCGATGTTTCTGGAAACCACTTGGCATCATACATAGTTATGACAATATTATTGCCTATATTGTCTATGCTATACTTCACATCCCCATGACTATTTTGCGACTACAAATTTGTACTTTTTAATTCCTATTTTGTAACTGCCAATTTGTACTTCTTAATCCCTCCATTGTTTCACCCAGTCCTCCGACCCCCTTCCTCTCTGGCAACCACAGTCTGTTCTCTGTATCTATGAGCCAGATGTGACCATCTTGATCCAGGAGGCAGGAAGGAAGAACACCTGTCTCCAATATTTAAGAAGAACTTCAGAACTACATTTCCACTTCTCATTGATCTGAACTTAGTCACATGATCACCCCCAGAGACCAAGGAGGTAAGGAAATATAGCCTTATAGCAGCCATGTCTTCAGTTGAAAATTAGGGTCTCTTAGTAAAGGAAAAGGTAAGAAGTATAAGGAAGTAAAAAAAACTGCCATGCCACAAGTGGGGAAAATAATAATGCCTATCTCATATGGTTATGTGAATTAAATAAGTTCATACATGTACAATGCTTAAAATAGGCATTGTACATATATTAGCAATTATTCAATAAATGTTGCTACTATTGCTACTATTATAATAGCAGTGGCTTTCAGATTGTGGGGAGGGCATGAATGAATCTATGTGTTTATTAACTTTTGTCTATATACTGAATAAATAATTTATACAAAATGTCACTATTTAAAAATGTCTCAGATGCTATTGTGATGGATAACATTAAAATTTATTTTAAACTTACTAGTGATTTCATCATACTTGTTTTTCCTTCTGTCCTGCTTCCCAAGCTAAATTGTCTCTGATCCCTTGTTTGGTTATTCCATATTGGAATGCCTTTCCCACTTCTTTATTTCAGTACCATATTCAACATTAATAACAATAACACAAATTTCTCAGATACCCATACAATCACAATTATATTATTAACATAATACTTGACTGAGAAAATACTTAATTGAAAGGTTATTACAAAGTGAGTAATGCTTTTAAGTGAAATTTTAAAAAATATTGTCATGACATTGTGTTATTGGAAGCCTACTTTGTTCAAGGTCATGTGCATTACTTGACTAATTAATTATTTAAATATTCATAGAGTGCCTGTTGTGTGCCAGATAGTGTCATAGGCAGAGACAGAAACACTCTCCGGAACCTTTCAGTCTCTTTCTCCTCTACCAATGCCTAACCAGGGAACTAACTATTCAGTCTACCTCTTTAAAACATTGCTGACACCTCCCACCTGCTCCAGCTCCCAAGTAGAACCAATCATTTTCTTATTGTGCCTCCTCGATATTCTCTAGATTTATATCATAGCAATTTATTTGCTGTGACATGTCTGCCTCCTACTAAACTTTTAGTAGATGTTTTCCGCTGGACCACATTAACAAATAGTTTGGAGTAAACTGTAATTTTGTTTTGACCCTGCATCTTTAGGCTTTCTTCCCCTTCTCTAATGACTGCTCACTTTTTTCTTCCCAGTTTCTTTGGATTCATCTGAAACACTTTTTGAATATCCTCTTAACCATTTCACCCTTATGTTTTTTCCTTATATTCTCAAATTATGGAATTTTAGAACAGGAAGGCAATTTAGAGATTGTCTAATCTAAAACTTCCATTTTGCAGTATGAAGATAAAGATGAAAATCCAGAAAAATAATGTGACTTGCTCAAAATTATTCTACTTTACTGGTTAGCTTTCCTCAAGATCCAGCATAAATCTTCCATCTTTGAGATCTTCATGAAACTGCCAGCTCAGCTCAGTTCATTCTCTTCTGAAGTAATCACTTATTGTCCACAAATTGCATTGTTTTGGCAATGATCATAGAATATAATGCTGCCTAACTTACACTGTTATTCAGCCTTTTCATATTGGTATATCTCAACTGGCCAGTTAGCTATAAACTCCAGAAAGAACAGATTTCATCACTTTTATTTTCTCTCTTCTTAACAGATAGCAAGCTCAGTAGCTAGTCCATATTAAGAAAATACAGATTAAGTGAACTAATAGACACATAGTATGGATTTAATAAATACTTTTAACTTATTAATCATCACTTCTTACATATCTCTCAAAAAAATAGTGGTTCTTGTTCTTTAATATTTTGCTTCTATTTCCTTTGTACTCTTTAAAAAATAGACTTGGATTCTTGTCAGTCAATGAAAAGACGGTCATGCCTCTGCATAGTCTACTGCAATGTATTTGTGCTGGACTTGGCAGAAAACCCAAGGTTTCTGCCCTATTTTTTGTTTTCTGCACTGCAGTTCAGCTAATCTTCTAGCCCTTGGTGGCTTTCTCTGCTAGACATTGTTCTGCAGAGTGACCCAATTAAATGTGGCCCCATTTAATGTTGAGTTACTTTATGTGGGGGCTAGTTTCAAATGATCATCATGTAATTTTCCAAACATTATTTTATTTATTTTGGTTCCCTGGTGCAATATATCTGCTTCTGCTTCTGCTAGCCTGGCATTCCAATAAATCCCCCTGTGCTGAGGTAGAAGACACAGCAACGAACAGAGCTAGTCATGTGTTTTATAGTGCCCTTAAAAGCTACAGAGGTTAAAAAAATACTTAAAGCTCAGACTCATTTATCCATTGTCTGAGCTTTAAGTGTTTTTTTAACCTCTATAGCTTTTCACTAAATCTGTTAGTTTCAGCATGTTGTTTGTATTGTTTTCAGCAGTGCAATCCCCTGATCTGTATCAGGCAAACATGATGATGGATTGAATTCACTTCACTGCTCCTGTTCAGATGCTATGTTTTGATTTGTCAGTATCTTGGAAAAGAAGCACATTGCATCCTAAGACAGAATAGAAGCCAACATTTGCAAAATGCCGTATTTTTCACTAGGGTAGCATAGGAACTTGAAATACTAATGTGTTTTAAAATGCGTTTGTGAGCACTTCCTTATTAACATCATGTTAGTATACACAATGTTCTTTCTTTTGGCATTTGGGCATAGTTAGGATTATTTAAAATCCATATTAAAAATTATTGGCATTTTATATCAAATCTGCTCATTTCTGTGACCAAGTAACTTACTTCAGATGGTATGTTGACTAGATCATACTGTATCACATTGTGCTGTTTCATGCCTTCATGCTTTGGTACACTCTGTTTCCCTTCCCGTGAATGCACTCCCTTTCTCATTCTCTACGTCCTTTATGAGCCTATTTGAATGTCTCTTCCTGAAGAGCTTCTCCTTGTGTCTCTATTATACCTAACTTACATATCTGATATTATACTTATTATACCTGTAGTATAGCTATTATTTACATATTTGTTATCCCATTAGATTGTGAAATACTTAAAGATGAGGACTTTGTCTCATTTATCCTTCTATCATCTAGTGCTGTAGTTGGCATCTATTATGTTTAATGAATAAATAAAAATAATTTATTCCCTCTGGATGCAGTTAATTCATTCTTAGTCACTCTGCCACATATAAGGAAAATCATAAAGGTCTGAATTTTTTCCATTTCCTTTAGAAATTGAAAGAATTTAATAGTTTACCCTCATGATTGTGAATGTAATGCCTGCTTAGAACAACAACAAAAATTAGAGAATCAGAAAAGAAAATGTGAAAATTGCCTATAATCCCACTCATACAGGTATAACCATTGGTACCATGTTAATATAGACATTTCCAGACTTTTTCTATCTATATTTGTACACATATACAATATAAACAAAAATATATATAAACATAATATATTATGATATTATGGCATATCATAATATACTATTGCATGATCTGCTTTTTCACTTAATATCTTGTAGGCAACTTTCCATGTGAATAAATTGTAACACTAAATATTTACTTTTGGTAAATACATAGAAAGATATACTTTATTTAACCAAGCCCTATAGGTGGATACTAAGTGTTTTATGCAGATTCTTACTGTTACATAGAACAAAGGCACCCTCCACCACAAGGCACTTAAAAAAATATAAATAAGACCAGTTCAATTTTCTCAAGAAAAAGAAGTTTGTGTTGAAGAGATATACATAGGCTGGAACTGGACCCAACAGTCTGTCTATCAGGAATTAAGCTCTGGGAACCAGCTATTATTTCTGGTTTTTTTTTCACATTTTTAAAATTGTTGTTCAAGTACAGTTATCTCCACTTTCCCCCTACCCCAACCATCCCCAGTTCCCGCCCTTGATCCTACCCACCTTTGGTTTTTTCCATGTGTTCTTTATACATGTTCCTGGAAACTCTTCCCCCTTTTCCCCCCATTGAATTCAGCTATTATTTCTGATGCCTCTGTCTCTCCTCTTTCTCTATGTCTCCCTAATATTCCCTTCTTTCTCAGAGTGTGTTTGTTTCCTCTTAACTTCCACTTGAAGATAGCTTTGGGGTGGTTGGCTCCTGGCTCAATGCATGACAGTCTTTCACTTTCTCTTACTGCTTCTCAGTTTGTAGAAGTTCAAATATATTCACCCGTGCTCAGAGAATAATCTTGTACACTCCACTTTGGATCCCATGGCATAGAAGCTAGAGAAGAAGTGGCAAGAGGTGAAAATAAAGAGATAGGTGAGGACCAGATTGTGGAGAGGCTCATACTAAAAGGTGTAGATTTTTACCCAATAGTAATAGGAATCCACCAAAAGTTTTCAAGAAAGAGTGATATAATCAGATTCATAATTTAGAGTTTTCTAGTTAAGTGTGATTGTGCCTGCAAAACTATAGAGGGCAAAAATACCTGTCAGGAGACTTGTAATGATTTAGGTGAGAAATGTAATGATTTAGGTGAGAAATGAGCCCGGGAAACAGTTTTTAATTCAGGCAACTGGATCCATTCAGGGGTCTTTCACTGAAATAGGGAACCCTGGAGAGCTGATCAGAAGTTTCTTTCTAAATGAACTGAGAGCCTTTTCTGTACCTGCAGAAGATTTTCCAGTTGTAGAGAAAAATTGCAGAGCATGAAGTCCTTGAAACTTTATCTGACAACCTCAGATCTTCCTACTCTCTTAAATCTATGTAAGAGCTGTGTGGGGATGTAATTGCCTTGAGTTTTAAGCCAGGCAGTTAATTTTATACCTCTGACTTTATCCTCTATCATAATTAATCAATTTTCTTTTCTTTCTTTAAAATAATATTTTTTTTATTTATTTAGAGAGAAGGGAAGGGAAGGAGAAAGAGTGGGAGAGAAACATCAATGTGTGGTTGCCTCTCATGTGTCCCCCACTGGGGACCTGGCCTGCAACCTAGGCATGTGCTCTGACTGGGAATCAAACCAGCGACCCTTTGCTTCACAGGCCCATGCTCAATCCACTGAGCTACACCAGCCAGGGCCATAATTAATCAATTTTCTTGACTGAATACTATGTCACACCTTCCACTTCCTTCTGCTAATATGTGAGAGATATACAGTTCCCCCCCTCTGATAAGCTGTTTCTACATCTGCCTAGACTGTTCTTCACTTCTAGGAAATATTAGGAGAGATTACTGATGCTTTGGAAAATGGATTCCACAGAAAAAGGGAACAAGATTCCTGGTTTAGTTAGCTAGGTTTGTAACAATTACAAATAATTCTTTTGGTCTAGGAGTGGAATGGTAGGTAGGACCTGAAAAGTTTATCTTGCCTAGTGCTCCTTGCACCTGGATCTGCCTTTTATTCCTCATGAAAGACCTACTCAAGCAAGACTGATGGCCAACTCTCCTGCGCATGCATGGGGCAGGAGACCTCCCTCCATTGCCTTTCCTCTTTTTCCTCTTCCACTGGGTGATGACTTTTAGGTGGGAACAAATTAAGTCTAAGAATTTACTAACTTGAAACACTGCTTGTTAGAATATACGTCTTAGCTATAGTATTATATGACCCATCTTACCTAAATCCAATAAACTATTCCCCCAAAACTTTATCCAAGAACTAACAAGGATTTACCTCTTGCTTAGAACGTCTTTAAAAATTGTCTACAAATACTATCTTAGAGACCCGGCTGGTGTGGCTCAGTGCATTGAGTGCTGGCCTGTGAACCAAAGCATCACTGGTTTGATTCCCAGTCAGGGCACAGGCCTGGGTTGCAGGCCGGGTCCCCAGTAGTGGGGCATGAGAGGCAACCACACATTGATGTTTCATTCCCTCTCTTTCTCCTTCCCTTCCCCCTCTCTAAAAATAAATAAATTAATTAATTAAAAAATACTATCTTAGAGTTTTTCTTAAAAAAAAATCAGATACTTAAGAATACTAATTACAAAAACAAACTAAGAGGACAGCTAGATCAGGAGCAGAACCATAGAAATGAAGATCACATGGAGGGTTAGCAACAGGGGAGTGGGAGAAGGAAAAGGGGGGAGAAGGTACAGAAAATATGTAACATAGATGGTAGGTAGAAAATAGATAAGGGGGAAGGCAATAATAGTATGGGAAATATAGAATCTAAACTTGAGACATGTGGTCATAAACTAAAGGGGGGGAATGGTGGGAGGGATGTGCAGGGTGGAGGGGAATGAAGGGGGGAAATAGAACTGTAATGGCATAATCAATAAAATATATTTTTAAAAAAGAAAAAAGAAAAAGAAAAAATTCTAAATAAAAAAGAATACTAATTAATTATAAACATTTCCCATGGTATTAAATATTACACAGTGACATGGTTTTATTTTTAATTTTTAAAAACATTTATTGATTTGAGAGAGAGGAAGGAAGAGAGAAACATCATTGTGAAAGAGAAACAACCATTGGTTGCCTCCCATACATTCCCTAATGGGAGATCAAACTGGCAACCTAGGTATATGTCCTGAACAGGAATCAAACCCACAACTTTTGGGTATTTGAGAGGATGCTGCAACCAACTGAGCCACACTTGCCAGAGCCACAGTGACATTGTTTTAATGACTACTATTTGCAAACCAACTTATGTATATGCCATAACTTCAAAAATATCCTATCACTGAAAATATATATCATTTTCTTAATTCTAAACTAAGTATAATTCTGAGTGAATATTCATAAATGATATTTTGTTTCTATTCCTAAAGGATTTCTTAGGATAAGTTTCTAAAAGTGGAAATATTTGGCAAAAAAACTATTTTTAAGGCTGCTGATCTGTATTGTCGAGTTGCCCTACAAAGACATTTTATTAATTTACATTTGTACAAGAACTGTATGAGTCCCTGATCCTTATACCCTCACCAGCCTGGAAAGTTTTCACAAATGTTTTTTAAATGTATTTTATAGATTATGCTATTACAGTTGTTCCATTTTTTCCTCCTTTATTCCCCTCTGCCCTGCATGCCCCCTCCCACCTGAATTCCCCCTTAGTTCATGTTCATGGGTTGTACATATAAGTTCTTTGACTTCTCCATTTCCTATACTATTCTTAATTTCCCCTGTCTATTTTGTACCTACTATTTATGCTTCTTATTCCCTGTACCTTTTCCCATTCTCCCTTAACATCCTCCCCACTGATCACACTCCATGTGATCCATTTCTGTGATTCTGTTCCTGTTCTAGTTGTTTGCTTAGTTTGTTTTTGTTTTTGTTTTTTTTTACGTTCAGTTGTTGATAGTTGTCAGTTGGTTGTCATTTCACTGTTTATAGTTGTGATCATCTTCTTTTTCTTAGATAAGTCCTTTTAACATTTCATATAATAAGGGCTTGGTGATGAGGAATGGTTTAACTTGACCTTATCTGGGAAGCACCTTATCTGCCCTTCCATTCTAAATGATAGCTTTGCTGAATAAAGAATATGGATGTAGGTCCTTGCCTTTCATGACTTCCAATGCTTCTTTCCAGCCTCTTCTTGCCTGCAAGTTTTCTTTGGAGAAATCATCTGACAGTCTCATTGTAACTCCTTTATAGGGAATTGTCTCCTTTTCTCTTGGTGCTTTTAAGATTCTCTCCTAATCTTTAATCTTGGGTAATGTAATTATGATGTGCCTTGGTGTGTGCTTCCTTGGGTCCAACATTTTTGGATTCTCTGAGTCTCCTGGACTTCCTGGAAGTCTATTTCCTTCACTAGATTGGGGACATTCTCCTTAATTTTGTTTCAAATAAATTTTCAATTTCTTGCCCTTCCTCTTCTTCTGGCACCCCTATGATTTGGATGTTGGAATGTTTAAAGTTGTCCCACAGGGTCCTAAGCCTCTCCTCATTTTTGTGAATTTTTGTTTCTTCATTCTGTTCTGGTTGAATGTTTATTTCTTTCTTATGCTCCAAAACCTTGATTTTGGTCCCCATTTCCTTCCCTTCACTGTTGGTTCTCTGTGCATATTCCTTTATTTCACTTTTCATAGCCTTCAGTCCTTCCTCTATTTTTCAACCATATGCAACCATTTCTGTGAGCATCCTGATTACCAGTGTTTTGAACTCTTCATCTGATAGGTTGACTATCTCTTCATCACTTAGTTGTATTTTTTCTGGAGCTTTGATCTGTTCTTTCATTTGGGCTAATTTATTTCTCAGCACTCCTGTTGTGTATAAGGGGCAGAGCCTTAGATATTTGCCAGTGTGGGGCAACCCATGTCACTGTGTTGTGGCACTCTTTGTGGTGGAGGGGTCCAAAAGGGAACAGTGCTGCTTGCTGGGCTCTCGGCTGGCTTTCAGTCACTTCCTCTGCTGCCCGTTATCAAATTGGACCCTTCTGGTGCAGATTCCTGGGTGGGTGGGTTCATGTATGTTCCAGGACCCTGTGGATCTCTCCAACAAATTCTCCTGTGAAGCTGGGAGTTTTTCCTGCCACCTCAACCCCCAGAGTTTTTTCAGTTAGAGGTTTTGAGACTTTATCTTCCCGCACTGGCACCCTGGGTTGCACGGTCATCTTGCTCCCTGGTTATTCCTCTTGGTTTATCCACACACTGAGTCTGCCAGATCTGCTAGCCACTGCTTCACCTGCTCTGGTCCTCCAACCACCACCTTGTGGTGAGTCCTCTCCACTCTGGCTGCCCATCTCTACCCCTCCTACTGGTCTGGATGAATGTTTCTTCTTTAACTCCTTGGTTGTTGAACTTCCACACAGTTTGATTTTCTGGAAGTTTTGGTTGCTTTTTGTTTTTAAATTTGTTGTCTTTTCTTTTTTTTTTCGTTTTGTGGGGAGGCACAGTGTATCTACCTGTACCTCCATCTTGGCTGGATATTGTTTTTATAAGCAAAACCCATACGTTGTAGCTTTATTTTTTATGTTCATTGACATTTGGACTCTGCATTTGTGAATTGTTGAATTTTTCTAAATGGATGTGTAAAAACACCATTTCCATGGGACACTCTTAAAATATGTCAGGGAGGGCTTGGATCGATGAACCAAATAATTTTTTCTCTTACTTTCTTTTTATCCTATGACAATGTCCTTCTCAATTTCTTAGGTTCTAGTAGACTTCGTTAAAAGGAAGAGAAAAGGGAGGGCATTGTGTAGAGGTATGTCTTGATTGAATGCTATCTGACATGTCCTAGCAGGAGAATTTTTTTTTCTTTTTTTTTAATAAAGATTTTATTTATTTATCTTTAGAGGGGAAAGGAAGGAGAGAGGGAGAGAAACATCAATGTATGGTTGCCTTTTGTGCGTCCCCTGCAGGGAACTGGCCTGCAGGGAACCAGCCTGCAACCCAGGAATGTGCCCTGACTGGGAATCGATCTGCGATTGTCTGGTTCGCAAGCCTGCGCTCAATCCACTGAGCTACACCAGCCAGGGCTTTTCTTTTTCTTTTGAGAACCTTTTTTCTAGCAAACCAGCCTGTTAATCAAAGTATGTAGTATTTAATCATTTTAATGTATGTTTATGTTATACTTGGACAGATTAATTTTTAAAAATTCTTATTGGCAACTGCTTGATTTTTTAGATTGTCATAATATACTTATAACATGAAACTTACCATTTTAACATTTCTTAATGTATGTTTTTTCTGCACTAATTACATCCTCATTGTTGTGCAGCCATCATCACCATCCATCACCAAAACTTCTTATCTTCTCCAAATGAAACTGCACTCATTATGGAGCAAAACATTTTTTTTTAGATTTTTAAAAATTTAATTATTTTTCAAGTACAGTTTTCTGTCTATTTCTCCCATCCCAGCCCACCCCAGGAGCAAAGCATTTTGTGAAGTATTTCATTCTCTGCTTTCTGCTTAAAGATTTATGAATTATATTAAGATATTACAGGCTCTGAAAAGTTATATAATAAAGAAACCTATTAACTTTTTAAACAGTTTTATTGAAATATAATTTACATACTATGGAGTTCACCCATTTAAAATATATAATTAATGACTTTTAGTATATTTACAGAATTGCAACCATCACCACTATAATTCCAGATCATTATCATGATCTCTCGGATAAACCTATAAGCAGTCACTTCCCATTCTCCCTACTTTCCAGACCTATTTTCTTTCTCTGTAGATTTTCCTATTCTGCACATTTCATATTAATGGATTCATAAAATATGTAGTCTTTTGTGGCAGTCTCCTCTCACTTAGCATAATGTGTTTGAGTTTCATCCATGTGTTTAGCATGTATCAGTACTTTATTACTTTTTACTTCTGAATAATATTTCAGTATATGGTTATATCACAGATTGTTTGTATTATAAGTTTATGGGGCATTTATTTTTTTTCCATTTTTTGGCTATTATGAATGATGCTTCTATTAACGTTCATGTACAAGGAAACACACTAAATTTGCATGTGTGGGATATAGCAGGCTGAGACTGTGGTCACATGCCTGAGAATGTGTAGACATCTCAAATTGTCATTTGGAAAGCTAAGTTGTTACTGGGACAATATCGTATTAGCTTAGGCTTAGGTTCTTTTTCTACAAAATAATGCATATAAATTATATCAGAGGAAAGGAAAGAACATATCAGATGTAACATATAATGTTACAAAAATATTTGTGTGCTTACCATTTTATAATAGTTCTGGTAGAGAAGAGAGAAAGCCTACATTTTAGTGCTCCAAATGGGAAGTAAAAAGTTGTCATTGGATGTCTTCACTGTTGTTCTTGATTAAAGAAGAAGGCAGATCACCTGGGAGGCAGCAAGTAGTAACTATGCCATGTCTTAGGGAAGGTGTGGGGTCAACCTCCAGTCTGCTAGAAACTTTGACAAAATTCTAGGAGCAAGATCACCAGGAACAGATGGCTGATAAATCAGCACAGATAATATCCAGTAGTTACTTAATGCTATCTTTAATAAAAAATAAGGGCACCATGTTGAAAACCATCTTAACTGATGCCTGACTGTTGGAGAACTGACTTTTTAAAAATTATTCAAGGGAGAGAAAGAAGCATCAATTTTTGTTGTTCCACTTATTTATGCATTCATTGGCTGATTCTTTCATATCCCCTGATCAGTGATTGAACCTGCAACCTTGACATATCAGAATGCAACACTAACCAACTGAACTACCCAGCCAGGACCAAGAGCTGACATTATTCACTTACTGAAACTATTAATTAACTTGAGTCTTGGTTTTAAATACCCCATCCCCCTCTTTTTCTCCCATAACACTTGCTGACTTCCTTGGAATTATGTCCCCCAGAGTGTACCTTGGGGAAATGCTGCTCTAGTTACCTCTGTTCTTAACTTCATTCCACGAGCAAATAATTTCTCTTTGGGGCAAATGTTGTAATCTTTTCTTGACAGCAATCATTTGAGACTTATAAAACATAAAACACAGAACCTGACACTGGAACATTTTGTCATATTTTGTGTCTTAGGATAGTTTAGCTAATTTCTAATATAGACTTGGAGTCAAAATGATTTACATTCTTTAAATGAGTAAAGTCCTGAAATTTAAAAACTGATCTGATAGATGGATCTTACATGGGAATGTAGACAAGCCTAACTGACAAGTGTGCATGATGACAAAAGTAAAGCTCCACACTCCATAGTCTGGATTACTTTACATCCTATCTTTTCTCATAAAGGAGAGCAGTGATAGGAATTCTAAAAACAGGTCATATAAAACTACTGAATGTTGACTATAATGTATATTCTTTACAGTGGCTGATTTATCTTTCTAGTTATGTTTAAGATACTGCTAAAATTTTCTAATAAACCAATAGTACTCAGATTTTTTTTTGTTGTGTGACACAAGATGATGATCACTAATGTGACACTCTTCTAGAATTATCTGTAATTCCCATCATAAGCTGCAATTCTGCCCCTTTCTTCTAATTCATGAAAACATATTCAAATGCAAATAAGTGAGAATGAGATCATAAAAGGAATTACTGCTTATTTTTTTCCAGTAGGGAGCTCAGCTGGGTCTAACCAAGCTAATATTCCTATTGAAAAAAATGATCTCCCCCAAGGAACAATCAAATCCAGACCTTATACTAGGAAAATGGGGATGAGATGAGACTAATGGAGGTGCATTAGAAGCCAAATTTTGAGGAGAGATTGCTTCTTAGAAAGAACTCATCAGAACTTAACCCAAAAGAAAAATTAATTAAGTACTGCCTTTCTCAATTTAGGCCTCTTGCATTTTGAGCCAGCCATTTTAATATTATTCTTGTACCATGGATAAACCTTATGCTATAGGAAGGGTATAAAACAACCACTACCATAGAATTAGAAAGGACAGTGAGGGGATCACCAGGAAGAAAGGGAATATTCAGAATTCATTTTTATTGGTTCCTACTCTTTTTACTATATTTCACTAGGTTTTAGAACTTCCCCAATCTTGCTGCTACCATGCCTCTCCACTGCTGAAAGTGAGAAGCATTGAGCCCCATATTAATTCTGAAAGAGCAAGGATTCTTTTTTGTTTAAAAGATTTTATTTATTTATTTATTTTTAGAGAGAGACGAAGGGAAGGAGAAAGAGAAGGAGAGAAACATTGATTGGTTGCCTCTCCCTGCCCACAACTCAGGCATGTGCCCTGACTGGGGACCGAACTGGTGATTGGCAGGCCAGCACTCAGTACACTGAGCCACACCAGCCAGGGCTGAAAGAATGAGGATCCTTAAAAAGTAACACGAGTGACATTTTGGGCAGGTCAATTCTTTGTAGTAGGGACCATTCTGTTCTTTGAAGGATGTTTAGCAGTATTCCTAGCATGTTGATGACATTCCCTCCCCTCAGTTGTGGCAATCAAAAATGTCTCCAGACATTGCCAAATGCCCCCTGAGGGGAAAAATAACCCCCAAATTGAGAACTACTATACTAGAGGTATAAAAAGCCTTTTTTCTTTCAATTCAGCTGATAGAAGGAGAGAATGTATGGTATTTAAAAGGTATTTAAAATAATAGCTTGTGAGGAAACTGGGGTGGGGGTTGCAAAATACAAAAGCATAGCATTAATAAATAATTGTGATAGTTATACAACATTATGAATATATGATGCCACTGAATTGTTCACTATAAATGGTCAAAAAGGTAAATTCATATTATGTATATTTTATTACAATTTTTTTAAAGGATAGCATTGGTCAAGTATACAGATTTCTGAATCTAATTTAATTAAACTTTAATGACAGATTAGCATTGCTAGTATAGTTTATCATGGGCATATATTGAGGTTCTTCTCATTACCTTAGCATTGTCGGAGTAACTCTACCTAGAAGCCCCTTTCTTAGGAAGTAAATATTTTAAATTTGTTTTGTGCCAAGAATCTAAGGCAAATCTTCTAAAATACAGGACATTAGGCTGCTAATTAGCTCAGAGTTCACCATCTGAAAGGACCATTATAATAAAAGGGATCTTAGAGATCATCTTGCTTTATAGGATGAAAAAAAGTTGCAGTCAAGACAGGCTGAGTTCAGTTCTGGCTGCTGCAGCTCATTGGATTGAGTGCTGGCTTTTGAACCAAAAGATTATTGGTTCAATTCCCAGTTAGGGCACGTGCCCACATTGCGAGCCAGGTCCAGCTGATTGATATATCTCTTGCACATTGATGTTTCTCTCCCTCTCTTTCTCCCTCCCTTCCCCTCTCTAAAAGTAAATAAATATAATCTTTTTTAAAAAGGGGGAAGGGGAGGGGCTAATGGGGATAAAAAGGGGAAGGGTTGTCAAGGACATGTATAAAGGACATATGGACAAAACCAAAGGGGGTTAGGATCAAGGTTGGGAGGTGGGGATGTTTGGGGTTGAGGGGAGTAGTGGGGGGGAAATGGAGACAACTGTACTTGAACAACAATTAAAAAAAAAAGAATAGGTTGAGTCCAATGCATGGAGAACTCTTTGAAGGACATGCCAAGACCATGACCCAGATATCCTGATTAAAGTTCAGCGTTCATGCTACCAGACCAGACCAAAGCCCATACCTGGATATACATTTTTACCAGAGAATGCCAGTGCCTTGCCTTTTGTGAATTAGTCTAATGGGAGGAAAATGAATGTGGATTAACAGGAGTGAAATCACCTAAATAAATTTCATTAAGAAGTGATTGAGGAATAACAGTATCTATTCTCAGGAAATAAGATACCAGTTCTACTCAATGAGATGTACATTTACATTATTTTAAGAGATTTTAAAACTGGCTTTCAAAAAAAAAAAACCCTGTTTCAACCTGACAGTTTCATTTCTGGTCTCTCAATTTTCGCAACAATGTTTCCTGCCTTTGTTTACACTGCGTTCTGACCTGGAGGTGCCTCCTACTGTTGTACACACGCAGACACTCTTCTCTTTACTCAAAACTCAGATTAAATGTGAAACCTTCTCTGAACTACAATTTTCCTCCAAGAAGGAATTAATCATTTCCCTCTCTCTGTTTCTGTAGCAATTCACATATAGAGGCATTTCACCTACGGTGGATTTTGACATTGCAAACTAGATATAATTAAATACATAGGGAACATGAATTATAGTAACTAGAATGGCTACATGTTCTATTAACACAACTGTGATTCAGAGCTGCTACTGTTTGTGGCAGTGGGAACATAAGGCTGAATAATTGGCTGCCAGCAAATTTGGCCTCCTGTCTCTGAACTGGGCTGAAATTTGTTTTGCACCATATTTCACTTTTGTGTCAATGGGTAATAAAAGTGATAATAGGATGTGTAAGAAGTGTTGGGTTAATGATAATATTGTGTAGGGCTAGGACAATAAAGGCCATAACTTGTGCAAAAGTCAAGGATAATATATTTTAATAAGGTTTTAAACGTTATGTTTCTGGAACATAGGTGCTTCAAAAAATTCAGGGCCAAAGATGATAACAAAGAGAAAAGCTGTAGAGTGTGAAGTTAAAGGGTCATGAGAAGGATTCAGTCTTGTTTTTGTCTGGCTAACCAACCAATCTGTTATCTTCAGACTTCAATAACAAAAGCATCTTCATTGCTGAAATTACCGAAGAAAAGTAACTATTTTTTGTTATATGTCAGTTCTTTCTACTAAGACAATCACTTTTATAACTCAATTTTTAAATAACATAGCACTTTGTAGGAACCCAATAGTGCAAATAGCAGAACAATATCTTCACTCATTGCTTATTTAATCCCACTTTGTTACACTTTATGTACCTCTCACCCCAATAAGAATGTAAGCATCTTGAGGACAGGAATCATGGCATTCATCTTTGTATCCCATCTTGTATCCCAGGGAGAAGTCGGTAGCCTTGCCG